>NC_136756.1:29835715-30210715 GCF_936440315.1 Barbus barbus
AAGAACCCTGAAGAACTTGATTAGCTGGATCACGTGTTTAACTAAGCTTGAACTAAACGCTGCAGGGCTGTGGCCCTCCAGGAACTGAGTTAAGATCAGGACTCTGTGGTGATGAGCCATTCATGTGTGATTGGAAATTATTCCTCATGTTCCCTGAATGACTTACATAAAAAGCTTCACACTGCATTAGTTACGCTTAAAAGAACTGTCACAAAACATGCAACATACATACCAGAAACCACTGTGATAATGATACAATCCTTAAGTATGTAAGTATATGCTTGCTTAAATCAAATGGTGACTTATCATGACTTTTTGGCCATGCACTACACACACACATGTTGGGTTTCCATGTTTTATGGGGACTCTCCATAGGCGTAATGGTTTTTATACTGAACAAACTGTATGTGCTATTGCCCTACACCAACCCTACACCTAAACTTAGCCCTCACAGGAAACATGCTGCATTTTTAGATTTTCAAAAAACTTTATGCTGTATGATTTATAAGCTTGTTTCCTCATGGGGACCAAAAAATGTCCCCACAAGATTAAGATTTACTGGTATTACTATCCTTGTGGGGACATTTGGTCCCCAGGACGTGATGAATACCAGGTGCACACACACACACACACACACACACACACAGACAGACACACACACACACACACACACACACACACACACAGACAGACAGACAGACACACACACACACACACACACACACACACACAGAGACAGACACACACACACACACACACACACACACAGAAAGACAGACAGACACACACACACACACACACACACACACACACACACACAGACAGACAGACAGACACACACACACACACACACACACACACACACACACACACACACACAGACAGACAGACAGACACACACACACACACACACACACACACACACATATATATATATATAGTTGGTTGATGAATGTCCAGTGTGATTTTAGTATCATTGATATTCTATTACGGTGTTCATTTGAGTTAGTTTTTATTTTGCCATTTCAATTTTATTTAATGTTTCTGTTATGTGTGTTTGCTTAGAACTCACACACAGTTCTAAGCAATGCATATTACCAATCAAAAATTAAGTTTATATATTTGCGGTAGGAAATTGACCAAATATCTTCATGGAACATGGATTTTTCTCATAAAAGAGAAATGTATAATTTTGACCCATACAGTGTATTGTTGGCTATTGCTACAAATATAACTGTGTTACTCATGACTGCTTTTGTGCTCCAGGGTCACATTTTTCTTTTTTAACATTGTTCTGGATTTGTGTCCGAAGGCACCAGAATGTGTCAGGGTTGAGGAAAGTGCTGGAACACATGCGGTCCGGCGGCTGTCCAGCTGTCTTTTCTCCTCTCTTGATTGGCGGCTCCAACTGAGGGACAAAAATATCCTGTGGGATCTCGAACAAGGCACTTACGGCGAGGTAAAAAACACATTTAAATGAGAAGCATGCAAATGTTTGATACCTATACAAGTGCTGAATCTCCTCCAGCTGTAACTGTTGCATGCAATACTTTCTGCTCTCTTCTCAAAGCTCTGGGCCGATTGAGACGCATCCCGTCTGCAGTCGTGCATCGACACCTTGAACCCCCCTGTGAACCCCCACATGGTACAGCTGAGGCTTGGGCTATTTTAGTAAGAGCTGGTGAATCCTAGCTGCCATTCAGAAGCTCATCGGCATCGGTGAAGACGACAGACATGGAGTTTGTGGAAGTGTTTGACTCTCCAGGGAAAGGCAGGGGTCTGCGGACCATCAAAGAGGTTTGGGCCGGAGACGTTCTGTTCGCTGAACCGCCTTTCGCTTCAGTTGTGTTCGACAGGTAAGAGTTCAACGAAACACACAGGTGTATTAGATCATAGTGATGGAGGATATGAAAATACTGCTCAAATGTTAAAACTCATATAGTAGTGTTCGATAAGTGCATCTTTAATCTTAGTTAAAGTTATAGTAACTTTGTGTTTTGTTTTTAAATATGTCTGTATAGTTTTTATTAACCCAGATTTCAGATATGAAGATGAAATAATCTGAAACAATGTGATTGAGATGCAGTTAACACAAGGGGAAAGAAAATTAAAGAGAAAGAGTCGAAGCTGGATTATGATCATATATCATTAGCTAAAACTAAAACCATAAAGATTTGTGTTACTTGAAATAACAAAATAAATGTTAAAATAAATAAGTAAATAAATAAAACCATAAAAATAAAGATTTCCATTACTTGAAATAACTGAAATAAGATATGAAAAAAAAACAAACAAACAAACAAAAAAAACTAAACTAAAACCTTTAAAAAATCATTAATTGAAATCAATAAATAAATAAATTTTAAATGAAAAAATAAAAAATATATATATAAAAACTTTGACTTATTTTAGCTCGTTGCCAGAACAATTGTCTATTTTTTTCTTAAATTAACTTTAAGAACTAGATAAACTACAACTAAAGTGGAACTTAAGAATTTATATATATATAAATACACAACATTTCTTAAAACACTTAAATTAAATTAAGAAAATTAAGCCTGGAAAAGTTTAAAATAAAAACTTCACAGTAAAAAAAAAAAAAAAAAAATTTTCTTTCTGTTTTTAGAAGTTGTAAATAAAACAAAGATTATTGTAATGGGTGTGTTTTACAAGAAAGCAATATTGCAGTTTTTCTACTTAAAAATTCCATATTTAATTCAGTGTGTTTCTTTGTAATTATTTGTGAAATTTACAAGCAATTTCTATGTGAAAATGGCTTTAAAATAAATCCTACCTCAATTTTTTGGAGTTTTTTTTCTTAGTGTAATTAATTTCTAAAATAGGTGAAGGTACATCAGTGAACATCAGTAACACTGATTGGGATTGATGTTTAAATGATCGGTGGGGTCGATTCAGTCGTGTCATGTGCTCTGTGGCTCCTGATGGTCTATATATAACTTTAAGATAATCAGTGTGGCGGTTCCAGACCCAAACACGTCTAAAAACAGCCTGTAAAATCAAGATTAGATTCAAGCAACTCAGAATCAGAAGTGAAGAATTTTATTCCTCACCATGAAGAATGCTTTTTCCAATTTGAAATTGCTGTATAAAAATAGGATTGCATAAGATAGATCAGCATGCAAGAATGAATGAATGTTTTTGATCAGAGGTTACTGTATCTGTGTGCTCCAGTCACGCCGCCAGCATCTGTCACAGCTGTTTCCGGCGGCAGGAGAAGCTGCAGCGCTGCGGTCAGTGCAGGTTTGCACAGTACTGCGATAAAACATGTCAGCGCGCTGGCTGGGAAGAACACAAGCAAGAGTGTGCTGCTATCAAGAGCTACGGCAAAGTGCCCAATGAAAACGTGCGGTAAGAAACCCTTCACCAAGCTCATGGTATCAAAGCACCTTCAAGATGCTCAGGTCTAAAGGCAACCAGCTTCAGCGGATACAACTTTTTGTTGTATAAACTTAAAACAACAAGTTGAGAAAACTCAGAAATCTGCTGAAGCCGATTGCCTTAAACTTTTAAGTTTGCTCAACTTTTCTTTTTTTACAGTGTACAAGAATGTACTACATTTTTAATGTTCTTAAGTATTAAAGGTAAAACAAACAACAACTTTTGTTTATGAAATGTAGTGCAGTAAATAGTATGACAATATGCTTTGGAATGTAGTGAAGTAGAGTTTTCCAAAGAAAAACACTGATAAACTACAGATACTTTTTAAATTTAATTGAGTAAAGTAAAAATACTTCACTATTGTCGGCCTCTGGTGTTTTCTGACATGGGCGGGTTTATGCAAATGTTGGGGGCGTAACTATTAGTGATCCCGACTGTTACATCACAGTCGGTGTTATGTTCTGATTCGCCTATTTTTCAGTGGTCTTTTTTATTCATGAGATTTACATAAGAAGGAGGAAACTATTATGTGTGAGGCTCACTGTATGTCATTTCCACGTACAGAACTCTTATTATTCAACTACGCCAATACAGTTTTCCATTTTATGGCACCTTTATTTTTAAGAGTGTTGTTTCATTTAAGCTCAGTTTTTGAGTGAATATTGGCAAAATTATCAACAGTTTTCATTTTTCTCAAAATTCGCGTAATATAATAATTCAAGAAATTCTTGTCGGACTATTAATCATACTAAAATAAACGGACTTTGCTCACACATGGCATAAAACACTTCACAATTTTCGATAACTTTGTACTTTTTTTTCCCCCCCTACCTTATTACATTTGAAAATGACCGGCCTACAAAACAATTGCTTATAAAGAACTCATTATGCTATATTATATCCAAATATTGGATTTAATCTTTATTTAATATCAACTTGTTTTCTTTCAGTTAGCACAGGTTTTTTGTTTCGTTTTGGAGTTGATTGATCAGTTTTTGTGCCAAAATGATCAAAAAATGTTTTTTAACTCAATGAAGACTACGATCAATCAGCTCCAAAAAAGGTCACAAAACCTGTTCTAATTGAAAGAAAACAAGTTGAAAAAAAGATTCAATTTTACAAGCCATTTTTGAAAGATGAAGGGATTTTTGACAGGGAACACCAAATCAGCAGAAAATACATTTACTTGAAGCAAAATCACTTAAAATACATATGAAGTCTTGCCTTATGTCTTTAAAATTAAGTGATTTAAAACAAGAAAAATAATCTTAACTCAAAGGAAAAACGAGATTATTTTTCTGACCCATTAGCAGATATTTTTTCTTGTTTTGATCATAACTCACTTTCCATTTTTCAAGCCATATTGCTTCTCAAGTAAGTATATCTTGTTTTAAGGATGTTTAGATATTTGTACAAGAAAACAAGACAAAAATACTGAGGAAGAACATCGCATGCACATTTTATGCTGGTGTTTTCAGTCTAGTGTTATGTAACGTTTAGACATTGGTCATGTTTTTCACGGTTAAGATTAATGGTCTGCACATAGCGTTCATGCTCATATATATGGCAGAAATGATGTGAAATCTGATGTTGTGTGTGTTAGTCTCGCCGCTCGCATCTTGTGGCGTATGGATAAGGAGGGAAGCGTGGTCTCTGACACGCAGCTGACCAGCCTGGAGGAGCTGGAGGACCACATCTATGACATCTCCGAAGACGACCTCAAAGACTTCAAAGTCGACATACACAACTTTCTAGACTACTGGCCTCGTTCCAGCAAACCGCACACGGTGGATAACGTCTCCCACATCCTCGGAGTGGTGCGTGAACTTACAGTCATCATTATAGCTGCTCAGAAGTAGGTCGGGCCGATATGGCAAAAAATAAAATCTTGATTTTTTTTTTTTTTTTTTTTTTTAGATGTTTAAAACATAACTACAACATGATTCAACTTGCAAAACCATCTGATCAAATAAAGTTTTATTCCAAGTGATTTTTATGTAGAAAAGGCGACAGCGCACCGCATTAAAAGAAATGAGCATTCATGTTTTCATAACAGCTAGACAAATTCATCTTTGAGAGCAAGGGGCCCCTGGTGTTTCAGGGGCCCTACGCAGCTTGCGTACTTTTCGTATTGGGAGGATAGGCTCTGCCTTTAACAAAAATAAAATAAAATCATGGTAAAACTTTATATTTCGAAATTTTCAATGAAATCGCCCAGCCCTGTATTCAGATGTAACGCTGTAACTCTTCTTTTATGTGTGTCAGATCAACTGTAACGGGTTTATGGTGAGCGATCAGCGAGGTCTGCAGTCCGTCGGCGTCGGTTTGTTCCCAAACCTGTGTCTGGTCAATCACGACTGCTGGCCCAACTGCACCGTCATACTCAACAACGGCAAGTAAGTGGAGAAACACATCCTCTGGAGGAGCGTGAGAGCGAACAGGTGAAAGTATCGTGGGTGGGAGAGGAATCAGAGAGAACATGGCAGAGGAAGTGAGAGTCTGAACTGAAAGAGTTGGGAAGGGAATAACCCTGCAGCTCATGTGATTCAGGTTTCCATGAAAAGCATGCATTAACCGAATAGTGTGGCCTGTGTGTGCCATACGATACAGAGATCATTAGTGTTTGCTATGTACATGCATTTTTGTCTAATCACGTTTGTGAAATGTCACATTCAGCTCATGATGAGCAGAAAAGAGCTTCTCGGTTAACAGGATTCCATGAAAGGAGAGCACAGAGAACGTCTTCCGGTGCAAGGAAACCAACCACTTCTCATTTTAGCAATAAATCACTCACATGTATGGCATCAGATATACTAGCATTCAAAAGTTTGAGGTCAGATTTATTTTGAAAGACATTAATAGGCTTCTTTTATTCATCAGGGATGCATTAAATTGATCAAACGTGTCACTAAAGACATTCATAATGTTACTAAAGATTTCCATTTCAAATAAATGCTGTTCTTTTGAACTTTTTATGGTAATAATAATCAGAACTGTTTGTTGAGCAGTATATTAGAATGATTTCTGAAGATCATGTGACACTGAAGACTGCAGTAATGATGCTGAAAATACAGCTTTGATCACAGAAATATATTACAGTTTAACACATATTCACATAGAAAACAGCTGATTTAAACTATAATAATATTTCACAATTTTACTGTATTTTTGATCAAATAAATGCATCCGAGACTTTTTCCAAAACATTAAAAATATTCCCAACCTCAAACTTTTGAACACTAGTGTATACTGTATTTATAATACAATAAACTTTCCACCTCCAGACATAATGTACATAATTAAATGCAATGAATTACATGCAGTTATTCACCTCTTTAAAGTGAAAACGAGAACAGGATTTGATTGATAGCAGTATCCTGAGATTCAGTGGCTTGCAAACGGCTTCTTGCTTTGTGTTTCAGTCAGTCGGCTGTCGATACTATGTATCACTCTCAGACGAGGTGGGTCTATTCAGCTCTACCTCTCTTCATCAGATCTTCATCTCTCCGCTTTCTATCATCACATCCATCAGATAATCAACTACCCAAACACTGCCAAATAACACGACAGAGACGCTGAAAGAGCGGCTTTCCCCTAGTGAAAACTAAATATACTAAAATGTATTTGAAATACATTTATTTCATACTAAGTATACTACAAATACATTTACATACACTGCAGAAAATTATTATCTTGTTTTCTGAAAAAAAAGGTGTTTTTGCTTAAAACAAGCAATAAAAACATTGTTTAGCCTTTGATTTAAGATAAAAAAATTATATTATGATATTTTTGCTTGTTTTAAACACAATTTGGGTATATTTTTTCAGAAAGCAAGACATACTATAATAAGTAATTTTACTTGTCAAGGAAATGCATCTTGATTCAAGAATGTTTAGATATTTATACTAGAAAACAAGGCAAAAATACTAAGGAAGAAATTTTTTTTTTTTGCAGTGTATTTATTTGCTTCATTAAAATTCCCTACAATTTATTATACGAAACAATATACTTGAAGTCTGCTAAATTGGAACAATTTTAGTACTAATGCACTTTAATTGTGTGGAAGTCCAACTAAAGATATGCTGAAGTATATTTGATAGCGAGTATGCTTCAGGTACACTTTAAATATCTTGCATTTAAAGACCGATATTATTCAAAGATCATACGATCCTCATCAATAGTGACATTAAAAACACATTTTAGGCTTAATATTAAGAAATGTGCGTTGTGCATAAGTAGTACTCCACATAGAGTTTAATTAAAAGTTTATATCAGTAAGTCTTGAGGAACATGTCAGTAAATATGTTAATAGATTTGAACTTAGAATGAAATAAATGTATTTTAAGGGCCAGTATGAGAGTTTGCTTCCACCACCTACTTTAGAACCTAAACACAAAATCAAATACGGATGTTTTAAAAAAATAAAACTATACAACATCTATCCATACAGAGGTGGGTTATTTGAAAAAAGCAGAATGGAAATTCTGTCATCATTTACTCATGCTAATGTCGTTTGTCGATCTTCTTCTGTGTTCCACTGATGAAAGAAATGAGAGTGAATGAATGATGACAGAGTTTAATTTCTGTCTGAAATATGGCTGTAATGATGAGTAAATCAGATGTTGACTGAGGTGTTGTATTGTAAAGGCGAGTGCTGATGGGTGGTTGGTCCTTTTGTCGTCTCTTTTAATCTCTTTCACACCTAATAGCAGATTCTTCTGACACATTTCTGTCTTGACAGCTGCCACAACTAATCACCTTTTAATATGCAAATATATGTGAGTTTACGCCTTCTTGCACTCGTCTCAAACAACATTTGTCAGGTTAGTCTGTGTGTGGCATTGGGTCTCATTCACTAAGCATGCAAACACAGCAAAAAATTATTTTCTTAATCAGTATTTATGTCTTGTTTTATAGCACAAATATCTAAGCACTCATAAATCAAGATACATTTACTTTAGAAGCAAAATGTCGTTAGATATGAAGTCTTGTTTAATGAAAAATGCGAAGTGAGTTTAAGCTTAAAACAAGAAAAATAAACTTAATTCAAAGGGAAACAAATTAATTTTTCTTAGTCCACTGGCCGATATTTTTTCTTCTTTTAAGCATAAATTTGATGCATTTCTCACAATGTTTCAAAATATATTTAATTGAGAAGCAAAATGACTTAAGATATCAAGTCTTGTTTAAAAAATAAATAAGAAATATGTATAAGCGAGTTTATGCTTAAAACAAGAAAAAATGTCTGTGGGGTCAGAAAAAAAAAATCTTGTTTTCCATTTTTGAACCAAGTTTATTTTTCTGTCTCCGTTTCTGACTTCTCAAGTAAATGCATCTTAATTTATGAATTTTTAGGTAGTTTTAATGGAAAGCAAGACAAAAATTGCGGAAGAAGATTAGGGCCAAGCAATAATAAAAAAATAAAACCATCTCGAGATTAAAGTCATTATAATATGAGATTAAGCTTGTTAAACTTCGAGAATAAAGTCGTTATGTTTAGAGATAAAACTCGTTAAATTTCAAGAAAAAAGTCTAAATAAAATGTTGAGAATAAACTCGTTGAAAAAAGTCGTTGTGTTTTGAGAAAAGATAATTTTTAGGTAGTTTTAATGGAAAGCAAGACAAAAATACTAAGAATGAAAATATTTGTGCATGAAATCTGCATTCGAACATTTTCACAAACAAATCAAAAACTTTTGTACTGAAATTTATTCTAAATATACAAAAAAGAAATGTTAGAACAACTGAAACCACTTATACACAAAAAACACATATTCGTGAAAATATGTATTTCATTTGAAATGTATTCACTGGATGCAGTGAAAGAGTAAAAAAAGCTGTGTTTGAGCTGCGCAGCTTCTCTGAATAAGAGCGCAGATACACATTTGTACAGCTGTAATCTGGCTCTATATTAAAGGTTTTCATTGCGTTTGAACTGGTTTTGAGGACGACAAACGTCTTTAGTGAATATCACGTTTGCAGAGAGCGACGAAAGTTTCCAAATTCATTAACAGAACAAGCTTAAGAACAAATTAATCTGCGTATATACACTGCAAAAAAGGATTTTCTGACTTAGTATTTTTATCTTGTTTTCTAGTATAAATATCTAAATATTCTTGAATCAAGATGCATTTACTGGACAAGATATTAAGTCTTGTTTTAAAAAATATATATAAAAATGTTGTTAGTTTTTGCTTAAAACAAGCAAAAATATCTGTCAGTGGGGCAAGAAAAATAATCTTAATTCAAAGGCTAAACAAGATTATTTTTCTTGCCCCTTTGGCAGATATTTTTGCTTGTTTTAAGCAAAAACGAACAACATTTTTATATTTAAACAATACATAATATCTTAAGTCATTTTACTTGTACAGTAAATGCATCTTGATTCAAGAATGTTTAGATATTTATACTAGAAAACAAGACAAAAACACTGAGTAAGAGAATAATTTTTTGCAGTGTACATGCATTGTGAAATGTTATGTGATTTTTTGTCCTGTGCATATGAATATAAATAATCCAGGCAATTGTTTGTGAATAAGACCCATTGCTTTTGTGTCTGCTGTCAGATCAAGTTAAGATGTTGTATATGATCATCATGTGGGTCTATATACAAAACGACTCTGGTTTCACTGAACTCATGTGTTTTTTGAGTAGTTAGTGTTTCTTTATGTTAACTTACTTGATCTGCAGGGCCTGCTGAGCGCAGGATCTGCTTCTGAGACTAGTTCTGTGTCTTCTCATCCGTTTGGTCTCATCTTACGCTCCTGATTCTGTCATAAGCCTACTGAGCTTGTCTGTGTCGCAGGATTGAGCTGCGAGCGCTGGGAAAGATCAGCCCCGGAGAAGAAGTGACCGTGGCGTACGTGGACTTTCTGAACCTGTCTGAAGATCGCAGGCGTTTGCTGAAGCAGCAGTACTTTTTCGACTGCACCTGCGAGCATTGCATCAACAAAACCAAAGACGACCTGAAGCTGGCCGGAGCGCTGGTGGAGGGAGAGAAGGTGAATTAAATCACTCTCGGATGTGCATTGGCCTTAAATAACACATCTGTGGAAGCTTGTTTCTGCCATGCAATACAAGTATAAAATAGGTCGTTGTGACTGTATCTCACAGTTCAGAGTTTTTTTCCTCAGAATTGCAAGTTTATATCACAATTATGAGCTGTAGATTTGCAGTTCTGGCTTTTTTCTTGAATTCTGAATCTAAATCTCACAATTCTGACTATTTTTCCTCTAAATTCTGAATTTAAATTGTTTTGGAGATGTAAACTCAGAATTACAAGATGTAATAACGTTTTTAATTAATATTAACTTTGTGCAATTGTGAGATATAAACGTATAATTCTAAAATAAAATGTCAAAAGTTTTGTTACATATAGTAAATTTATAGTCATTTTTATTAGTTTTTTTATATAGTTTATTTTTGTGTTTAAATTTTAATTAAATATGTTTACAATATATATTTTTTTAATATTTTTAGATTTATTTAAATGTATTTCATTCCTTTTTATTTCACTTTTAAGTTATTTTAGTTCTATTAAAAAATGTCAATGGCAAGTAGATAAAAAATTCTTTTTTAAATTATTATTATTTTACTTAAGTAACGGTTGCTTTGTTACTTTCAAATAACAAAAATGTTTTTTTTTAATGGTTTATTTTTATTTTTAGCAAGAAATAAGTTTATAGGCAAGAAATGGAAAGTTATTTACTTTAATCACTTACTTAATGCAAAATAAATTATTTTATAAGATTCCATGCATAAACCATGTCATGTTATATAATATTATAATATTAAATATATAATACATTTTTAATAATAATAATAAAACATAAAAACAATGAAAAGGATAACGAATAGAATTTATAATATACTTTTTTTCTCTCTGAATTCTAAGATAAAATTCTGTATTTTCTAAATGTTTTATTCTGTGACAGAAATAACATTCCACATGCATCTGTGTCACAATAATACTGCAAAAATCACAATGCTGCATCAGATTTAAGGGATAGTTCACCCACAAATCATAATTTACTTGTGTGTGGTAGAACACAGAAAGAGGCTGTTCCTGCTGCTGTTTTCAATGCAGTGAAAGCGGACAGTGACCAGCCATAAAAAGAACAAAAAGTCCTGTAAAAGCAGATACGCTGCTAAAAGCCACACGGGTTTGAGACAGCATGAACGTGAATAATGACGACACAGTAGTGTGCACTATGTAGTGTCATGTGTGCAGTGAGCGAAGCGTAACAGATGCACACATGTATGAATGGTCAGATATGAGGGAGTTTCCAGTCTGCAGTCCTGGAGAGATTAGTGCTGTTAAATATAGCAGTCCTTCAGTCAGTCCACTAGATAAGGAGCAGAACTCCAGTCTGAGACACAGGCTCGTGTTACTGACCCTCACAACACAAGAGGAACATTATAATGAGTCAGAAGAGTAAAGGACATTCATCATCTGAAAGACTTATGTGTGTGTTTAATTGCAGTGTATTATAGCTTGTATTTCATTCAGAAAGTGCCCACGAATGCAAACTGATTCAATACTCCTGTAATAATAGTTAATTTTTATTTATATTTATTGTATATTTTATTTGTTATGATTTATTGAAGTGAATTCAGTTTGTTCACAGAATCAGTTAATTTCACTTCAATCAACCAGTTAACTTGAAATAAATGCAATGCAGTTTTACGTTTTTGCTCTCAGATAATTAGTTCAATGAATTTAGTTACATGAATTAGGTCATTTTTATCAAATTAATGTATACGTTTTTATGTATATTAGTATTTATAAAATCACTGTTTATAATTGGAAAGTCTGAATGACTCATTCAGAGAATCAAATAATCAGTTCATTTCACTGAATTAAAAAATTATGCAAATTTATATTAGTTTAAAATTATATATTATTTATAAAATATATAATTTATCTGATATTTTTCACAAAATTGTATCAAGTAAGGATGCTTTCTAGTTTTATTATTTTATTATTATTATTTTATTATTCATTTATCTTAAATTTATGGTGTAAATGCCTCAACATAATTGAGATGGTAATTATTGATTTTGCAAAGTTATTTAAATTTTTTGTGCTGTACTTCAATACGGTAATAAGTACAAAAGAGTCTATAAACAATAAATGTAAATGTATTTTATGCTTTACATAATGCAAAATTAATTATTTTATTAGATAACATGAATAAATAAGTAATAAAAACATGTAAAAAAATATTACAGTTATAATTTACTTTTTATAATAAACAACATAATTGAGATTCTCATTATTTTGTGCTATACTGTTGGTAAAAATAATTGTCAGATGTAGTAGATATTGCCTTCTTTAGTTTAATGTAGTTAGATACACTTTTATTGCAATCTAACAATGTTTTAAAAAGACCAGCTTTCAAAAGACGGCAAAAGAGTTTGTTTGCATAAGAATTATTTACCAGTATCAGGTTTAATGCTGAATTTTACATATATTCTGCTCTGAAGGTGCCAGAAGAAACGGTGAAAGAAATGACAGAATACAGCCGGATGATGCTGGAAAAGATGGAAAAGGCCCGGATAGAAGCAAACTACAACGAGGTACTGATGAGATTGATACAGACGATCTGCGCCGCTGAAGATGAAAGTGCAGGTGTTTAACGTGAGCGTGTGCGCAGGTGGTGAAGATCTGCCGCGAGTGTGTGGAGAAGCAGGAGAACGTTCTGGCCGACACACACATCTATCAGCTGCGCATATGGAGCACGCTCAGCGAGGTGCTGTCCTACCTGCAGTTCTTCGAGGAGGCCTCAACATACGCACGCAAGATGGTGGAGGGATACTTGTGAGTGTGTGTGCATGCATGCATGAGAGAGAGAGCTTCATTCAGTCATGCACGGTTAAAAACACCTTTATATGTGTGTGTGTGTGTGTTAAATCAGGAAACTGTACCATCCCAATAATGCTCAGCTGGGAATGGCCACAATGAGGGCTGGTGTGACGCACTGGCAGGCCGGTTTCGTCGAGGTCGCTCACGGCATGATCTGCAAAGCCTACGCCATCCTGATGATCACCCACGGCCCAACACACCCCATCACCAAAGACCTGGAGGTAAACATGATAATAACCCTCAGTGGAGTTCAGAGCAATGTTATTGATATACTATTATAGTTTTTATTCATATTAAGAATTAGTTTTCATTTTTATTTTCTTGTTTGTATTTTAATTTGTTAATTTTTTCAGTAATTTTCTCTATTTATTTATTTATTTGCTTGTTTAAATATTGTTTTTTATTAATATTTATTTCAATTTTAGTTCTTTCTTTTTTGTTATTTCAGTACTTCAATTTGAACTAAACATAAAAGAGAATCTCAACGGCAACTAGATGAAATAAAATTATTTTATTTTATTTTATTTCAGTTAACATTTATTTCAAGTAACAAACATGTTTTATGATTTTATTTTTAGTTTTAGCAAGAAATTAGTTCATAGGCAAAGTATTCATTATTACTAATTACTCCTATTTAATGGTTTTCTTTATACAAAATAAATTATTTTGCAAGATACCATGCATAAATAAATTAATATCATGTTAAATATAAATATATTTTTGATTATAAAAATGACTAAAAGATTTTTTCAACTTGAATGCATGTCATAAAATATGCATTTTATATGAATTACTTTGTGTACAATGCATTACAATAAATTACCATGCATAAAGAAGTAAAAGTGATATATATATATATTCTTAATAATAAAAATGTAAAATATAATACAAAAGATTCAAATATTTTTTACAACTTGAATCCATGTCGTGATATATGCATTAATTTATACAAAACACATTACTTTATGCAATAAGTGATTTTCTTAGGTGCAATGCATAAATAAATAACAGAAATGAAGATTATATACAAATATAATAATATTAAATATATTTTTAATAATAAGAAATATTAAATAATTATTAAAAAAATTCAAATTGATTGCATGATGTATTACTTTATGCAAAATAGATGATTTTGTGAGATGCCGTGCATAAACAAGTGATAGCAATGTATTATACAGTTTTTATGAATAAAACAAAATATAAGAAAACATGATACTAAGATTATGCCAATGCATGATGTCAAAATAACAAATTGCTATATACAGTACAATCTTCCCAAATGCATTTGAAAGCAACATATGCATGACTTTTCAACTCCAAAAAAGGTCTTGAGCGTGTCACCTAAAAAATAAAAGCATACATGTTTAGAAGGACATGTGTTTGAATGCTAGCGTTTGAACTTGTCCGTCTCCCATCAGGCCATGCGCATGCAGACGGAGATGGAGCTGCGCATGTTCAAGCAGAACGAGTACGTGTATCACTCAATGCGTGAGGCGGCGCTGAAGAACCAGCCCATGAGGATGATGGCAGAACCGGCCACCGAGAGCATCAAGAACCTGTTCCGCAGAAAGTGACTGAATAACAATGAACCGCAGCGATGCGATGCACTGTAACAAACACGCTCAGGTCGATACAACACTCACATCTATGCAGACGCTTTCAATCAGAAAGAGGAACAAAAGCATATGCAATATTCAGAATATAATATAGACATCTATAAGAAGCAAAGCTCACACAGTTACAGATTCTGCATTTCTCTACACGATGATTGTGTGATGACTCTAATAAGCTTTTTTTTAGATTTTGAGTGTCATTATGAATTGTAAAGTTTTTTGTAATTAAAATTCCATCAGGTTTAAAGTATGATGTTTGTGTTTTATTTGCTCTTTCATTGCTCAAGAGATTGAACGAGTTATACGGCATTTTCTCAGTGTTTCTCCTCAAACAGACACAAATGAATCTCAATAGTCATCATTCAGAAAGAGTCTAGAGCTATAAAATCAGTGCTCAAATCATTTGAGAAATGACTTCGTGCTGACTTGTTTGCAGATTTTGAGCACAGTTTGAGACATTATTTTCTGAAATTCGAGAGGAGGCACACATGAAATGATCTTTTTCTTAGAAAAAGAAAACAGTGGAAAAAAGAAATTCATGGAAAAGTCAAAATTTTTGCTCAATTTAAAGAGAAACAACTGTGATATTATAGAGATCTTCATCATGTTTTTCCTTCCCAAGTGCAATTTTTAAATATGTTCATATTGTATTTTACTACTTCAAATTAAATTAAACAAAAATCAGAAATGTTGCCCTTATAATATTTTAGATTTTAGTCATTTTCTGTTTTAATTTGAATTGTGTTAAATGCAGTTTTTGTTATTTTTAAATCTCTCTCTCTCTCTCTATATAGTATTTATTAAATTAAATTTATTAATTTTAGTTTATTTAGTTTTTTTTAAATTTTAGTTAAGCTAACAAAAATCTGAAATATTGCCCTTATAATATTTTGAATTAGATTTTAATAATTATTTTCTGTTTTCACGTTAATTTTAAAGTTTTAGCAATTTTATTTATTTTATTTTATTTTTTTATTAGTTGTGATTTTAAAAAATATCTATATAGTATTTATTAAATTTTGCAATCAATGTTGCATCTGAGTTTACTTTTGTACCTTTTATTTCATTTAATGTATATTTTATTTCTAATAAGGAAAATAATATTTAGCTGGTTTTAGTTTTAGCTGAACACATGCACAGCACAAACCTCTTTCAAATAATACAAATAAACACACAAATCTGATTTTGAGAATTCTTTAATAAAAAAAATCCCTTTATATTGTTCTTTTTGTCAAGTCATGGTGAGTGTGGTCTGTTTTTTAGGCCAGGCGTTTGCTGATCCTCTTGTAGACGAGGCTGCCGAGAGTCAGAGTCTGAAACACAACAGCATTCACATGAGTGTAACTCTATAAAACTCTATAAAACATCACAGGTGCTGATGATAAACGCTGATCTCACTCACATTCACCAGCGTGTTTGCATCCACCAGCTCCGTGATGGACGTGATTTTATTCAGGACGACCTTCAGCTTGTTTCCCTCTTTATTCACAACAGCCTAGAACACAAACAACAGCATTATCATCAATGCAATCAGATGCTCATAAACTCCTGCATGCAGGTCTGTGAGCGCAGCGCTACCTTGACTTTCTCTCCGGTCAGCGTTTCGATCTCAGCCTCCTGTCCGATGGTGAAGCTGTTGGTCAGGACTTTGGATCCGGTGGTGACGGTCACTTTGAACTGATCTCCGTTCTGCTCGATCTCAGACACGCTCTTGATGTCTTTGCCTTTCTCTATCAGATCATCAGGAAGACCTGAAACAGCATGCAAGTGATGAGCAATGCAATACATGAAACACTTAATGCAATGCATGCAACACTCAATGCAATACATGAAATACTCCATGCATTACATAAAATACTCAATGCAATGCATGAAACACTCAATGCAGTGCATGCAACACTCAATTCGATGCATGCAACTGCTCTGCTCATTTTACCAGCAGCTCATGCAGCATTCATCACATCCATGCATTCGTTTTAGATATGCACTCACCGATAGCCTTCATGAACTCCACGAATCCCTCCTGACTCTCCAGCTGATATTTCCCACTGAACGACATGGTGACTGGTGAATGTAAAGTAACTCCAGAGAGTCTAAGAGATGCTTATATATCGTCACACATGCAGATGAAGAATTATTAACCTGACTGGATGATCCTGATTGGCCGATTACTGTGAAATCAGGTTAAATGTCATGTGGGGTGAAACAGTGCAGATCTGTAAAAGGTTTGCTTTGATAAGATCCTGGCCTTCACCTTTGGCCTCAGCAGCATGACATCATCACCAGGGTTATAGTATCAGTGATACACTATTGTAGTTTATTTTTATATTTTCTGCTTTCATTTAAATTTTAGTGAAAGGTTTAATGCTTTTGTTGTGTGTTTTTGCCACATCTATTTTTTGTTAATGTGTGCGTATTTTTGGGTATTTATTTGTTTTTATGTCATTTTTTTATTTATTTAGTTAGTTTTAGCTTGTTTAGTCAGATATTTTAGAAGTTCAAGTTGAATTAAATGAAAATGAGAAAACTAGTTCAAATAAAATTATTTAAAATTGTATTCATTTCAATATTTATTTGTTGTGTTTTTGCCAGTTTTATTTTGTTTGTTTATCTATTTATTTTTTATATGTCTGTATAGTTTTTATTAATTTCTTTTGTTTTAGTTTAAATTATTTTAGTACTTAAAATTACACTTATCAAAAACTTTAATGTCTAATATTTAATATTTAATCTAAGATTTTTTATAATTTATTTGACTTTAGTTAACATTTATTTCATTTTTGCCAGTTTTTTTTAATGTCTACATAGTTTTATTAATTTTTAGTTCAGTTTTAGTTTAAATTATTTTAGTTTTATTCTAAAGTTTTTTTATATAATATAAATATAATAATAAATTATAAAATAAATAGTTTTATTTCAGTTAGCATTTATTTCATTTTAAGTGACAAAAATATATATTTTCCTGGTTTCAGTTTAATTTTTTAAATAATATACTACATTTTTATCTTGATTAACATTTATTTTAAGTGACATTTTTTTCTTCTTGCTTTAGTTTTAAACTGTAATAACGCTGATCATCACACTCAACTTGAACAACTGAGGAATTGTTCATGCAGAATATTAATAGATACACAAATAAGAAACAGTTGTCATTTTATTGCTAAATATCTGTTTCCGGGACGAATCTTTGGAAATGATGTCATGCTCATGTATTAATGCCTGTGCTTTCTTCAGATCAGGAATCTGTCATGAGTCTGATCAAATTTGTGCATGTTTTGCGCTGTCATTATTAGGAAAGAGCTGTTTCTGAGGCCTCATCAATAATAAACAGCATGTCAAACGCTGTGCAAATGATCCGTAACTGCAGCATAAACGAGTCTTTCAGTGGCTTTGATACAGATCAGAAAACTGGCATGTGGGATTTTCCATGGGACAAAACCTTCATGCCACATCAGAGAAAGTATAGAGCGGCACAAATTCATCGTAGGCTTGATCTATAAGCATTGAACTGATTTTTGAGCGTCTCTGTGTCTCTTTAGCAGCATCACGAACGAGGCTCAGTTCAGCTGCTAGTAAACGCTCAGCATTACTTCATGTGTACTCTGGACTGCATCTTTCAGAGCTGATTGATTATCAGTGTTTTATCAGGACACAGGACTCTCATCAGCACAACACTTCAAACACTGATGCAGATAACACCGTGCAAACAATAAAACCATAAACCACCTCATTAATATTTTCTATTTTCATTTAATTTGTGTAGTGGGTTACACTTTATTTTAAGGTGTGCTTGTTACAGTGAAATTATACATTCGAGTACTGAGTAATATTAATTAACTACATGTACTTACTATATGATTAGGGTTTAGCTTAGGGTTACTTGCATGTATTTATGCATAATTTATTATAATAGTAAGTAATATAATAGCAATAGTAATATAATATAATATTATATCATAGTAATTTATTATAATAAACTTAAACTAATCAAAAATAAGATATGTTGCCTTGGCAACGAGCTGATATAAAATAAGTATATATTTTATTTAATTTCAGGTAATGTTTATTTCAAGTAATCAAAATGTTTTTTAATGGTTTTGTTTGAAATCAATGATGTCAAGGAGCCTAATGCAAGTCAAACCGGTTCATGCTCTAGATTTATTGAGTATTAATGAACACAGAACAGCAGGTGATTAGCATAGAGGCGGAGCTCTGTCTGTCCTGCTCGTCTCATTGGTGGATTCTGCTGAGCTGCAGGATGTTTCTGTCACTGTTCTGTTCTTCAGCCAAACACCAGTGATCAGTGCTGCCGCTCTTCATCATCATCATCATCATCATAACACAAACACATTACAGCATGAATCTAATCAGTTTATGAGCTGCAGTATCCGAGACGCTATAAACCTCTGCTGATTGATCTCACCGGAGGCAGATCATTCATTTACTATTACAATTTTTATTAATATTTTAAATTTGTTTTTACTTTTAGATTTTCTGTTTGAATTTTAGTTTTTTTGTTTTTTTTGTCCTTCTTATTAGTTTTTTACACACACACACACACACACACACACACACACACACACACACACACTTTTGGTGATTTAATACTCCAACTTAAACTAAATAAAAATGAGACGCAGCTTTGGCAGCTAGTTGAAATAAAAGTTTTTATTTTATTTTGTTGCAGTTAACGTTTATTTCAAAACTGTAAAACGTAACAAAATAGTTTTTAATGGTTCTATACAATGTGTCATCGAAACCACCTTGATGACCTTTGACCCTCACTTTTTCAGTTTTAGTTACTTTAGTACAAATATGATAAATTTTGCCTCAGTAACTACTTGAATTGTTTAGTTTGTTTCCAGTTAACATTTATTTAATATAATAAAAAATGTTTTAATGGTTTTAGAATAATAGCCAAGCTTAGGACACAATGTGGCCTTTGATGACCTTTGACCTATAATTCCACATAATAATAAGGAATATGTGCAACTGTCCTAAATTACATCTTTCTGAAAAAAAACCTGTGAATCAGTGTTATTTCATAATCATTAATATACTATTGTTTTTTATTAACATTTTGAATTTGTTTTATTTGACATTTTAATATTTGCATGATTTTTTTTGTTGTCTATATAATTTTATTATTATACATTTTTATTTAATAAAATTTTATTTGTTTATTTATTTAAAATTTGCAAGTTTGCCTTGGCAAATGGGGTTTTAATTCTGTTGAGAATAATTATGCACTTTATGATTTTTATTTTATTTTGTATTATTCTTTGTGTTTAATGATGAATGCATCATATACATATCTTCTGTCCTGTTGAGCTGGACTGGTTGCTGAGGGTCGAGTGTCACTGAGAGCTTGTTTGCCCCCTACAGGACAGCTGGAGACGTAGCAGGAACACACACACACACACACACACACGCACACACACACGCACACACACACACACACACTGAAGAGTTCATAAAACACGCTGAGAGAGGTGTCAGTATCAGCAGATCAGGACAGTCAATCAGAGGTTTATATTATCAAGCGAACAGATTAATCTGCATTGTTTAACACTAACCAGACTGAAATGAACCAGTGTGGCTTGGTCACATATATAATGATGATCGTACATGCACGGGCACAGATGAACTGGGGTCATGATGTGAAAGAGGAACACTGAAGGTCACTGGAGTCTAAAGCTGCTCATCTTCTCTCATCAGATCCACACACATCACAGACCAGTGCTAAAGAGAAACGGTTTAACACTCCTTCATTAATGATGATTATAATCACACATCTCTACACGAGATCAGCTCGATTAGCTGCATCCAGAGGAATATCATGCTGAAGCTGCATCATATCTGTGTCAAGATTAACTGATTAATTCAATTACTCTGATCTTCTCAGTCCGTCGCTGATTCTGCATCTGAGTTTGCATTTTATTACTGAATCCTCAGAAAAATGCTACATTTAAAAGTAAAAATGCTACAGTCAGAATACGTTTTATGTATATATGTATTTATGTATAAATACACGTTTGTTTGTTTGTGTGTGTGTGTGTGTGTGTATATATATATATATATATATATATATTTAAAAATAAATTTTTATATATATTTATTTTTTTGATACATTTTAGTTATTTATTTGCTCATTATATACAGTAAATGCATGCATATATTTTCAGTGCCTCTCTCTATATATATTTACTTCTACACAATATAAAATAATACAATAACTTATTTACTTATATACTTCATTTGCAAAAACAGATAACTCCGTTTTTAACAATTCTCAAAAATCATGTTTTTTCATTGTGCATCCCAATTAATCTCAATTAAACTGCAGATGTTGTTGTTGTTTTTGACTAGGTTAAAAAATAACTTAAAAAAACAGTTAACTAACACAATAAAACACAATAAAAACATGAGAACATAATAAAAAACATAATATTTAAAAAAAAAAACGTTTTTGCAAATAAACTCTTCATATATATGTGTATGTGTGTGTGTGTGTATACACACACACACACACACACACACACACATATGTATATTCCCTTAAACATATTTTTGATAAGTTTTAGTTATATATTAAGTTTTAAAGTATATATTCATATTTACATAAATATATTTAACAAGTTTATATTTATATAGTCCAAAATACACATATATAACAAATACATATTTTGAGTTTATCCACGATGTATTTTCTTGGCTCCTGAAGTATATTTAGTTTGTTTTGTTTTTAGTTTTGTTTGTTTTTGGTTGTTTTGTTTTTTTGCTTTTTAAGATTTAAACAAGCCATATATTTGAAATATATATTGATCAGAATATTTTTGCCATATGGGTTGTTTGGGTCTTACAATGTTTGCACTCATTGGATGTTTGATCTGTGTGGAAATGAATTATCATCTGTTCACTGCAATAGAAGAACATGCTAAAACACATTAATCAGACACATTGAGATGATGTTGTTCTACATGAAACACAATGCCTGAGTCCCAATGTGCATACTATCCATCCTAAATTCTGTGATATTTGTAATTTTCAATACTATTTAGGGCAGATAGGGTGGATAGTATGCACATTGGGATGCAGGGAATGACTTTTAAACAGGACAGCCGTGTAGCATTATGGGTAGGGGTCAAAGGTCATCAGTCAGGGTGGTTTGCATGTAACGTTACACATTAAATCAGTGCAGAGATGGAGAAATCAGAGGCTGGTCGTATGTTCGCTCTGATCTCCAGCATGAATGCGGTCGCTTCAATTCTCCGCAGCATTTCGAAGAGGAATGGAGATGTGTATCTAGTGTTTCCTTATTTTTGTGCAGGAAAGCAAAGGCTTGTTGACTTCCTCTCCCTCCCTTCCTTCCTTCTCTGCGAAGGTACTCATCTGAAAAATGAGAACAAAGTGATTGTTCCTGTTCTCTTTCTTAAGTCACTTCAAATGCTGTTTGTGCGGCTGGAGCTCATTGTGAGAAGAGCCGAGCAGGAGACAGGTAAGAGACCACACACACACACACACACACACCGATGCGCTTTACATGGTGCAGGTGTTCAGTCATGGATCAATATAGATTCTGTAATGATCAAATATTCATATGATCCGCTCACATGCTGAAAATTGACTTCAAAACAAGCCTGTATTTAAAAAATAACCTCTAACTTCCATAACAATTCAAATATATGTATTTTTCAGATGATATAGTTATCAATATACATATATAAAATATACTTATATTTTATATTTCCTGAATTTCATCCATTTTCAGTGTATATAGACTACACATTGCAAAAATAATTTTCTTCTTCAGTATTAATAAGATTCTAAAATCAAAAGATAATTATTTTGGATGAAAATTATCATAACAGGTCTTACTTTCTGAAAAAAAGATCAAAATTGAGTTAACTTGTGCTTTAAACAATAACAAATATGTGTCAATAGGGATAGAAAAATAAAATTGCTTTCCCTTTGAATTCAGTTGATTTTTCTGAGCCCTTTGACAGATAATTGTTTTGTTTTAAGCATAAACTCACTTCATTTTACTATATTTTTCAGAAAACAGGTAATTTTGTTTCTTAAATCAATGTATCGTAATTGAAGGATGTTTAGATATTTGCACCGGAAAACAAGAAAATTATGTTTTTGCAGTGCAGATTTTGGCTTTATATTAAACTGCATGTTTTAGTTATGCAAATATGATCTAATATGCAAAATGCTTGTCAGATCATCATGTATTGTGTAAAGGAAAACACTCAGACTATAAAACACTGATTTCTGTATTTAGTGCATGTAGTGTTTAGTTTGATTATGCATGTGAATTCTTCATTTGAGGATAGTTTCTGGCTGCTGTCAGTGTTTGTGTCATTAGGACGTCATTCGTCTGTTTAAAGCAGAAGTATTCGGTGTTGTTTGCATTAGTTGGGCTTGTTTCTGAGCTGGACTGTATTTCCCTGCTGTGATAGTTTGATTGTAATCTGCTCAAATGACAGCTCCAGCTAATGGCTTGTAATGAAAAAGAGAAGTTCCAGTCCAAATGCAGTGAAAATGAAACACAGAGGAACAGCAGAGAGGAAGAGAGTGCCACGTCTGTCTGTCTGATCCGGTTCACACTATTCCAACAAACACCGACAGATCCGACGTTTTCTGGAGTAGTGTGAATCAGCCTCACAACAGGATTTCTAGTTCTAGTTAATAACAAAGCCAGTGAAGATCTTACTTAGTGTTTTTTAGTACATAAACATTCTTAAATGCATTTACTTGAGAAGCAAAATTACTGTAAAATCTGAAAAATGCATCAAAATGAATGGAGTTTATGCTTAAAACAAGAAAATATCCTCCAGTGGAGTCAGAGAATGAAACTAAATGAAAGGAAAACAAGATTATTTTTTGACCCCCATTGGCAGATTTCTTTCTTGTTTTAAGCACAAACTCACTTCATTTTAACTCGTTTTTAAGACTATATATATCAAGTCAAGTCAAGTCAAGTCAGCTTTATTGTAAGCTGACTAGTTATATCTAGTTATTTTGCATCTCCAGTAAATGTATCTTGATTTAAGAATGTTTAGATATTTGTACTAGAAAATGACAAAAATACTGAGTAAGAGCATGAACTGATCAAACGTGAATGCAATGCAAATCGCTTTGGATAAAAGCCTCTGCCAAATGCATGAATGCAATACATGGGATTTGTAGTTGTAATTTACAACAAAGTCAGTCAAGATCAGTTCATCCGTAATGCCGTCCTGTAGCTGCTCTTATTTGTGTTTTCCTGTACAAAGAATTCTTGTAAAATAACTGAAAAATCTGAAAATTGAGTGAGTTTATGCTTAAAAAGGGAAAAAATATCTGCCAGAGTGCTCAGAAATATAATCTTAATTCAAATTCATTATATTTATTATTTCATTTATTCTTGTTTTAAGCATAAACTTGATTAATTTTGATGTATTTTTCAGACTGAAGTCATTTTGCTTCTCAAGTAAATGTATCTTGATTTACGAATGATTAGGTATTTGTACTGGAAAACAAGACAAAAACGCAGAGGAAGAACATCATTTTTTGCAGTGGAGCTTGACCAAGGTCAGGGGTTCGATTCAGAGAATGCATGAACTGATCAAACAAGAATGCAATGCAAATGACTTTGGATAAAGGCATCTGCCAAATGCATGAAAGCAATAAACAGGATTCTAATTTACAGCCAATACTGCAAAAATGATTATCTTACAAAACATTCTTAAACCAAGATACATGTACTTAAAAAGCCAAATAACTGAGAAATCTGACAATTAAATTAGTTTATGCTTAAAAATGGAAAGATATCTGCCAGTGGGCTCAGCAAAATCATCTTAATAACAAGGTTATATTTATTACCCTAATTTTTCTTGTTTTAAGCATAAATTAACTTTTTGATGCATTTTTTCAGAAAACAAGACTTAAGTAAATGTATCTTGATTTAAGGATGTTAGATATTTGTACTGGAAAACAAGACAAAAAACACGGAATAAGAAACTTTTTGGAGTGGTGCTTGCAACGCCAAGGTCATGGGTTCGATTCCCAGGGAATGCATGAACTGATCAAACATGAATGCAATGCAAATGACTTTGCATAAAAGCATCTGCCAAATGCATGAATGCAGTAACTCATTCGACATGTTTTGGCAGGCAGGTGATGGACGATTCTCACGCTCACGATCTGAACGTCTAGAAACCTCCAGCATGGATCCAACCCTGAGCGAACGCAAGCGTCCAGAGGACTTCTCCAACAGAAGCGTCGACCTTTCTCTTCTCCCCTATCCTCTCCCTCACCCCGTCATGCCTCAGCCACACCGATTCATCCCAGATATGATCGACCTCAACCGGCTGCGTCTCCATCGCGTGATCCAGGTGAAGCAGGAGATGGTGAAGCCGCTGCCGCTGTGGCCTTCGTCGCCAATACTCCTGCGCTCTCCTGCTCCCTACTTCCCTTCTTTCCATCCCAGACTGGTCCCGTTCCCGTTCCTCCATCTCTCTCCGAACCCCTTCTACCCCACCGAAGCTGCGCGGTTTCGCCGCAGGAGCCAAGAAGCCAGCAAACCGGAAAAGCTGAACGTGCATGTGGATGAGAGCTACTACGTAGATGTGGGCGGCGATCAGAAACGCTGGAAGTGCCGCATGTGCGAGAAATCCTACACCTCCAAATACAACCTGATCACACACATCCTGGGCCACAGCGGCATCAAGCCGCACGAATGCAACCTCTGCGGGAAACTCTTCAAGCAACTGAGCCACCTGCACACACACATGCTGACGCACAAGGGCACGCGGCCGCACAAGTGCCAGGTGTGTAGACATTTGTGCTGGTATTCGGAAATGCCATATGTGACCCAGGAGCAGAAAACCAGTTAGGGCTGCACGATAAACTGAAAAGAAATCGCAATCACGGTTAGGCAAAAAAATTGCGATTGTCATGCGCAACTTGTCAGTGAAGCACGGTTCTGTGATCAGTAGTAAATCTCCATCCGAAGGCCAGAGAAACTCCAAATACACCCCGAAGAAGAAATCCAGGAAATCTCTATCTCTGCAGCTGAATAAACAGATGATTTAGGCTAATTGCTTTCATTGATTCAACGTGACTAATAAACACATGACAATATTTGGTTTATCCGAGTTGTTCTTATTATAATTTTCCTTATAAAACTATGAAATATGTTTCGTGCCTTATTCTGTGTAAGAAGCCACATCCTCTCACAGAAGGTTTTATTTCAAACACTCGAATGACGTTATGAAATGAGTTTGGAGTAAAAATTAATGTAGAAGTAAATGTAGTATTTTCACATGCTTTCAGATGGAGCAGCATTTACTACACAGAGCCGTAGTTCACTGAGAAGCTACGCAAACAGCTGTCATTATCGCGAATGATATCTTTGATTATATCGTCTGCGATTTGTTTTGCGTAGCTTGTCAGTGAACTACAGCTCTGTGTAGTAAATGCCGTCCATCTGAAAGCACTTGATGGAGATTTACTACTAATCACAGAACCGGCTTTACTGACGAGATGCGCATAACAGTCGTATTCGATTAATCATGCAGCCCTAAAAGCAGTCATGAGTAACACAGCTATATTTGTAGCAATAATGAAAAATACATTGTATGGGTCAAAATTATCCATTTTTCTTTTATGCCAAAAATCATTAGGATATTAAGTAAAGATCATGTTCCATGAAGATATTTTGTACATTTCCTACCATAAATATATCAAAACTTAATTTTTGATTAGTAATATGCATTGCTAAGAACTTCATTTGAACAACTTTAAAGGAGATTTTCTCAATATTTAGGATTTTTTGCTCCCTCAGATTCCAGATTTTCTAATAGTTGTATCTCAGACAAATATTGTCCGATCCTAACAAACCATACATCAATGGAAGCTTAATTATTCAGCTTTCAGATGATGTATAAATCTCAATTTCACCAAATGACTGGTTTTGTGCTCGAGGGTCACATATGACTTTTTCAACAACAAGTGATTTTAGCTCAGTAATCCACTAGTTTAGGAAACACTCGGAAACATACGTCAAACTTTTACATACATCTACTTTTCACAGCGATTGGTTGTCGCCCAGCGTTTTTAACTCGATATTTGCATTAAGTCAAGGAATGTCCAACCTTTTTGATGCTTTTAGCCGCTCTCAACGCTTTCTCCGTGCAGCTTTCAGTCCCATAATGCACCGCGCGAGCGTCTAAGCTTAACATCCAAAGCAATGAATTGAAAACAAGCTGCGCTCGCTACATGCCAGTGGAAATACATCATAAAAGTGGAGTGGAACGCAGCCAATACCGTGATAATACAGTATACCGTGATAAAAGCATTAGCAATTATATATTATTATATTTATGTTTAACAATCAAATGATTAATTAGTTAGAAACTAGTTGCTATGAATACAGGTGCCATCAGTTGTCTTCTTATGAATGACTTGGTTGTCATTGAGTCAGTGATTCGTTACCAAACACCAAGTAACTAAATTAGGATACAATTATGAGTCATTCGCAAACTGTTAAACATTAAAGTGTTGGTTACTTTAACACTAACCTTCATCTGGGAGATCACAGGGATTTGTGAATATTGGTTGCATATGTCAGATTTATTGCATGACTCGGACAGAGAAAAGCTGTTGCTATCAAGCATTGTTTACTTCATCACCTGAGTCAGTGTAATGGTGAAGGGATACATCAAATAGCCCAAATCATGGAAGGTTCCATGCTTCCTTGTAAAAGTATTTTTTAGTATTTTTAAAATACAAAAATATAATAATTTATTTTGATACATACATTTTCTGTGTTTTCACTGTTATACGCTCGGGGGTGCTGTTATGCATCTCATGAATGAGTCTAGAATAACTCGATCAAAAACACAGACCAGGAAGACACAGAAACGAGCGATCTCATGTGTAAGCATATGCAAAGAAAAATAATGTGCTCATCAACACTAACCGCATATAAATTAAAAATGTTACAGAGTGAAATGTCAATCCAGAAAGTGTAAAAGGACTGTGCAAGCTTTGAGATACTGATGGAAGCCATCTACTGCATCTTTACTTTGATATTACAGGTCCTTTTCAAAAAATTAGCATATTGTGATGAAGTTCATTATTTTCTGTAATGTACTGATAAACATTAGACTTTCATATATTTTAGATTCATTACAACACAACTGAAGTAGTTCAAGCCTTTTATTGTTTTAATATTGAGGATTTTGGCATACAGCTCATGAAAACCCAAAATTCCTATCTCAAAAAATTAGCATATTTCATCCGACCAATAAAAGAAAAGTGTTTTTAATACAAAAAAAGTCAACCTTCAAATAATTATGTTCAGTTATGCACTCAATACTTGGTCGGGAATCCTTTTGCAGAAATGACTGCTTCAATGCGGCGTGGCATGGAGGCAATCAGCCTGTGGCACTGCTGAGGTGTTATGGAGGCCCAGGATGCTTCGATAGCGGCCTTAAGCTCATCCAGAGTGTTGGGTCTTGCGTCTCTCAACTTTCTCTTCACAATATCCCACAGATTCTCTATGGGGTTCAGGTCAGGAGAGTTGGCAGGCCAATTGAGCACAGTAATACCATGGTCAGTAAACCATTTACCAGTGGTTTTGGCACTGTGAGCAGGTGCCAGGTCGTGCTGAAAAATGAAATCTTCATCTCCATAAAGCTTTTCAGCAGATGGAAGCATGAAGTGCTCCAAAATCTCCTGATAGCTAGCTGCATTGACCCTGCCCTTGATAAAACACAGTGGACCAACACCAGCATCACTGACTGTGGGTACTTGACACTGGACTTCAGGCATTTTGGCATTTCCCTCTCCCCAGTCTTCCTCCAGACTCTGGCACCTTGATTTCCGAATGACATGCAAAATTTGCTTTCATCCGAAAAAAGTACTTTGGACCACTGAGCAACAGTCCAGTGCTGCTTCTCTGTAGCCCAGGTCAGGCGCTTCTGCCGCTGTTTCTGGTTCAAAAGTGGCTTGACCTGGGGAATGCGGCACCTGTAGCCCATTTCCTGCACACGCCTGTACACGGTGGCTCTGGATGTTTCTACTCCAGACTCAGTCCACTGCTTCCGCAGGTCCCCCAAGGTCTGGAATCGGTCCTTCTCCACAATCTTCCTCAGGGTCCGGTCACCTCTTCTCGTTGTGCTGCGTTTTCTGCCACACTTTTTCCTTCCCACAGACTTCCCACTGAGGTGCCTTGATACAGCACTCTGGGAACAGCCTATTCGTTCAGAAATGTCTTTCTGTGTCTTACCCTCTTGCTTGAGGGTGTCAATGATGGCCTTCTGGACAGCCGTCAGGTCGGCAGTCTTACCCATGATTGCGGTTTTGAGTAATGAACCAGGCTGGGAGTTTTTAAAAGCCTCAGGAATCTTTTGCAGGTGTTTAGAGTTAATTAGTTGATTCAGATGATTAGGTTAATAGCTCGTTTAGAGAACCTTTTCATGATATGCTAATTTTTTGAGATAGGAATTTTGGGTTTTCATGAGCTGTATGCCAAAATCATCAATATTAAAACAATAAAAGGCTTGAACTACTTCAGTTGTGTTGTAATGAATCTAAAATATATGAAAGTCTAATGTTTATCAGTACATTACAGAAAATAATGAACTTTATCACAATATGCTAATTTTTTGAAAAGGACCTGTATTACTGAATATGATCCACATGTAGTATTTAATAAAAATGCGATTTTGTCAGCTTTTTGCTTAAAATGTTGCTTTTTAATGACACCTACCTACATTCAAGTGTTGATAAAAAACAGTGCTTGAAGCTAGAATAAAACTGATTGTTTGTTTGAAAGTAGAGGGTTTGATCTTTATTTTGATGTATTGCATGTTTAGATATTCATACAACAAAATATTCTGGGGACCATGACATTTTAGTGAAAATCAGCAAAAACGGTGGCTGGCAACATTTTTCAAAAACACTGGCGGGGAAAGAGTTAAGGTATTTGGTATTTTATTTTAAAGGGGTCATCGGATGCTCATTTTCCACAAGTTGATATTATTCTTTAGGGTCTTAATGAAAAGTCTATAACATACTTTGGTTAAAATTTCTCAGTGGTTGTGTAAAACAACACACATTTTACCTTGTCAAAAACAGCTCTGTTCACAGCGAGCTGTTTTAGTGCATGGCTCTTTAAATGCTAATGAGCTCCACTGACCCCGCCCCTCTCTTCCATGGGGCAATGCAGTTCTCATGAGACTGTTTACTTTAGCCGCGTTTAGCTGCAGAACTTGCTAACTAGCACGTTATTAAGAAAGGTGATTTGCAAAAATACATTTAAAAAAAACGTATACTCACGTCGCGAACACAAACACATTAAAGTGCATTTCCTTCAAAAACAAACATAATCCACTGTGTCTTCAGCGGCTCAGATGTAGGGAGTAAATGACTATTGCTATGTTCATTATTACAACAAAACACCTCAATCGCTTAGAAGGCAATCTTGTCCACATCTGCTCTGGCGTCAAAACTAAACTCAGGGCGGGTCTAAGGTAAAACGCTAGTGTCAATCAACAATCGTGGGCGGGGCCTGGGCCTGTGTGACGTCACACAGCCAAGAATCTGAGAATGGCTTGATTTTTAAAAAGGGGATATTATTTATAGGGATTTTAAAAAGCACTGTATGGATTTTTATCATTATAGAGTGGATGTGTACAAACACTGCGAACACATTTATGTTCAAACAATATGTAAAAGCGAATTTTGCATCCGATGACCCCTTTAAAATATATTTTTATGCATCTTTGTCCAACCCTGCCTACAGGTGTGCCACAAAGCCTTCACGCAGACCAGCCACCTGAAGAGGCACATGATGCAGCACAGCGACGTCAAGCCCTACAGCTGCAGCGTCTGCGGCCGAGGCTTCGCGTATCCCAGCGAGCTTCGCGCTCACGAGCTCAAGCACGAGCGCGGCCAGGAGAACGTGTGCGTGGAGTGCGGCCTCGACTTCCCCACGCTGGCGCAGCTCAAACGCCACCTGACGGTGCACCGCGGCCCCGTGCAGTACGACTGCGGCGAATGCGGCAAGAGCTTCCAGTATCCCAGCCAGCTGCAGAATCACATGATGAAGCACAAGGACATCCGGCCCTTCATCTGCAGCGAGTGCGGGATGGAGTTCGTCCAGTCGCACCATCTCAAGCAGCACACGCTCACACACAAGGTAAGAGGAAATACAACTTCAGTCTTTAATATTTAAAAATAACAAAAACTAATAAAAATGGCAAAAACACAACAAAATTACTAAAACTTGAAGTAAAATTAAAATGAGAATGTAAAATGTAAAAATATAAATATTTTTGGAAGATTATTACAGTAGAAAATGCATCTTCATTCTTTAATATTTAAAAAGAAAAAAATTATAAAAATGGCAAAAACACAACAAAATTACTAAAATTTTAACTTAAATTAAAATGAGAATGGAAAATGTAAAAATAAAAACTACGCTAAAAATATTAGTCTTTAATATTTGAAAAAAGAACAAAAACTAATAAAAATGATAAAAACACAACAAAATTACTAAACCTGTGACTAAAATTAAAATTATAATATAAAATGTAAAAATAAAAATACTTTTTGAAGATTATTACAGTAGAAAACACAACTTCAGTCTTTAATATTTAAAAAGAAAAAAACTAATAAAAATAGCAAAAACACAACAAAATGACAAAATTTTTAACTTAAATTAAAATGAGATTGGAAAACAAAAATAAAAACTACACTAGAAAGTATTTTTAAAGATTATTACAGTAGAAAACAACTTCAGTCTTTAATATTTAAAAAGAAAAAACTAATAAAAATAGCAAAAACACAACAAAATTACTAAAACTTTAACAATTAAAATGAGAATGGAAAATCTAAAAATAAACTTACTTTTTTTTTTTACAAGAAAGTATTAATTAAGTCTTTTTACTTTAAAATTCCATGTTTAATTCAGTTATTTTTTGTCATTATTTGTGAAATTTACAAGCAATTTCCGAGTGAAAAAACTTTTTTCAGTGTAATTCAAAATATTACTAGAACTGTTCAAAACTGTACTTGAAAATTGTTCAAAATATTGTTTCAGTGTATTAACTTCACTGCAAAACGTAATGTTCATCATTAGTATTTTTTGTCTCATTTTCCAGTACAAATATCTAAACATTCTTAAATCAAATGCATTTAATTTGAAAAGCAAAATTACTTAAAATATTGTGTTTTCAAAAATCAGCCAAAGGATTTAGCAAAATACACTTGTTTTCCCTTTGAATTACAGTGTTCATTTTTCTGATTCCATTAGCAGATATTTATTCTTGTTTTAATCATAAACTCAATTTAATTTCATCAGTTTTTTTTTTTTTTAGAAAAACAAGATGTTGCTTCTCAAGTAAAAAAATTAAGTCTAATAAACTTGGCATTGTATATTACGACTATTGACAAATTACTTTTGTTTGTCTTTTGTAACTTGCGCTGTATAAAAGCAACAAAACAATGCAAAGATACATCAATGCAACTAACCATAAATTAGTTAATGGAGGCTTACTTTGAAAAGGAAGAAGAAAACACTTCCCATTTCTCCTGTTGCTAATGACAAACGTCAAGTATCAAGTCGAATTTGAAGTCACATGGTACAGTAGATGAATAGACAGATGAAACATGAACAGGTTATGCACTGCAAAAAAAATTATCTTATCTTAGTGTTTTATGAATATCTAAAAATTCTTGAATCAAGATGAATTTACTGTACAAGTAAAATGACTTAAGATATTATGATTTGTTTTCTGAAAATCTTGTTTAGCATTTGAATTAAGACAATTTTTCTTACCCCATTGGCAGATATTTTTGCTTGTTTTAAGCAAAAAATAACAACATTTAAATTTTTTTTTAGTGCTGTCAAATGATTAATCGCGATTAATCGCATCCAAAATAATTTTTATGTTTACATAATATACATGTGTGTACTGTGTATATTTATTTTGTATATGTGAATATGCACACATACAGTATATATTTAGAAAATATTTCCATGTACGTATATATTTATATTAATATAATTGTTATTATTTATAAATATTTTAAAGTTAACATATTTTTCTTAAACATATGCATGCATGTGTGTGTATTTATATATAATAATAAATATACACAGTACACTCACGTATATTATGTAAACAAAAACTTTTATTTTGGATGCGATTAATCGCGATTAAATGTTTGACAGCACTATTTTTTTTTTATTAAATCATTTTACTAAATTCATCTTAATTCAAGAATGTTTAGATATTGATACTAGAAAACAAGACAAAAACACATTTTTTGCAGTGGGACACCCTCGTCCTGCAATAATCATCAAGAAAACTACTATACATAAAAAACAAACCAAGAAGCATTAAATATGACGATAAAAATGGTTTGTGCTATGAATTATTGGCCATCTATCACATTAAAAACCATCAAAATTCAAGCGACATTTAGAAACATAAATAAGCCAATTTCATGATTTGATAAAGAATATTTAGTTACATCTTGTGAGATAAGAATGTGTCATTACTTGATGTCCATTATAAAATATGGAAGCAAAACCAACAGAGAAGCATGCATTTACAGTATATAAACCTAGTTTCCTCATATCTATTCCTGTAGCTCAAACACCCTCCTGCTTGCAACATTAAGGTCATGGGTTCGATTTCCAGGGAATGCATGAACTTATCAAATGCAAACTGTAAATGCAATCTAAAGCGTCTTCTAAATGCATAACTGTAAATCTGATCTATAAGCGCACTGCCCAGTCTCGTGTGGTTTCTCATGGACTGTTCATCCTCATCTTTTAGGGAGTAAAGGAGCACAAGTGTCGCATCTGTGGCCGTGAGTTCACGCTGTTGGCCAACATGAAGCGGCACGTTCTGATTCACACCAACATCCGGGCGTATCAGTGCCACCTGTGCTACAAGAGCTTCGTCCAGAAGCAGACGCTCAAGGCTCACATGATCGTCCACTCTGACATCAAGCCCTACAAATGCAAGGTGCGTCGCCGACTCAACACCATTCATCCAGGCTTTCTGCAGGTCTGATGAAGGCCAGTTTAAGAGTTTTTAAGACCAAGCAATGAAAAAAAAAGGGGAATAAATTGTACAAAACATAATATGTGTCCCTGCAGCACAAAATCAGTCATGAGTAACACAGGTATATTTGTAGCAATAGACAACAATACATTGTATGGATCAAAATTATACATTTCTCTTTTATGACAAAAATCATTAGGATATTAAGATCATGTTCCATGAAGATATGTTGTAAATTTCCTACCATAAATATCAAAACTTCATTTTTAATTAGTAATATGCATTGCTAAGGACTTCATTTAAACGCTGATTGTTTTCAATATTCAATATTTATTATTTTCAAATAGTTGTATCTCAGCCAAATATTGTCCTATCATAACAAACCATACATCAATGGAAAGATTATTTATTCAACTTTCAGATGATGCGTAATTCTCAATTTCACAAAATTGACCCTTATGATTGGTTTTGTGGTCCTCGGTCACATAATGCTTCAAATTTTACAACTTCCAACAGATCTCCATTACTTTTAAAATAATTTTCCAAAAGACCACAGAAAGAATACAGAAATAACTTGTACTGCACCTTTTGATCAAACTGCAAAGAAGTGCTGTTCTTGCCCAGTAGTTTTGTCTTGTTTTCCAGTGCAAATATCTAAAGATCCTTAAATCAAGACACATTTATTTGAGAAACAAAATAAGTTTTGATAAACTGATAAAAATGTAGCAAGTTTATGCTTAAAACAAAAATAAATATCTGTCAATAGAGTCAGAAAAAAAGTTTTCAATCCTCTGTGGCGGATATCTGTTCGTTTTAATCATAAACTCACTTCATTTATTCAATTTCTCAGAAAACAAGACTTCATCTCCATCTTTATTTAAGGATGTCTGGATATTTAAAAAAAGTTATGTTCTTCCTCTGTATTTTTGTCTTATTTTCCAGTGCAAATGTCCAAAGATTCTTAAATCAAGACACATTTACTGGAAAAGCAAAATGACTTAAGAAAAGAAGTCTTGTTTTCTGATAAACTGATCAAAATGAAGTGAGTTAATGATTAAAATCAGAACAAATATTTGCAGATGGAGTCAGAAAAATCTACTTAATTCAAAGGGAAATTTAATTGACAGATATTTGTTCTAATTTTAAGCATAAACTCAGTAAATTTCTCAGTAAACAAGACTTCATAGCTCCATTCTGCATCTCTAAGACATCTGCATCCCTATTTTTACAGGAAAACAAGACAAAAATACTGAGAAAGATATGCTTCTTTTTTTCTTTGCATTGCATGCAACATTTAATGCCATGACTTTAAAATGTAAGACTTTTTGCTCTGATTTAAAGCCTTAAATAGCAAAAATGCGAATTAAGAATTTTTTTGACCTGCAGAAACGTCTCGGTTACATACGTAACCCTCGTTCCCTGATGGAGGGAACGGAGACGTTATGTCGTGACGACATAGGGGATTTACTTGAAAGCCCCAAACATCTTTGATTTAAGAGAAAATTCCAATGAAAATTGGCTAGTGGATTTTGCATACCTGAGCCACTCCCCGTACATACGGGTATAAAAGGGCGACAGGTGCATCCACTCATCAGGTTTTACTCGCTGAGGAGCCAAGAACGAGTCCTCGGCAACCAGCGATGGTTCAAGATTGTGGCATGGGGACATAACGTCTCCGTTCCCTCCATCAGGGAACAAGGGTTACGTACGTAACCGAGATGTTCCCTATCTGTCGGTCACTACGAGTTATGTCGTGACGACATAAGGGTCACATGGAAAGCGCCACAACCTGGACCCCGTCACGACCTTGTGCATGCAGATGTTGACAAGCTGGTGCGTGACAGACAAATGCCATGTGAAGGTCGCAATCTTCCCATCGCCCCAGCGCAAATTCACTAACCTTGGTGCCCGCAGGGACCACTGAGTACATTGCTGCTGGAGATAGCCAAGCCGCTGTTCCTTTCCCCAATAAATCAGAAGGGATTTCGACCTTGTATGAAAGACCGCTTCAAGTCTTTCCTATTTGTTGTTACAGCTTGGCAGTAACGACAGGAAAGCGAGCCTTCCGGAGAAGGGCGCTACGGAGGCCACATCCTGCCCGAAGGGAGGTAACATGTGGAGACACTGATATGGACTGGCCCAGGCCTGGGGCAGTGCTACATACGACTGGACCCTGGGGCAGATCCTACCTAGGAGTAGGGAGGAGGGCTGCCAGCAGGGCCTGACAGAGCTCTGTCAAAAGGAAGACACGGGTTTACCGTGAGGGAAACCGTACCGTGAACGAATACACGTGTGGGATTACCCGAAGGGAATCAGGCCATACGGACACCTAGCCGAGTACAGGGGCTGACCGGAGACCCGGACGAGCTAGCACCAGAACTGGGCCTGGCGTCAGACTGATCCACCCAGTCTGACTGCCGGGGGTGCTGGAGGACTCCACCAGGGTTCGCCGTCCAGGGAACTGAACTGGAGGAGGAAAAAAGGCGCTCGTATCCCCGGGTGAGGGGGAATGGTGCAGCAAACGTGACACCGGCCAACTCTTCCCGCCACTTACCTGTTACCCAACACACGGGAAGAGACTGGCTCAACGCGGAGACTTTAAAATCTCGTGAAGGTGTTCGGTGTCGCCCAGCCCACAGCTCTACAGATGTCTGCCAAAGAGGCGCTGTGCGCCAATGCATAGGAGGAGGCAACACTCCGTGTGGAGTGAGCCCTCACCCCAAGGGGGCACGGCTCGCCTTGGGATAGGTACGCCCAGGCGATGGCATCCACTATCCAGTGGGCCAACCTCTGCTTGGAGACAGCCTTCCCTTTCTGCTGACCTCTGTGGCAGACAAAGAGCTGCTCAGAGCTTCTGAAGCTCCGTGTGCGGTCCACGTATATGCGCAATGCTCTTAAGGGACACAGCAACGCTAAGGCTGGATCTGCCTCCTCCGAAGGCAGTGCTTGCTGGTTCACCACCTGATCGCGGAAGTGCATGGTGGGAACCTTAGGGAACGTATCCAGGCCGGGGTCTCAAGACAATGTGAGAGTAGTCCGGCCCGAACACAAGGCACTCTTCGCTCACCGAAAATGCTTGGAGGTCCCCGACCCTCTTGATGGAAGTGAGCGCGGTCAGGAGCGCTGTCTTAGCTGACAAGAATTTCAGCTTGACTGAGTCCAGCGGCTCAAAGAGACCCCTCTGAAGTCCAACCAGGATGATAGAGAGGTCCCAGGAGGGCATTAGGGGTGACCTAGGGGGGGGTTCAACCTCCTGGCACCCCTCAGGAACCTCACGATGAGATCATGCTTTTCCAGGGACTGGCCGTCCACTGCATCGTGATGGGCCGCGATAGCAGCCACATACACTTTCAAGGTGGAGGGTGACAGCCTACACTCCAACCTTTCTTGCAGGAAAGAAAGCACTACTCCAATTGTGCATCTTCGGGGGTCTTCCCGGCGAGAAGAACACCAGTTCGCGAACAGACTCCACTTCAGTGCATAGGCTTGCCTTGTTGAAGGAGCTCTAGCCTGAGTGATGGTGTCTACCACGGCCTGTGGTAGACCACTTAAGTCTGCCGCATCCCGTCCAGGAGCCACACATAAAGGTTCCACAGATCTGGACGCGGGTGCCATATGGTCCGGGTGGACCAATACGGCGTGACCAACAGGACCTGCTCCTCGTCCTCCCTGACCTTGAGCAGGCTCACTGGGGGAAATGCATATTTGCGTAAAGCCCGAGGCCAGCTGTGTGCCAGTGCGTCCGTGCCGAGGGGCCCCTCGGTCAGGGAGAAATGTAGCTGGCAGTGGGAAGACTCGCGGGAAGCAAACAGGTCTACCTGAGCTTCCCCGAATAGACTCCAGATCAGCCAGATCGTCTCTGGATGGAGTCGCCACTCTCCGGGGAAAATGAGCTGTCGTGAGAGCGCATCGGCCGCACGATTGAGCTCCCCCAGAATGTGGACAGCACGCAGCGATCTGAGCCGCGTGTGACTCCAGAGGAGGAGATGGCGGGCGAGCTGTGACATGCAGCGTGATTGTACACCTCCCAGCCGGTTGATGTATGACACTGCCACAGTGTTGTCCGTACGGACCAACACATGCTTGCCTAGCAGCAGTGGCCGAAACTGTCGCAAGGCCAGATGCACTGCCAACAGCTCCAGGCAATTGATGTGCCAAAGCAGTCGAGGCCCCGTCCAGAGCCCCGAGACTGCCTGCCCGTAGCCCGTACTGGAGGCATCTGTTGTGACAACAACATGCCGGGACACTTGTTCTAAGGGCACCCCGGCCTGTAGAAAAGCAAGGTCCATCCAGGGGCTGAAGGAGCGGCGACACTCCCGTGTGATATACACCCAAAGTGAACCGCAGCGTCATGCCCACCTCGGGACTCGGGAGTGCAACCAGTGCTGAAGTGGTCTCATATGAAGCAATCCAAGCGGTGTGACTGCAGGTGCGGATGCCATATGCCCCAGGAGCCTCTGAAACTGTTTCAGTGGCACCACAGTCCTGCCTCCGAAGGAACTCAGGCAGTTCAGCACTGATTGGGCGCGCTCGTCCGTGAGGCGCGCCGTCATACTCACCGAGTCTAACTCCACACCGAGAAAAGAGATTCTCTGCACATGGGAGAGCTTGCTCTTTTCCCAGTTGACCCGAAGCCCCAACTGGCTGAGGTGCTATAACATCAGCTCCCTGTGATCGCACAACTGCTCTCGGGACTGGGCCAGAATGAGCCAGTCGTCGAGATAGTTGAGGATCCTGATGCCCACTTCCCGTAGCGGGGCAAGGGCGCCTTCTACGACCTTCGTGAAGACACGGGGAGACAGGGAGAGCCCGAAGGGGAGGACCTTGTACTGCCATGCCCGACCCTCGAACGCAAACCGTAGGAACGGTCTGTGTCGCGGAAGGATCAAAACATGAAAGTAAGCATCCTTCAGGTCGATCGCTGCAAACCAATCCTGGGGCTGGATGCAACTGATCATGCGCCTGTGCGTCAACATCTTGAACGGGAGCCTGTGCAGGCCCCGGTTCAAGACTCGCAAATCCAGGATTGGTCGAAGACCACCGCCTTTCTTGGGTACGATGAAATAAGGGCTGTAAAACCCCTGCCTCATCTCGGCTGGAGGGACCGGCTCGATTGTATCCTTTGCCAGGAGGACAGCAATCTCCTCGCGCAAGACAGGGGCGTTCCGAGCTAACACTGAGGTCTCGAGAACTCTGCTGTACTTGGGAGGTCGCCTGGCAAACTGAATGGCGTAGCCGTGTTGAATTGTGCGCGCGAGCCACCGAGACGGGCTGGGTAGCGCAAGCCACGCTTCCAGACGCCGTACAAGGGGCTCCAACGGCACAATCGACGTACCTGCGGTGGTGCAGCGCAGAGGAGTAGGGCTGGATGGTACAGAAGGCAGCGCGTTCTGAAGCATCCTTACCGAAACTCCCTGGGTCCCAAAGGGGACTGGCTAGAGGTGCGTGGGGAGGCACTGCGTCCCCGAACCACACTTTCTTGGCCGCTGGCAAGATGGGTCGCGGGCGAGAGTGAGGATGCAGCGCGTCGCACACTGTCAACCCGTGAACCCGATAACCCGGATGAAAAGGAAATTGCTCTTTCTGTGAAATTGTGGGTACCGCTGGCCCTTGGGCCACCGGCGGAACAGAAACAGAAGGGAACACAAGACACTCCACCGGCCCTCCTCCGGGGGAAGGAGCGGCGCTATCTTCGCCGTCTCCTGAGAAAGAGCAAACTCCAACATCTGCGGGTTGCCCGCGTCAGGGCCGCTTCGTCGATCTCCTGGACGACTTGGGGCCCGGCTGGGACGCGGGGGGCGCCGCCCTCCTGCGAGAGGCTGGACGCACCGGCCCAGGTGTTGGTTTGCCATGGGGCGGAGCAGCTCTGGAGGACGCAGGGGGGCGCCCACAGCGACGAGCAGACAGAGGCCTGGACCCGGGGGCAACCGTTGCCGGTGCATTGCGCCGGGGCAGGATGTGCTGGATTGCCTCTGTCTGTCACTGCACTGCCGAGAACTGCTGAGCAAATCCCTCGACAGTGTCGCCGAACAGCCCAACCGGGGAGATGGGAGCGTCTCCCCGGAGGCTGCCTGGCCCACAGCACTATAAACCTTGGCCGCAAGAGCAGCCGTCAGCTTACAGGCTTTGGACGGGAGACGCGGACGATTCCTCCAAGTGGCGGTGTTTCGCGGGCACAAGTGCCCCGCGACCGCTCTCTCCACCTGGGGAATGCCCGCGTACCCCCTGGCAGCCCCACCATTGAGGGTAGTGAGGATGGAGGAGACAGACGAACGGCTTCTGCCCGTGAAAGGGGCCATCCACGACTTCATCAGCTCCTCATGCACCTACGGGAAGAAAGGCACTGGAGTAGAACGCGGTTGTGAGCCGCACCCCGCTCCGAGAAACCAATCATCCAGCCGCGAGGGCTCGGGACTGGGCGGTCTGTTGACCTCCAGCCCGATGCACACGGCTGCCCGGGCAAGCATGGCCGTCAACTCTGGGTCCGGTGCAGCGGTGGCGACCACACCCGAGGGGGGTAGCCCCGCTGCACCTTCATCGGACGTAAACCCATCCCCCGATGCTGCGATCGACATCCTATCCTCGGGAGGCACACCAAATGAAATACTGGGCGTCCTGTGGGACGAACCAGTGAAATCACCCGGGAGCCGGACGGGACATTCGCTGCGTGAGGAGTAAGAGGTCCGTGGGGACGTACCCGGCGGACAGGCTCTTACTGTAACCCTCAGATCTCCCAGAGCGCCAGCCGGCAGTCTCTGCTCGAGTCAGAGAGACCGGGGCGGGTGGCGGCAGAGGGTGCCAATCCTTTCAGAAAGGAAAGGCGAGATCGCAGTGATGTCATGCTCATACGTCACAACAGGCGCATGAGTCATCCACGAACGCAGCTTCAGCATGCTGGAGACCCAGACACTGAAGACAACGATCGTGTCCGTCATCCGCGGAAACGGCATCTTGAAAAAACGGCATCTTCGTCCGTGATTTGCTCTTTTAGATTTGCTCTTTCAGTTTAAGTGCCCAGGGGAATCGCTGGTGAAAGGGACTCCGCTGTCTGCACCGTAACGCCAACCGGAACAAAACAAAGATGAGGCTTTGTGGAGAGCAGCACAGTCTTCATCCACTTGGCTCCGAAGCAAAAATCTGATGAGTGGATGCACCTGTCGCCCTTTTATACCCGTATGTACGGGGAGTGGCTCAGGTATGCAAAATCCACTAGCCAATTTTCATTGGCGTTTTCTCTTAAGTCAAAGATGTTTGGGGCTTCCAAGTAAATCTCCTATGTCGTCACGACATAACTCGTAGTGACCGACAGATAGGGAACCCTGTTATTTGAATAACTAGGACCAAAGTTGGGTATTATAATGTAAAGCTGCTTCCAGAAACGGATTAGATTAATGGGTTAAAGTGGAGGGATGTGAATTCAGTTCTTTATTGAGTTATGTATTATGTTTGTACCAAGAGCTCCTAAAAACCACAACAAATTCCTTGTGTTTGCACACACTTGGCGAATAAAGCTAATTCTGATTCTGATTCTGATTCTGAATGTAAAGTGTAGTAAGGATGTAAATACATCTAACACTTCGTGGATTCTTGGTTGTTTTGGAATGCGTGTGACCTTGGGCCGGTCCGAACGATGACCAGATACGTTTTTGGCAGTTGAGTGTCTCTTCGTCTATAGGAAGGATATCGCTGCACAAACTGACTGTGTAACAATGGCTCTCTCGTCCCCCGAGAACAGGCCACACAAATAGATTTCATCTCGCTTTCTCTTGAGCTCAGGAGCACTTCCTGTTTTCTCACGGTCCGTTTGGACAGTTTACAGTCCCTCTATCCTCCTGAAGGAAAGGAAAGGACCACCCTAATAAATAAAAAAAGAGCGCAGAGGAAGGACAGCAGAGGAGAAACGGTCCAGCCCTCCGCTGGCTCCTGCAAACTCCTTCATATTCCTGAGAGAAACTCACGACTGTCATGATTCAGTCTACTGTAACTTTCTCTTTCCACTTACAAATGCTTTCAAATATACGTCATGAGAGGCTGTGCACTTTGGTAAAGGTTTTTGTAGGCTTTCATACAATGGCAACCAGTCACTCCATTAGTCTGATTTTGCTACATACAGATATGATATGATATGATATGATATGATATGATATGATATGTGACCCTGGAGCACAAAACCAGTCTTAAGTCGCTGGGGTATAGTTGTAGCAATAGCCAACAATACATTTTATGGGTCAAAATTATCATTTTTTCTTTTATGCCAAAAATCATTAGAATATTAAGTAAAGATCATGTTCCATGAAGATATTCTGTCAAATTCCTATGGTAAATATATCAACACTTCATTTTTTATTAGTAATATGCATTGCTAAGGACTTCATTTGGACAAATTTAAATGTGTTTTTTTGCACCCTCAGATTCCAGATTTTCCAAATAGTTGTATCTCAGCCAAATATTGTCCTTACAAACCATACATCAATGAAAAGATTATTTATTGAGCGTTCAGAAGATGTATAAATCTCGATTTAAAAAAATGGACCCTTATGACCCTTTACAAACAACAAAACACAAGTCACAATAGACATAGACACAGTAAATGCAATATAATAAAAACAAAATAGCATGTACGTTATTCAGCTCTAGGACATCCTGATGTACAAAAGAATATTTTAATTTCACTTGATTCTTGGGACCTTGTATCGACGATTAGATGGTAGAAGCACAATTCATTATACAACACATGACTGATTAGAAACAATATTCTTGTGATTCGTATGATAAGAAAGTTCATATAACTTTTCTTGAGGCTGTCCTTCTATCTTTGAACACATTTTAATGTGGTTCCTCAACTTTGTCTTTCGCCTAACAGAAAACTCATGTACCAAACAGAATTGCACTACTGTGAGAAACTCATAATTACAGACATAAAGAATAATACAAGAATCTGTTGTGATGCTCCTAAAGACCTGAGACGGCGAAGAAAATAAATTCTCTGCTTTGTCTTTTTACACAAACTGTCATGATTGTTAGAGTTGCAACCAAATTCATTTTGCTGGCAGAACAAAAATAAACAAAATATCTGGACATATTACGTAAGATATGCCAGTTATTCAATAATATAAATGTCCTGTATTCACTGTGAAAAGTGATGTCCTTCTTCCATGTTTTTGTCTTATTTTCCACAACAGACAAATACATATTTTTAAATCCAGATACATTTACTTAAGAATCAAAATTATAAAATTATATAAAATTATATAAAGTCTTGTTTTCTGAGAAACTAGCCTACTCTAAATTAAGTGACTTTTTTCTTGCAATTGCGAGTTTGTCACAAATATGACCTTTTTTCTCTCACAATTTTGGATTTGCATCTCGCAATTGTATTTTTGTTTCCTCCATGGAAAAAAAATATATATATAAAGGTAGTTGTGACTTTTTGTCTCAGAATTTTGACTTTCTTTCTCCCTTGAAATTGAGAGTTTATGTAGTTTTTTGCATCCCCAAATTCTTTTTTTTTTTAATTAATTCTGATTTTTTGTTTTGTATTGTAAAAAATAACAATAAGGTAATTGTGACTTTTTTTTTTTTTATCTTAGGCAATTTTGCCTCTTTTTTATTTTATTTAATTATTTATTCTTGCAGTTCTGAGTTTGTTTCTTAGAATTGTGAGAAAAAAGTCAGAATTGTGAGATATCAACTCGAAAATGTGAGAAACAGGTTTGGTTACACTTTATTTTAAGGTTTCCTTGTTACAGTGTAATTATATATTTAAGTATTGAGTAATATTAATGAGCTACATGTACTTACTGAATGGTTAGGGATAGGATTAGAGTTTGGTTTAGGGTTATTTGAATGTAATTATGTGTAATTATAATAGTAAGTACATGTAACGTGTAACAAGGACACCTTAAAATAATTTGTAAGTCTAATAGTGCTTTATCAGGTCAAAGATTTCTGAATAGTTACTCTCTTTACAGCTGTGTGGAAAGGAGTTTAACAGAATGCATAATCTGATGGGCCACATGCACTTGCATTCTGACAGCAAACCCTTCAAATGCCTTTACTGCGCCAGTAAGTTCACGCTGAAGGGAAACCTGACCCGCCACATGAAGGTCAAACACGGCATCATGGACCAAGGCCTGGACGCTCGCGGTAAGAAGCCTTAAACAGGGGTGACCAAAATGATTAGAACACAAATTTTATGTTTTTTACAGAAAACAAGACATAATATCTGAAGTCATTTTACTTGTACAGTAAATTCATCTTGATTCAAGAATTGTTTGATAATTATACTAGAAAACAAGACAAAAATACTAAGTAAGAAAAACATTTTTTGCATTCTGTTGTTGGTCTTGCATGATCTTGATGATGTCTCTGGATGCTCTCAGTCTTCAGGCGACGAGGACGGCTGTGTCTCTCCGGTCCTCTGCGGATCCTGTCCCGCATCGGTCAGGAGGAGCCCTTCGATCTGTCCCAGAAGAACCAGCTGCGTCTGTCTCAGTCTGACGGCGGGAGCTCCGGTCGAGAAGAAGACGAGGACAGTCTGTACCGAATGAGCCAGTACAGTCCTGACCTCTACAAGGCCCGAGAGGAGGAGGAAGAGGAGGCCAACGACGAAGAGCAGAAGAAGAAACCAGACCACACGTTCTACAGCGATAAAGAGGACGATTTCTGATGGACAACAAGACAGAGACTGACAGACACGCTGGGAATGATGATGTTTTAAATATTTTTTCATGTGAAAAATGTACAGAAATCTACGAACACTGCAAAAAATGATTTTCTAGAAAACAAGACAGAAATAAGTAAGAGAATAATTTTTTGCAGTGTAAATGTATCTTGATTTTCAGAAGACGTGTAGCATGTTTAGTCTACTTGCTAATATTTCATAATGTTCAATGAAATTAATATAATTGAAGAAAACTGCTATATTTCTGACCATTAGTGCTAATTGCCTTCAATGGAGGTGCTTCTGATAAATGAATGATGAATGGGTTGATGCAGTACTGACTGCTGTATGATTTCTGATAGTTTTGTATTTTTGTAAACACATAGATGATTTTATTTGCCTGTGAATCAACTGCAGTGTGAACGCTGATCAATATTTAAATACAATAAATTCATTTAAAGATGAAACTTTTGAATTTTAAATACATTGACAGCAGCACAGAATTATGAGGGAAAATTAGATTATAAAGCAATCATCATGAAGATCTTACTATTTAAACAATACTATAAAACATTTTCATGGCAAATAATAATAACACAATTCTTAGCTCTTTTTTGTTTTTTTGCATTTACTGCAAAAAATATTTTCTATTTATTATTATTATTATTATTATTATTATTTTGTTACTTAGTGTTTTTGATTTTTCTTCAATAAAGATAAATTTACTTGAGAAGCAAAATGACTGAAGTCTTGTTTTTGGAAAAATGTATCAAAATATTGTAAGTTTTTGCTTAAAACAAGAAAAATACCTTCCAAAAATCTTACTTTAAATGGAAAACTAGATTATTTTTCTTGCTGCGTTGGCAGATATGTTTCATGTTTTAAGCAAAAACTACAAATATTTTTGTTAAAACAAGACTGATTATCTTAAGTAATTATCTTAAGACTTAAGTTATTTTGCTTCTCAAGTAAATGTCTTTATTAAAGAACGTTTCTAACGAGAAACAAGACAAAAATACTGAGTAATTTGTTTGCACTTTATACCTGAAAATATGAGAAAAATTAACTTCAGAACTGAAAGGGAAAATAAATAATTTTTCTGACCCAATTGGCAGATATTGTTTGTCTTGTTTTAATCAAAAACTCAATTAATTATAATACAACGTTCAGCAAACAAAATGTAATTTTGTTGTATTTTAAACTAAACTACTAGTAATATCTTCAGTCACTTTGATTCTCCAGATATTTGTACTAGAAAATGAAACATAAATACTAATTTTTGCAAAACGTTAAGACTAGCATATATTGTTACAGTATAATATGTGACCCTGAACATATTATGTATTGTTGGCTATTGATATAAATACACCTGTGTTACTGATGACTGCTTTTGTGCTGCAGGGATAGATATCAGAGCAAACAGCCAAGCAAATATATTCTTAAGTTAACTTAAATGTAGTCTATTTTTACTCTACAACCTTTTGGACAGGTTTTCTTCCTTAAAAAGAGTAACACACTTCCTCAGCAAAGAAAAGGAAGTATTGGAGAATAAGCAGCAGCGCCGATCAAACACACATCTCTCCTCGCTGTGGGCGTCCAAACCCTTTACACAAGATAACACACTTCTCATTGTTGATGCCTATTGTTTCCCAGTTTGGTTGCAGAAAAAGAACAAAAACTAATCTGATTTTTACAACAAAAAATGTGGTGCACAGTTACAGTTCACAAATGGAGAGAAAGAGAGTTGGGCGGCATCCACCAATTCAACCAGTTTGAAATAATTACGTCTTTGAAAGACGTCCAATGCATTATTTACTAATAGTAAAAACAGTGGAATAAGTAGAATAAGATCATGTGACACTGAAGACTGCTGAAAATACAGCTTTGATCACAGAAATAAATTACAGTTTAACACATATTCACACAGAAAACAGCTGATTTAAATTCTAATAATATTTCACTATTTTTACTGTATTTTTAATCAAATAAAAGCAGCCTGGGTGAGCAGAAGAGACCTCTTTTAAAACACACACACAAGCATAATTATTCCAAACATATGACTGGTGCTGTACAGTTTACTGGATCTGTGCAAGAACAGTCAGCTCTCAGGGCTTTTTTAGGCACCACACCTTCTGGGTATTTGTCCTGATGAAACTCTGAGAGCAAAGAGGAAGTGCTCAGATCCTCTTCCTGTCTTCCAATCACCTCAATGTTTCGTTTGAAGCCTATGAAAACACACAGAATCAGGTACTGTGAAGCGTCTCTGCTGAACTGAAAGTCCTGGATGAATCAGGACAAAGGGGCTTCTGTAAACACGGCGCTGCTGAGAAAACTGTAGCAGCGTGAAAAATAAAACCCACACGGTCTGTTCACTTCCGCTTCTGTATGACCAGAGCCAACGGTTAATGACCCGTCCTGCCACAGTTACACCTCAACAACACTTCATAACACACTCATTCAACACAAAAGCACATTTTCCCTTGCGGCAAAAAAAAAAAGATTTTTAAAAAATATATATATGTCAAAATATTTGTTAAAATGCATTTTTTTATAGGATATATTTTTTACTCATTTTATAAGCATTCAAAAATATTTCAGTCTAAGAAAATACATTCACATCAGGATTATCACGGTTAAATAAAACCAAAACCATATTTTAAAATAAATAAATAGGCCCAAATAAATACATTTTTGTTACTTGAAATAATATACAAAAAAATTAAACTTATTTTATTTTATCTCGTTTCCATGGCAACATTTCTCATTTTCACTCGATGAACTAATAAAACTAAAACTGAAATAAAACATGAATAAAAACTCTATTTATAAACAACACAAACTACTAAAAATGACAAAAACACACAAATAAAATACTAAAACTTGAAGTAAAATTAAAATGAAAGCAGAAAATATAAGAATAAAATATTCTCAAAAATATAGTGAAATAATACTGAACTTTTACTCGTGTGAAGATATAACACAAAGCATACTGTAAGACTGGAAAGGGATTTTCTTGTCCCTGAAATCTAATTTGAAAAATATTTTAATAATTTCAAGAATATATTTTATTGAGCGTTGTTGTTTACAGCATATATATTTATTCAGTGTTTCTTCAGTCCTCTGACATCTCTCAGGTCTCTAAAACAGTTCTTATGAATGATTGCAGACGTTCACTGTGAAGGGAAGCACTTCTACAGACAGATGCTTAATTCAGTCTTGATTTAACACAGTTTACGCTCAGTTCATGTCAATTGTGTGTCTTTGGTTTTTCTTGTTTGTAAAAGCAGTCAGTTCCTCTGAGGATGTTTAGACCAAACGTCTGTGCAGAAACACAGCATTATTTCCAGCACGAGGCTCTTTTCTTGGAAACTCAAGTCATTCTGCACTTTATTTTAGTTTTTCCCACATGCACCTTTATTTTACTTTACATTTAGAAGAAAGGTGTTTCTAAAGTGTATTTAAATTCATTTTCAGTTGATTTAAAATCAGCAGGGTTTATTATGGGATTAGAGCGCCCTCTATCGGACACGCCTGCAATCACGTGAACCATGAGGCGTATAACAATTATATTATTAGAATTACTCAGTTATAGAATTATTAGAATCAACCTTGATCGTTCATTTAATCGTTAACTAATAGTAAAAATAATTAAAATCACTTTCACGGGTCAACGCGTGGGCTCAGACTAGACTATACCATTGCGGACGCACTGGGTTGGTTACATTAAAATGTAAGCTACTTTAAAATACAAGGTATGCCTCTGATATAGGTAACAAATACTGTCTATCTTTCCGTAAATGTTAGTAATAACAATGTATTTCCTAATGTTATGCATCTAAGCGATTCCAAATCGCCCCCCCCCCCCCCCGCCTCGCGCCGAATGGTTCAGTCTAAAGATGGCGGCCTCCATCCTGCAGCGCTTTCTGTCTCCTGTACAAACTTTTACTAAATGCGTCAATTACAGATTGATCGGTAAGTGTCAATATTTATTGATTAATAATCATGCTGTCGTGCTAAATTCAGATCAGGATAGATGCAGAAGCGTAAGGCTTTGGCTTGTAGTACAGGCGCGTGACGAGGGCGTGCTCGAGCTTTTTAGTCAAATTAAACACAGATAGTTTTATAATCGATTTAACCATGTTTTAGTTTTTTTTAGACTATATAACTACATTATGCATGATGTCATCATCTGACAATAATGTTTATAGTCATTGGCTTCACTTACATGATTTGGAAGGTTTTATCAGGAGAAATAAACTGATTTATAATTATTGTAAGAGATATATTTTATAAATCGGGTTCGATTCACAAGCTCTTGGTTTGATTTGAAATGATTTGATTCGGTTATTTGTATTTATATGAAGTACAATACAGCTGTAAACTATTCAGAAACCCTGCATTTTGTTATTTTAATACAATATTAAAGGTTAAAACTCACAGCAGAGTCCAAATTCAGCTGCTATTAATTTTAGATATAATAATCAACACTGAAATAAGATGCAAACATATAAGCTACACATAAAGCAGTTTTATATCATCTTTTTAGTGATATACTGGTTTCAACTTCAATGCATTTTCTAAATATAGAAATATTTAATAAGTGGCTGTAATATAAAGCTGTGTTCATGACAGATTTGGTCAAACATACATTAAATAATGAATACATCACTAAGAGGTTAAGTACACTCTTTGTTATTATTATTATTACTTAATTTCTAGATTTATCAAAAATGAAGTTTTGATATATTTACGGTAGGAGATTTACTAAATATCTTCATGGAACATGATCTTAATATCAACGGAGACATTATTATTGCTCTTTTCTTGATTCTGATTGCTTCTACTGACCTGATTTGTTTGGATAAAAGCGTCTGCTAAATGTAATGTAAATGTCAAATGCAGATGTGTTGATAACTGATGAGTGCATCTCTTTCTTTGTTTTCTATCAGCCAGGAGGTGTCTGCTGTCTCCGGCGTACACAGACCCTGCTGTTTGGGAGCAGAGACCGAGAGATGCTCAGGATCTGGGTGAGATGATGATGATGTCTGTCCTTATTTAACAGTCTGTCTGATTTCAATGTGCCTGGACTTCAGTGTTTGTTTCTGCTGCAGGTCAGCTGGCTTCTCTGATGGACAGAACGTATGAGAGGAAGTTTCCCGTCAGCTCTTTGGTCATCGCCAGGGTCAGAGATGATTTGGCATTGCATTAAACACAATGCATCCACACGAAATACTCTGCTGCTTATGTATGCATGTGCATATGTGTTTAACATAAACACAACATTTGAAGTGGATCAAAACCTTTCATCAAAGTCGTCCTAAAACCTAAAATGCTTTCTTGTCTTAGGACAACTTTTTTGAGCCACTTCAAATGTTGACTACTGTATATTAGAATAATTATAAACTTAATGACTTCACTGCAAAATATGATTCTCTTACTTAGTGTTTCTGCTTGTTTTCTAGAATAAATATCTAAACATTCTTGAATCAAGATGCACTGGACAAGTAAAATTATTTAAGATATTAAGCCTTGCTTTCCTAAAAAAAAATGTTGTGAGTTTTTGCTTAAAACAAGCAAAAATATCTTCTAATGGGGTCAGAAAAATAATCTTAATTCAAAGACTAAACAAGATTAATTTTCTTTCCCCATTAGAAAATATTGTTTGCCTTTTTTAAGCAAAAACTCACAAAATATTAATAATTTTTAAATCATTTTACTTGTCCAGTAAATGCATCTTGATTCAAGAATGTTTAGATATTTATTCTAGAAAACAAGACAGAAACTGAATCATTTTTTGCAGTGTTGTTCATGTAAAATAGGATACTTGTATTTTTTTAATTGTTGTTGCCATGAAAATAGCCTAAGAATATACAGTGGTGTGAAAAAGTGTTGGCCCCCTTCCTGATTTTGTATTTTTTTGCATGTTTGTCACACTTTAATGTTTCAGATCAAACTAATTTAAATATTAATCAAAGATAACACAAGTAAACACAACATGCAGTTTTTAAATGAAGTTTTTTATTATGAAGGGAAAACAAAATCCAAACCCACATGGCCCTGTGTGAAAAAGTGCTTGCCGTCTAAACCTAATAACTGGTTTATTAGCAGCAACAACTGCAATCAAGCGTTTGTGATAACTTGCACTGAGTCTGTTACAGCGCTGTGGAGGAATGGCCCACTCATCTTGGCAGAATTGGTGTAATTCAGACACATTGGAGCGTTTTCGAGCATGAACCGCCTTTTTAAGGTCATGGCACAGCATCTCAATAGGATTCAGGTCAGGACTTTGACTAGGCCACTCCAAAGTCTTCATTTTGTTTTTCTTCAGCCATTCAGAGGTGGATTTGCTGGTGTGTTTTGGATTATTGTCCTGCTGCAGAACCCAAGTTCTCTTCAGCTTGAGGTCAGGAACAGATGGCCGGACATTGTCCTTCAGGATTTTTTGGTAGACAGCTGAATTCATGTTTCCATTTATCACAGCAAGTCTTCCAGGTCCTGAAGCAGCAAAACAGCCCCAGACCATCACACTACCACCACCATATTTTACTGTTGCTATGATGTTCTTTTTCTGAAATGCTGTGTTACTTTTACGCCAGATGTAATGGGACACACACCTTCCAAAAAGTCACTTTTTCACACAGGGCCATGTGTGTTTGGATTTAGTTTTCCCTTCATAAAAAAACCCCTTAATTTAAAAACTGCATGTTGTGTTTACTTGTGTTTAATCTTTGATTAAAATTTAAATTAGTTTGATCTGAAACATTTAAGTGTGACAAACACTTTCTAAAGAATCAGGAAAGGGGCAACAGTTTTTCACACCGCTGTAAATATACTACTGCTCATGTAAAATGTGTATTAAGTTGTGAGACACTGTAAATAAAGTCAACGTTTTAACGTGCACATTTTGTTTAGTTCATAGATAATTTATCATCAAAGGAGGAAGTCGATCAAGCACAATATTACCTACATAAGTAAGTATCACTACATAACTCTTGAAAGGTTGCTGTTTGCTCAGTACTGATTGAGTTAGTGCATCTGCTGGATTTGTTGAAGTGTAAAGTTGAAGATCTCCTCAGGTTTCGTCACAGTCCAAACTGCTGGTATCTTCGGGACTGGACCACTCACAGCTGGATCCGACATTGTCTTAAATACGGTGCCAGAGATAAAGCCCTTTACACGCTGAAGAACAAGGTTTGGAAGATGTCAGATTATGCTTTCACTTTATACACAAAGCTTGGAATAATTAAGAATTTTAATATTTTTGAAATAAGTCTCTTCTGCGCAACAAGGCTGCATTTATTTGCTCAAAAATACAGTAATATTTTTAAATATTATTAGAATTTAAAACACCAGGGCCCGTATTCATAAAGATTCTAATAATCCTCTCAGAGAGCTCCTATTTTAGCTTTAAAATGTCTAACTAGGAGTCTTAGCTTAAGAGTGATTCAGGACCAATCTGAGAGCAACTCTGAGCGACGAAAAGACACACACTTGTATCTTAGTGAGGAGGCGGGGCTGACCTCGTTGCTAGGAATGACACAGTCTTTTGAAGACTGTGATTGGTTGGTTGTCAAGAAGGAAATAAAAGAGCGCTTTTAAGAGCAGGGTTTATTGTAAGCCTTCACTTTGAAATTACAGGCGGAATTTTTCCTCTCGCTCTTTCTTTCTCACACACACACACACACACACACACACACACATTATATATGTATATATATTCTTTATTTTTTATTTACCATGCTGTCATACCGTGTTTTATAGGAAATGAACAGAGACATAGCCTAATAAGTGCTGTAACAGACCCAAATCATCACTGCTGCACAGTTGCATTTTTCCAGTTGCCAGATATGTTAATGTAGTGACTACGACCATTTCTGGCGCTATGGCATTTCTGCGTGGTGTCAGAGTTCAATTCAATTCAAGTTTATTTGTATAGCGCTTTTTACGATACAAATCGTTGCAAAGCAGCTCTACAGGAAATTAAATTTCCACAATATATTTATATATTGCAGAACCTTAATATATTTAACTTTTGGTAATTCTGTATGTTGTCTGAGCGTTGGCATCCTCTGAGGGGTTGGCATCATCTGAGGGGTTGGCATCCTCTGAGGGGTTGGCATCATCTTTTCTCAGGTGTTCGGTCATCTCAGATCATTTAAGGGTTGGATCCAGACTGAAGCTTCTGTCATTCCTAGTTACCACGGGATGTTAAGTTGTTAGCGTGTCTTTAATAAGATCATCACAAACATGATCCCTGCACGATCTGATGTGTAGCATCTTATTAACTCACTCTCATGCATTGTGTGCAACACATTTCTTCTCCCTCTTCATGTTTCCTCCATTTTCTCCGCTGCTAAAGAAACTCTTAAGCCTCTTAAAAGTCCTCGTCCGTACTCCTAACAGTTTTGGACCTTAAGACCTCTTTTAAGGGTTAAGATGCTTTCTGAATTACTTTTTCTTTATTAGGATCTTTTCTTTAATTTTAAGAGGAAACAACCACATTTCTAAGAATTTTCTTAGAATTTTGTTACTAGGAGCAACTCTTAGCACTAAGATTTTTCATGAATACGGGCCCTGTTTTCTGTGTGAATATGTGTTAAACTGTAATGTATTTTTGTGATCTGCAGCTGTATTTTCAGCATCATTACTCCAGTCTTCAGTGTCACATGATCTTCAGAAATCATAATAATATACTGATTTACTCAAGAAACATTTCTGATTATTATCAATGTTGAACACAGTTGTGCTGCACAATATTTTTGTGGAAACTGTGATGCATTTTATTTTTCAGGATTCACAGATGAATAGAAAGTTCAAAAGAACAGCATTTATTTAAAATAGAAATATATTGTAACATTGGTAATGATGGAGTAATGATGCTGAAAATTCAGCGCTGCGTCACAGAAATAAATGACAGTTTAACACATATTCACATAGAAAACAGATCTAATAATAATAATAATATTTCACATTTTTACTGCACATTTGATCAAATAAATGAAGCCTCGGTGAGCAGAAGAAACTTCTTACAAAAACATTAAAATTTGAATTATTCTAAACTGTAATAAAGCCATTTTTCATAATCATTCTCATATTGTGAAATGATATTAAATCTAAATAAGTGATTGTTTGTAGCAGATTCAGGCCTCTTTATTTGACTGTAGGTTCAGTTTGGCATGTTTCCTGATGACTTCACCTTCAATCTTCTGATTGACTCCTTTATAAAAGACAAAGACTTTAAAGGTTTGTAATGCCTCCATCATCCAGTGGCTGACTAGTCATTTGCATAAGACAAACACAATCATGAGACGTCTCTAATTCAATCCAGGAGCTTGTTCGCTGGTGGAGGAAGTGATGCTTCAGGAATCGTTTGAGCGAATCTCCACACAGATTCTGTCGCTTTATGCCCTCAGCAAATATCTGGCAAGCAAACCTGAACTCAGTGTAAGTAGGTCAGTGTGTGGATGTGCTGCTGGATCTGGGCAGTGCTGTGATGGGAATGTTTGTGTTGTAAATGTTCAGTGGCAGGAGGAGAGGAACATGGGAGCGTCTCTGATGCTGGCTGGACTAAAGCAGGAGAACTCTGCTGGTTTCAGCGCTCGGCTTCTGGGATCGGCTCTTATTGGTGTGTATGCATTAGTGATGATGGGAGAAACACAGCTTTTTGAAACTTTGAACCAATTGTTTCGCAAAATGATTCACTGTTTCAAAACGACACATGCAGGACAAAACTGTGTAAATGCAATAAATACACTGCCTGATCTGTAAGATAAAGAAGTTTCTTCTGCTCATCAAGGCTGTATCTATTTGATCAAAAATACAGAAAAAAATGCTATTTTGTGAAATATTATTGCCATTTAAAATAACAGTTTTCTATTTTAATATACTTTAAAGTGTAATGTATTTCTGTGATGTGCAGCTGTATTTTCAGCATCATTACTCCAGTGTCACATGATCTTCAGAAATCATTATAATATACTGATTTATTATCAATGTTGCTTCATATTTTTTGGGGGATTCTCTGATTAATAAAAAGTTAAAAAGAACAGCATTTATTTAAAAAAGAATTTTTTAATTTTATACAATATACAATGCTATTCAAAAGTTTGGGGTCAGTAAATGTTTTTTATTTCTTTTTTTATTTTTAATGAAATTAATAATTTATTCAGGAGGGATGTGTTAAATGAATAAAAATGTCATAGTAAAGACTTATATTGTTGGAAAAGATTTCTATTTTGAACAGATTGCTGCTCTTTTTAACTTTGTATTCATCAAAGAATCAAAGAAAAAGTATCACGTTCCAAAAAAACTCTAGAATTCTCTGAACATCAGATAGTCTCATCTCCCGATCGTGTCTCCAGGTAAAGTCGAGCTGTCCAGAGGAATTCATGCCGTTTTCCACGAGATGCCCCTGATCTGGACCTCCGGTTATCTTGGGCGAGCCCTCGCCGTCATGGACGCTGTGTGTGACTTCAGAGACGTCAAGTTATCTGAGGAAGTTGTGAGTATTTACAGAGATAACTAATTGAGCATAATGAGGTTTTACCGTGGTACATATTTATCTTGTCTGAGGGAAAAGTTTAAAGAGAAACCACTTGAATAATGTTTTTGAAGTAAATCTTTGAGATCGCTGAAGAGAAGTTAAGAAACTACTTCATACTGCTGCAAGATTCTGTTGTGAAAATATTGTTTAAATTAATAATTCACCCAAAAATTAAAATGCACTCACCTTCAGGATCATCTGAGATCAGGATGAGTGTGTTTGTTCATCAGGTTTGGAGAAATGTGTCTCTGCATCAGTGTCTCAGCAATGGATGCTCTGCAGTGAATGGGTGCCGTCAGAATGAGAGTCCAAACAGCTGATAAAAACATCACAATAATCCACACCACTCCAGTCCAGCAGTTAACATCTGGAGAAGACAAAAGCTGAAACAAATCCAGCATTAAGACGTTTTTAACTTAAATATGAGTCTATAATCCATAATAACTCTTCCTCCAGTGAAAAAGTGCATCTCCTGTTGTCTCTCACATTAAAATCCAGCCACATATTTGTTTAGAGCTGTTTTGATCTGAGCAGATTTCTCTCCTGATTCAGACCAGAACACTTTTTCACTGGAGGAAGAGTTATTATGGATTATAGACTCATATTTAAGTTAAAAAATGTCTTAATGCTGGATGTGTTTCAGCTTTAGTCTTCTCCAGATGTTAACTGATGGACTGGAGTGGTGTGGATTATTGTGATGTTTTTATCAGCTGTTTGGACTCTCATTCTGACGACACCCATTCACTGCAGAGCATCCATTGCTGAGACACTGATGCAGAGACACATTTCTACAAAATGTTTTGAAAACTAGAAGAGCATTTTGTCAAGAGTTGCATGTAATTTATATTGAATGCACTGAGAGTTGCTTTGATTAAGCGCATCTGCAAAATGAATGAGTGTAATGTGATTGAGTTGTTGAGGGTTGAAGCATCTCTGTGGCTTTCAGCTGGATCATGTGGAGAAGATATTGCAGGATCTCTCAGTGATCTCTGATGGACAGAACGTCACTGAGACGCCGCTGGAGGAGGAAGATGAGCTGGAGACACAGAAACTACCAGAGTACATCAACCGCTTCAAGGTTAGTTTTTCTTTCATTAAATGCACTAAACATTTATGCATTTATATAAACGCCTTCTAAACTTTATCACAGAGTGTGCTCATTGCATTTCAGAGGAAATTAGTAATATATTTATACTGAATAATTAACACATAGCAGACTAGGATAAATGGTAATGTATCATAATTGATGCGCATATTTCTAAGGCCTCTAAATGAGTTCACACACAAAGTCCTCCCTGTCGTCTGATTAGTTTACAGTGTTTTATCCAGTAAAAGCTCTTTTAGTGTAATTGTACAAGCGTCCAGCTTCAGCTGCTGCTTCTCGAGTCAAATCTTGACTGATTTTTATCAAGTAAATGTCAGAATAACTGCAGTAATGTTTCCAGATGAACTCTTACTGGACTGAAGCAGCTCAGCTTTACTTGATTCTCCAATCATTTTTTAGTAAAATCAGTGCGTCTCAAATCTGATCATCAGGATCTTCTGAGGAGCGTTTGTTTCCAGAAGCTTTACTTTCACTGTTCTTCTTTTGAACAACTTTAAAGGTGATTTTCTCAATATTTAGATTTTTCTTGCCCCTCAGAGTCCAGATTCTCAAATATTGTCCGATCCTAACAAACATACATCAATGGAAAGATCATTTATTCAGATTTCAGATGATGTATAAATCCCAACTTCAAAAAAATGACCCTTATGACTGGTTTTGTGCTCCAGGGTCACATATGCGCAAATATATTATTCTGAAGGTTCAATAAGCTTTTCAACTATAGATACTACTGTATATGTCAGGCTTTGGAGGGTTGATTTGTGAGCTCAATGTGTTGGTAGGAGCTGAAGGAGAGACTGGTGTCCCAGCACAAGATGGACTCGAGGAGCCTGGAGTCTCTGGTATCGGCTCTGACGCAGCAGACGCTGGCGGCCTGTGAAGATGCAGATATGGCTGAATACCAGCAGACGGTGAGCAACTGGGAGACCGAGCGCCAGCAGCTCATTCAGAGAGAAAGAGAGACGAAAGAGAAGAACCAGAAGGAGCGTCTGAGCAAACAGTGACCGCCGTCCTCCAGACAGAGCATTGTTTGTCATGTTTATTGTCTTTGGTTGGGTCGATTGAGAGAGAGGTTTGTGTGTTAATATTATTTGGATTCTTTTTCAATGCCCTGTAAATCTGAACAGTATAAATAAACAATGAAAATCTCTTTTATTTAGTCTCGGTCCTTTCATACTGTATGTAGAAGAATAACAGGATTTACACTATCAGTCAAAAGTTTGGATTTTTAATGTTTGTGAAAGAAGTCTCTTCCGTGCGTTTATTAAATAAAAAAATACTGTAAAAATAGTGGAATATTATTTCAATTTAAAACAGCTGTTTTCTGTGTGCATATGTGTTAAAGTGTAATGTATTTCTGTGATCTGCAGCTGTATTTTCAGCATCATTACTGCAGTCTTCAGTGTCACATGATCTTCAGAAATCATAATAATATACTGATTTACTGCTCAACAAACATTTCTGATTATTATCAGTGTTGAAAATCGATTGGCGTAAGAAAGTTTTATTCATCAAGGATGCAAATTGATCAAAAGTGACAGTAAAGGCATTTATAATGTTACAAAAGATTTCTGTTTCAAATAAATGCTGTTCTTTTGAACTTTCTATTCATCTGTGAATCCTGAAAAATAAAATGTATCACAGTTTCCACAAAAATATTGGTCAGCACGACTGTTTTCAACATTGATAATAATCAGAAATGTTTGTTGATCAGTAAATCAGTATATTATTATGATTTCTGAAGATCATGTAGTATCAGGTATATTTATTCTTATTTGTCACACCTGTCAGTTTCTCCATCATCTCGTCTGTGTCTGTGTCTGTGTCTGTGTGTGTGTGTGTGTGTGTGTGAGTGTGTGTGTGTGTGTGTGTGTGTGTACCTACTTAACCATATTTTTGGGACAAATTTGTACCCAAAAGTGAGGTAAACCTGACAAAATCTCCAAAAACCTCCCTTTGAGGACGTCTTCATTTGTAAAAGGGTTTAAAAATAAACATTTTTTTTTTTTTAATTGTAAAAATGCACAAAGTTTCCTGTGAGGGCTAAGTTTAGGTGTAGGGTTGGTGTAGGGCAATAGCACACACAGTTTGTTCAGTATAAAAACCATTACGCCTATGGGATGAACCCATTTAGATAGCTAAGTAAACGTGTGTGTGTGTGTGTGTGGGTCTGTGTGTCTTTGTGTGTGTGTGTGTGGGTCTGTGTGTCTTTGTGTGTGTGTGTGTGTGTGGGTCTGTGTGTCTTTGTGTGTGTGTGTGTGTGTGTGTGTGTGTGTGTGTGTGTGTGGGTCTGTGTGTCTTTGTGTGTGTGTGTGTGTGTGGGTCTGTGTGTCTTTGTGTGTGTGTGTGTGTGTGTGTGTGTGTGTGTGTGTGTGTGTGGGTCTGTGTGTCTTTGTGTGTGTGTGTGTGGGTCTGTGTGTCTTTGTGTGTGTGTGTGTGTGTGTGTGTGTCTTTGTTTCATGAATTACACAACACTGTTATTGATCCGCTTCCAACTCAAACAATCCAGCGCATCTGCTATCATTACGCACTTTCAAGTTGAGCGTTTCTTCATGGCTTCTTCTGCGTTTCCTTTCCTCTGAACACCCCGCCTGCGGCCACACAATCCCACAATCCCCCAGAACAAAACACATTCTGTGAGAGTCGCTGCTTATCAGGAGATTCTGACAAAAGGGTCAAAATCAGGCGTCTGAACCTGATTTTCTGCAATCATGTCGTTTTCCAATGAATTTTGAATTCTTGAATTTTTGTCCTGCTGAAAACAAGCACTAAAACTAGTGTGATATCAATCTGTTTTTTCCTGTAAATCAGCAACTGGGTAATAATTTGTGTGTTTATGGCCTTTTAATGGAAACTACAATCTCGTCCAATCTGCCTCTATTCAAACTCTTCTGTATTCATTCAGTGTTCCCGGGAATCTGGCTGCTGTTCAGCCATGAAAACACACAAACATCCCTCCGTCAAGACGCTGTGCTTCAACTTTCCCTTCTACGGCCAGCCTACACCTAAAGTACTCGATGGTGTTCGTGAGTGTTGTTGATGCACACTTGCATTCTAAAGTTTGGAACAATTTGAATGTTTTTGAAAGAAGTCTCTTCTGCTCACCAAGGCTGCATGTTTGATCAAAAATACAGTAAAAATTGTGAAATATTATCATTGTTTAAAATAACTAATTTCTATGTGAATCTCTGTTAAACTGTAATTTATTTCTGTGATCAAAGCTGAATTTTCAGCATCATTACTGCAGTCTTTAGTGATCCTTTATATGACACTGTGATAAACAACCATTCAAAAGTGTGGGTTAAAACAAAATAAATATATTTTTACTCATTAAGGATGCAATAAATTGATCAAAAGTACCAGTAAAGACATTTATAATGTTACAAAAGCTTTCCATTTCACATAAATGCTGAAAAATCAGATTGCAGTAATAAATTACATATATATACATACCTGTATATATGTGTGTATTCACATAGAAAAAAAAAGCTACTTTAAATGATAATATTTCACAATTGTTACTGTATTTTTGATCAAACATGCATCCTGGGTGAGCAGAAGAGACCTCAAAAACATTTTAAAAATTGCCATTATTCCAAACCTTTGACCGTCAGTGTATATGACAGTATAAGCAAGCGTGTGAATATTTGATCATTATAATTAATCACCTTTTTGCTTAGTTCATTTTAAATGGTCCTCTGAAATATAATTATAATTTTTTTAAGAATAAATAATCCACGTAGTTTCTTAATGATCATTGTAGATGTGCTTTGCAAGTGTTGCTCATTACAGATGATACTGATGTTTTATTGAAGCAGCCTGATGGCAAATTAATTAATTACATATATAAAATAGTAATGGATAACATATTAGACAGGCCAATAAATTAGGTGGTGTTTATTTCATATTGAGATACCTCCCCTTGTGTCTTTTCAATTAATGCTTTTTAGTTAATTTTGTGTAAAAGTTGTTGAAAAACATTCATATTAATTTACATTTAAGTTGCTATAGTTAAATAAGTCTTATATATATTAGTCTTTATTGAATCATCCTTATTGGTCTGATTTGGTGATTTTGTCTTTATTTTCATGCATTTTTGTCGCTCTGCCTGAACAGATTTTAAGGATTGCTCTTGTTTTAAACTGAAATCCCAGACTGCTGATTTTGGAAACGGGAATGGGAATCATCAATCATATTTCGTGGCTGGAGGCGACGTTAATCAGAAGGTTATTTTTCCGCCAAATTTGATTTGTGAAATTGGTGACATGTCAGATTTGATATCACACACACACCGTAGGAAGTGGTTTCATGTGTGATTTCATAATAAATGTCCCGTCTGTAAGTGACAGCTACTAAATGAATCAAATGTATTCTGGGGCTTTTTATGCAGTAATTGTATTATGATATAGCATCAGAGTGAATGGTAATTGAATTGTGTTTCTGGCTATCAAGCGCTGGTTCCTCTCGCTCTGTTTAGGTTTGGTCTGTTCTGGCACGTAACCCAAAACACTCAAACTGATTCGAATCATCATTTGATCCTGATTAAAGCTTTTCCTCTCGTCTATCTGCATGAATCAGGACTTTTAATAAGATGCATTGCTGTTTTTCCTTTGTTTCCGAGACCAAAACAAACATTAGAGTGTGTCTTCAAATAAAATCTCCATTGCATTCTTTAAATTGGATAAATGACAATATTTTGTTAATGTGACACACCATACCTTGAGTTTTGAGTGTTGGCTCAGATATTGAGTCCGACATCACCAATCTAAACAGTTTAGACTATACTGAGATTCTTTTGTTTAAGACCATCACTGTCATCATAAGCAGAGCAAACATGCTCAAATCCTGTCCTCCATAGATAGAAAGATCACAGATGGACGTACGGTATGACCTCGCATCACACCTTTAACATTAACAATCATGGAAGAAATCCTGAGAAACCAGAACTGTTTTACTATAGCACTCAGATACTATTACAGTTTTTATTCATATTTTGAAGTAGTTTTTATTTTTATATTGTGTTTTCATTCAATTTTTTTTGTTAAAGTTTTAGTAATTTTGTTGTGTTTTTAATTTTTATTATTTATTTATTCAATATTAGTTATTTTAGCACATCATTAACCTGAATGAAAATGAGAACTGTTGTTCTGGCAGCTATAAAATAAAATAGGTTTAAGGTTTAATTTATATTTTATTTAAGTTTATTTTATTTCAAGAAACAAAATGTTAATATTATTTAGATACTATTATAGTTTTATGGATGTTTTGAATTCGTTTTATATAGTTTAGCATTTTCTGTTTTCATTTTAATTATGGTAAAAGTTTTAGTAAATTTAGTAAGAAGTTTTAAAATTTTGTTGGGTAGTTTTGTCATTTTTATTGTTTTTTTTTATGTTTATATTTTTATTAATTATTATTTCAGTTTTAGTCATTTTAAAGTTCAAAATTTAAACATTTTATTTAATCTAGTTGCCAAAGGCATCATTTTTTATTTTCTGTTTATTTAATTTCAAGTAAAATTTTTAGCATCATTGAGATACTATTATTGTTTTTATTAATATTTTGAATTAGATTTTACATTTTCTATTTTTATGTTGAATTTAGTTGTTTTAGTAATTTTGTTGTGTTTTTTTATATATATATATTTTTATTTCAGTTTTAGTTATTTTAGTACTTCCAGTTGAATTAAAGGAAAATGAGAAATGATGCCTTGTGTTGCATTTTGTTTTATTTCAGTTAAAGTTTATTTTATTTCAAGTAACAAAAGTTTTAGTTAACATGTTATAAATAAACTTTATTTACTTTTACTTTTATTTTCTCTTATGCACAGAATAATAATATTAAATATGATGCAGCATCTGTTAAAAATGTATCTCAAAATAAATCGGAAGCATCAAAAGCTTGGAAAGAAGCAGTGATTTTCCACTCGGTTCACTGGCAAACACGCGTGTCCGCACATGTCCCCGCTGTAAAGGTAATTGTGCTGTTACTGTAGGTAGATGTTATTTAGAAATAGAAACAAGAACTCGAGGGATGAGCCAAAACCTCAGCATGCAGAGATCGGCTTATGATTACACATTCATATCTAAACTCTCACAATATCACATAGGTGTAGGGGTAATTTATTGATTTGAACAGTATCTCTGAGGTCACACAGGTATAAACTTGTACACTAAGCATGTGTTTGTGGAAAGCATTCCTGCAGGAGTTTGGTAAACTGATATCTGATCAAGCATTTGTCATACATTTAACTATTGTTTTACTTGTTTATGCATGTTTAATGCCAAAGTGTGTTCATAGCAAAATAACCAACTAAAATAGCATACCAAAATCAGGTTTGAGCTGTTTTCTTTGGAAGCTGCTCAGTTTCTGTCAATGACTTTGACTTGAGTTTATTTTTCATCTAAAAACCATCTTAAACCTAGCATGGTTTCCTGGTTTTAGCAGGTCTCAACTCTTCTCCGTGCAAGGTTTTAAAGGGATCTGTCATCATTTTCTCACCTTCATATCGACCCAAATCTGTATGAGTTTGTTTCTTTTGTGAAACACAAAATTTTTTAAAATATCCCAGTATTTTTCTCTCCATAAGGAAAGTAAACATTTAATTCCCCAAAGACAAAAACATTCATACAAAATGAAAACATTGTATTATACTATAAATGATACATTTTCTTTAAGCCAAAATTTGCTTAGTGTAGATCAATAAATCGATCATATTTTGCCTTTTAACAATATAATTTCACCATAAACAAAAGCTTAGCTATAGGCCTAATATGAAAGTATAACTTATGATACAACTAAATGTTTCATTTAGCTTAAATACAACTTGGAAAAACCATAATATTTCTTGTGATTAAAAAAATTTATAAAAAACATACATCATATTCATTATATGTATAGCAAAAAATAAATAAAAACAGAGTATCAAAATTAATAAAACCCAAAATAATTTATTCAGTCTGTAAAGCAAACAATGTGTTCTGGTGTAAAGTAGACATTCTTTTTTATTGGGGGAGTGTTGAGTATTTGCTTGTAGACAAACTGAACAAAACACGTTTCAACCTGTTTGATTTTCAACTAAAATGCTCTTTAAATAAATGACATGGTCCTTTCTCTTTTCAGTGCACTTTACTGTAACCTGCTGATATTTGTGACCCTGCAGCACAAAAGCAGTCATGAGTAACACAGGTATATTTGTAGCAATAGCCAACAATACATTGTTTGGATCAAAATTATACATTTCTCTTTTATGACAAAAATCATTAGGACATTAAGATCATGTTCCATGAAGATATTTTGTACAATTTCTACCGTAAATATATCAAAACTTCATTTTTGATTAGTAATATGCATTGCTAAGAACTTCATTTGAACAACTTTAAAGGAGATTTTCTCAATATTTAGATTTTTTTGCTCCCTCAGATTCCAGATTTTCAAATAGTTGTATCTCAGCCAAATATTGTCCTATCATAACAAACCATACATCAATGGAGAGATTATTTATTTTTTGAAATTGACCCTTGTGACTGGTTTTGTGGTCTAGGGTCACATTTACTTTCACTAATTCATATATATGTATTGAAACAACTCGACATTGGCTATTCTTTATGCATCGATTTGTTATTTAAAAATGTATGCTAAATTAATAAATGTCATTAAAAAAAAGTCGGTGGCCTTAGCCTTGCTTATGCAGCATGGTGACAGCACTATGAGCGTCCCGAGTTCGAATCCCGGTTAATGAACGTTCCCTCGATCCCACTCCGCTATCTATCTCCCGCTTCGCTTCCTGTCACTTCTGCACTGTCCTATGCTAATAAAGTAAAAAATGACGGGTTCCCTTGACGCTTTAGTTCCCATGGTGATTTTTCTGTAAGGGCTTCCAGTTATTGAGTGTGTGTGATATGAAGCAGGATGGGCGGATCAGTCAGTCATGACTGGGATTTACTCTGTGCAACACCGGCAACTCCTGCAAAATGAAACTTGGAGAAGTTTAACATGGACAACAGCACCGCGACGCGCAGGATGGAGCCCACCATCCCGGCCATCATGTTCATCTTCGGAGTCATCAGCAACCTGATCGCCATCGTGGTGCTCTGCAAGTCCAGAAGGGAGCAGAAGGAGACCACCTTCTACACTCTGGTCTGCGGTCTGGCGGTCACGGATCTCCTGGGAACCGTCCTCGCCAGTCCAGTGACCATCGCCACTTATGTGAAGGGCGCATGGCCAGATGGAGACCCCCTGTGCCAATACTTCGGATTCGTTCTGCTCTTCTTCTCCCTCGCTGGACTGAGCATCATCTGCGCCATGTCCATCGAGAGATACATCGCAATCAATCACGCGTATTTCTACAACGACTACGTGGATAAGAAGCTCGCAGGAGTCACGCTACTCGCCATTTACGCATCCAACATACTGTTCTGCGCGCTGCCGAGCGCTGGTTTTGGAGAGGTCAAGATGCAATACCCTCAAACCTGGTGCTTCATCGACTGGCGAACCAATGTGAGCAGGCACGCCGCGTTCTCGTTCATGTACGCGGGCTGCAGCTCGCTGCTGATCCTGGTGACGGTGGTCTGTAACGTGCTGGTGTGCGCCGCGCTCATGCGGATGCACCGGAGTTTCGTCAGGCGCACGTCGCTCGGTACTGACCCAGGCAGAGCTTCTGATCCCGGCAGGAGCCGCAGCTTTAGCCGCCTGGCTGGCGCGGAGATCCAGATGGTCATTCTGCTCATCGCCACCTCCGCCGTCGTGCTTATTTGCTCCATTCCGCTCGTTGTAAGTTTATGTGATATCCTCCTGACTGGGGGATTCATCATTCCTCATCTGAAAGCTGAATAAATGATCTTTCCATTGATGTATGGTTTGTTAGGATAGGACAATATTTAGCTGAGATACAACTATTAGAAAATCTGGAATCTGATGGTGCAAAAAAAATCTAAATATTGAGAAAATCTGCTTTAAAGTTGTTCAAATGAAGTTCTTAGCAATGCATATTACTAATCAAAAATGAAGTTTTGATATATTTACGGTAGGAAATTTACAAAATATCTTCATGGAACATGATCTTAATATCCTAATGATTTTTGTCATAAAAGAGAAATGTATAATTTTGACCCATACAATGTATTGTTGGCTATTGCTACAAATATACCTGTGCTACTGATGACTGCTTTTGTGCTCCAGGGTCAGATATTTTATTCATATGTTATGCTATGTCCTCTTTAGGGGACATCAGGACTTTAAAAATTCCTGTTTAAAAAAAAAAAAAAAAGATATGAATAAATATGAAAAGGCAAAAACAGTGGATTCTTTGTTTTAATCACAAATCAATTTTTATTTATTTTCTTTTTTTTGCAACCAAACTAACTTTATATAAAGATGATTCTCAGCTCTGTTATGAAATATATTTTTGAAAACCATTTTTCTTTATGCAAAATGTGTGTAAAACGACCATAAATGGGGTTTCCCATTATATACAATGTATCTATAAACTGTATCTAATTTGCATATTCATGTGCTTTTGGGGCAACATAGAATGAAAAAATAAGTGCAATAATAGGAGTAATAATTGGCAATATTTGGATGGATTTCCATAATATCTAATATGGATACTGATATATAATTTTCCCCCTATTCATTTGTTGTGTCAACTTTATCTCTCAAGCACTCTGCTGCTGGCCTCAGATATGACTCTCAAATCTGCAAAACAAGAACTTTCTCACGGGCTGTGCGTTCAGATCTGCGCCGTGACTTTCCTTTCCATTTTTCTGCATTGTGCAGCAGATTAGAATGAATGAAGGAGGATGATTATGATGATAAAAGTGTTTAGAGAGATATTCCTGGGTCACAGTGGCACAGTATTACTGTAGTAAAATACAGTATTCAATACAGTCAAAATCAGCTATTTCATTTCTTTAGCAAGTGGTGACGTCAAATATTTGATCACAAAACAGAAGGCAAAGCAAAAAGAACCATAATCAACATATATTTTGTCAGATTTGATAGATGGTAACTATTTTTTTTTTATTATTTACCATACAGAATCAGAAAAAGTATTTATAAGGTAATTGTTTTGATGCAATGGAAGTACGAAAATGCATCGTTGAAAAAAATATTACCTTTTGAAATCACTTAAAATCATGATGTTTTATGCATGTCAGGAAAAATGGACAAAATTATATCCAGTGTCACTGCACAGTCATAAAATGTAGTATAAATTAAATATAGTATTGGTTGCATAAGATAATCGAGATCAACTATTTAATTTAGTATATAGAATACTATAGAAAAATAACCATAATCAACATATATTTGGATAAATTGTACTTTTTAATTATACAAAATATCTTGATAACACTTAAAGTCGTTATGTATAATGCATTATAAAGGTATTCATAATGTATGTTGTAATGCATTATATTGTTTCATGAATAATTGTAACAGATAAATGCATTATAATATTTGCAGGTTTCTTGTTAATAATTAATAGATAAGTATTATAACTGTTGTTACAATTATTCCTCATATATATATATATATATAGGTGCATTACAGCACCCTACAGTCTTTAAGTAAAGTGTCTGTGTTCAGGTTGATGTTTATATTTTTCAGTTATTTATTTTTTAATTTTTAAGGTCAAGTTTGAATGCAATGGAACTACAAAAAGTCCCCTTTTTAAAGTCTCTAATGTTTATGTTTTATTCCTTGAATGTCAGTAAAAGTGGACAAAATTAGTTTAGTGTCCAGAACAAACCTGAAAAAATAAAATAAAATAAAAAATCCATTTGACAACTGTAAACAAAAAATATTTAAATTATTTGATTACATGTTCGAAGTTGTAAATAAATCAATTTGAGTACATTTTACAGAAAATGTAACTATTTGTGAAATTTGCTGTGAAATCTGTTTTTTTTTTCAGAGAGGTGAAAACATCCAAAAGTTATGAACATGTAATATGTGTTATAATTCTTAATATTATAATATAAAAATAAGGTTTCATTAAAAATGTGCACAAATTTCTTAGTATTACACTGAAAAACTAATTGTTGTAGATACAACTTTTACTCAGAAATTGCAGGTCAATTTCACAAATATTTACAAAAAGGCAAGTAACACATCATTAAATGTGGATTTTGAAATAGAAAGACTAAAATAGTGAGTATCCAGTAATCTTTGTTTTATTTACAAGTTTAAAAAACAAAGATTTTTTAAAGCATACTAAAATGACTTTAAACCATCACTTAAAGTCACTCATTTACTTTATGATGTTTAAATGGATGTTCGACCCACAGATTCACGTGCAAAATGTTTTCATGTTATTTTGTCAAATGCATGAATATTTGGTAACTAAATCATGTCATTTTTTTAAGGTCCAGGTGTTTCTCAACCAACTTTACAAGACGCCAGTGGAGAAACGGCTGGATAAAAATCCAGATCTGTTGGCGATCCGATTTGCCTCGACCAACCCTATTCTAGATCCCTGGATCTACATTCTGCTGCGTAAAGCGGTTCTCTCCAAGGTAATCGAGAACATCAGGTGTCTTTTCTGTAGGAGTGACTCTCAGAGACCGCCGGGACAGAACAGCTTCCACTGCAGGGATGGAGCGCAGGTGTCCTCCATCATCTCCAGAGACTCTCTGTCTGCTGTGTCTCGAGAGCTGAAGGAGGTGACCGATACCTCGCAGACGTTTCTATATCCTCCTGAGAGCTGCCTGGACACCTGTCAATCAAATCAGTGTGGGCGGTGCTTATCTGACGCTTCTTCTGAATCCTCCAATCGGGACAGTTTAGACAGTCAGTCAAAAGATCAACCCTTACAAGTGACTATAACCAATGAGACGTTTCAAGAGAAGAGCATTTAACTCCTGATGTGTTTGTATTTGTGTTCACATCATGCAAGGATGCTTCTCCATTAAAACATGGAGATTTTCTCTGATCTGCCTTCTGCACTTTGAGCGAGTGTTGATTTCAGATCAGTGGAGTGAAATATAAATGTCATTAAAGCAACAGTTCACCCAAAAATGTGCTGTAAATGCACTTACCCTCAGGATCATACAAGATCAGGATGAGTGTGTTTCTTCATCAGGTTCTGGGGGTGAACTATTCCTTTAAATACGATTATTTATTTGAGTGAGTTTTTCAGCCATGAAGTCTTCAAGGATTGTTTCGATCAGTTTGGTAGTGCGTTAAATACATCTCTATCTGCCGGTGCACTGTACACATGTGTGTTTGGTTTTTCAGAAGAGTTCAACAAAAACAAGCCCTGCAGGAAATAACCTAGTGGAGATGTTTGCATAAAAAACCTTTCCAGTTTCTGTGTGTCCTGCTTCCCAAACAGCAGATAAATAAATACTTGATGCAGTTTTATCTCTCATGCACTGCAAAAAATGATTTTCTTACTTGGTATCTTTGTCTTGTTTTCTAAGCATTCTTGAATCAAGATGCATTTACTTGTCAAATAAATGCATCTTGATTCAAGAATTGTTTTATATTTATACTAGAAAACAAGACAAAAACACTAAGAGAATCATTATTTGCAGTGTAATGAGAAACACTTCATCAGCTGATAATATACAGTCAGAATCCTTCTAGAAATGACTTTCCGACTGATCACTGGGATGGAAACAGAAGCAGGTTTAATGTTCAATCACATGTTCAGACTCATCACTGAATGCAAAGACTCCTCTGAGAAAGTTTTGATCTATAAATCTGCGGTGATTTGTTGTTTTTGGACTCTTGGGGCCGTTTTTCCAGCTAGTGTCGTGGTTGTTTTAGGCAGAAGACTTCTAATCGAATGTGATTGTGTCTAATGTGAGAATCAGCAGACGTCTGATTAAATCCAGAGCTTCAGGCGAGGAATCTGCCAACCTCTGCGTCCTTCTAATGCTTTAATAAACAGTATTTGTGTTCAGGATACGGATGCGTTTACAGGCTTCATAACCCGTGAGATGAAACCGTTCCCATGAAATGTTTGCTAATTATACCTAATCTTTGTTTACGATCACAGACCAAAGCAAATATGACCACTGCTCTCCTGTCTTCATTAAGTTACTGTAGATGCAGTATTGATTGCATGAGATATTTAGCCAAAATCAGCTTTTTCATTTTTCACAAATCAGAAAGTAAAGGGAAAAATATACTGCAAAAAAGGACTTCCTCAGTATTTTTGTCTTCCAGCACAAACATCCTGAAATCAAGATACATTTACTCAAGAAGCAAAATGACTTAAGAAGTCTTGTTTCCTGGAAAAAGTTGAATTTATGATTAAAACAAGAACAAATATCTGCTACGGGGTCATAAAAATAAACTCAGTTCAAATGAAAACAAGATTTTTTTTTCATTTCATTAGACAAATGAAAAAAAAAAACTAATTTTCCAAACTTGGTAAAATATTTTTTAACAAAAGATGGAACAAGGTTGATCTCAGTTTGTAAATGTGCAGTGGTCCTGTTATTGAAGACTTTCCATCAATGATCCTGATACTCAGTGTTTGTTTGTAAAGTCTCTTCATGATCAGGACTGTTTATATGATTATCCCGATGGATTAATATAATAAATAATCACGAGTGTCGATGGACAGAATGTTCCCATCAGCTGCAGAAGATGCTGTTGTTTATCATCACATTTATTTGATGTTCTGGTCTTTCACATGTTGCCTGATTTACCAGATAAACAAACTTTATTTGTTAGATATGAATATCTAAACCATCTCTTACCTGTATGCATGTCTCCTGAACTGCTAGAAAACAATAAATAATAAAAGCATGAAGATTTTCTGTTTTAAACTTGTATTTGCATTAGTCGTAAACTGAGAAACTCTGGCAACCGTTGTCCTATGAAGCACTTTTCTTGATTTTAGTTCAATGGCTTCCTAAAATTAGTCAGTGTCTGTATTTATGACACAGGCATCATTAAGATATATCATTACATTTAATATAAATTTAAATCATTTAACACCTGGAGTTAAACTAACAACTTATGAATATCATTATAAATTAAGTCATGCATGTTTGTGAATTTTAAATAATTTCTCTACTTTGGTTTGAAGAAAAGACTATTTTTGTCGTGCTGCTGCACTCATAACATGAAGTTTAATTTATTCAGAAATAGCCATTTCTTCATTTCTAAGCTAAATGTTAGAAACTAAACATTTCTTTGGAAGTTTAATTGATAATAATTAGTGCTGTCAAACAATTAATCGCATTCAAAATAACGTTTTTGTTCACGTAATATATATATGTGTGTGTACTGTGTATATGTCTTTTGTATATATAAATACACTCACATGCATGTATTTATTTCCAGCTTGAGTGTTGTTTTAGTATCATTAATATAGTGTAATGCTTTTGAATTAATTAAAGTTTTCATTTTCATTTTAGTTTAAAATTTGTTGGGTGTGTGTGTTTGTCTAGTATTATTATATTTGTTTTAGTCTATTTACAGTTTTTATTATTTTTAGGGCCCAAGCCAGTAAGGCGCAGGGCCCTATTGTTCTTCTAAGGATTATTATTAGGGCCCAAGCCAGTAAGGCGCAGGGCCCTATTGTTCTTCTAAGGATTATTATTTTTTTTTTTTTTTTTTTTTTTATTTCAATCATCCGGGCACTTTTGGGGGCCTTAACGTGCCCGAAAACTCTCGAAAATTGGCACGCACATTGGAACCTGCGGCCATTAGGACGCCGCTGAGGCTGGGACCCGGGCGTGGCACAGGGGCTCTACGGCGCCCCCTGGAAAATTGTCAGAAAACTTGATGTATAGCTCACACATACTTGCACGTATTCATATGAAACTCGGTACACATATAGAACTCATTGAGCTGAACAACTTTCACGCAGCATGTCTTAGGCTCCGCCCAACAGGAAGTCGGCTATTCAGGGCTGTTTAAAAAGCGCATGCTCTGGAATTTGATATACTCCTCTGAGGATTTCCATACGATTGCCACCAAACTCGGTGAACATGATCTCAGGACATTGGGGACGCTAAATTGCGAAGATATTTTTGATATGTCGAACGGTTTGCCCGTGGCGAGGCGATGAAGTTATGGCGAAAAATGAGACCCAGGAAATGCCTAATAACGTCCACATACATTGTATGATGTAGATCAAACTTCAGTGATTTGTTCTTTGTATGATGCCGATCGGATAGATGTGACTATTATGACTGAAAGTTATAGCGCCACCAACTGGCTGCAGGAAGTGTGTCGTTTTCAAAATGCTTTGAATTCAGCATCTTATTTTTACTCGATTTGCTTCAAACTTCACCAGAATAATGTCAAAACACGGCCGATGTAAAACTGTGAAGGGAAGATTGATATCTAAAATTATGTTGCCATGGCAACGTGTCAAAGTTGAAAATTCGTTTCTGGTGATTTTGAGGCAGATAACATGTTTAGAATGTCATGAAACTCAACACACATATGAGTATTAATGATAGTTAGACACTGGAAAAAGCTCATATACGGGCGTGGAAGAGGCACTCTATAGCGCCACCTTTTGTCAAAAATGAGGGGGTTAGTTTTAGCTACAGACCCCAAACTCGGTACATAAATTGTTCTAATTAATCCGGACAACTTTCTAATTTACAGTCATTAGCTACGACCAACAGGAAGTCGGCTATATTTATTTTAATGTGGGTTTTTTTTTAAAACGGGCTGTAAACAAATTAATACTCCTCCAAGCAGAAACACGGAAATCACACCAAACATTTTTTATCATGATGCCAAAATACTGAAGATGCTAAATTGCGGACGGATTTAGGATATCTTGAACGATGATTTAATGGCAATTTATTAAAGTTACAGTAAAAAAGATCATTTCTTTTTTTTTTTTATCTTTTAAGAGCAGCTTCCAAACACTTCATAAAAAATTACATACACAGAACAATACAGTCTGAGGATATGTGATTAATTTTATGAATTTACAATACACTATGCAGAGGAGAAAATTTGAAAACTATCAGAGAGTTAGACTTAGACTGCTTCTGAGTGAGAGATCCCTGTCAGCCTGCAGCTGAGTGAGGGGTGGGGGTGGGGTGGGGTGTGAGTGACTGTGTGAGTGACTGTGTGGATTGAGCCAGTGGGTGAGAGAGAGAAAGAGAGAGAGAGGGTCTGTTTTTTTAAATCTTTAAAAAATGCTTATAAATCATTAAAGATTTTGATAACACTTTATAATAAGGTCTCAATTCTTAACATTAGGAAATGCATTAATTAACGTGAACTAACAATGAAAAATATATTTTTACAGCATGTTAATTCTTCCATGATAGTATGAACTAACAAAGAACAATTTTTTTAAAGCATTTATTAATCTTTTTAATGTTAGAAAATTAGTCATGTTCAAAAGATAAACTTTAAAATGTAATAATATATAAACACATTTTGGAATTAATATTGATCAACATTAAATGGTATATAATTATTAATGATTATATATATATATATATATATATATATATATATATATATATATATATATATATATATATATAATGATAGCTACAGACACCAAACTCGGTACATAAATTGTTCTTATTAATCCGGACAACTTTCTAATTTACAGTCATTAGCTACGACCAACAGGAAATCGGCTATTTTTTTTTTTTATGTGTTTTTTTTTTTTTTAAACGGGCTGTAAACAAATTCATACTCCTTCAAGCAGAAACCAAAAATTCACACCAAACATTTTTTCACATGCTTCCAAGATACTGAAGATGCTACATTGCGGACTGATTTAGGATATCTTGAACGGTGATTTAATGGCAATTTATTAAAGTTACAGTAAAAAAGAACACTTTTTTTTTTTATCTTTAAAGAGCAGCTTCCAAACACTTCATAAAAAATTACATACACAGAACAAGACAGTCTGAGATATGTGATTAATTTCATGAATTTACAATACACTATGGAGAGCAGAAAATTAAAACTATCAGAGTTCTCCTGTCTCTGTGCTTCTAATGTGTGCGGTGGGTGACTGGGTGGGTGACTGACTGTGTGAGTTCAGTGAGTGTGGAGGGGGAGAGAGAGAGAGAGAGAGAGAGAGAGAGGGTCTGTTTAAACTTCTCAATAAAATCCTTAAAAAATGCTTATAAAGCATTAAAGGTTTTGATAACACTTTATAATTAAGTCTCTTTTGTTAACAGTAGGGAATGCATTAATTAACATGAACTAACAATGAAAAATATATTTTTTACAGCATGTTAATTCTTCATTGATAGTATGAACTTACAATGAACTTACAATGAACAAAATATTTTTAATATTAGAAAAATAGTCATGTTCAAAAGATAAAACTTTAAAATGTAATAATATATTAACACATTTTGGAATTGATTTTGATAAACATTAAATGGTATATATTTATTAATGATGTAAATTAACAACAGTTAAATAATGTTGTTTTTAACATTGGTTAATTCACAAATAACATTAAATATTAACAATATATGTTTTACTTTATTCATTTGTGTTAGAATAAATTATTCATGTTAGTTAATGGAAAAATAAATCATTAAAAAATGCTTATAAATCATTAAAACCTTTGGTAACTATAATAATTTCTCATTTGTTAGCATTAGTAAATGCATTAACTAACATCAACTACCAATGAAAAATATATTTTCACAGAATTTAAAGTTTTATATGTTGTTCTGTGTGTGTGTGTTTCACAGAGTTGATGGTTTGGAATAACCCTTTAATTGCCGTATCCCTTAAAACCAAACTGCCAGAGGGTTACTGTGATGCTTGTGCTCGCTGGGCACCGTTTTATCGATGCCACCGGGATGGCGTATGCTGACGGCTTGGGCCCGTCATCGCTGCTCGCAGCTATATTTATTTTTTTTTTTTTTTTTTTTTTTTTTTTTTTATTTCAATCATCCGGGCACTTTTGGGGGCCTTAACGTGCCCGAAAACTCTCGAAAATTGGCACGCACATTGGAACCTGCGGCCATTAGGACGCCGCTGAGGCTGGGACCCGGGCGTGGCACAGGGGCTCTACGGCGCCCCCTGGAAAATTGTCAGAAAACTTGATGTATAGCTCACACATACTTGCACGTATTCATATGAAACTCGGTACACATATAGAACTCATTGAGCTGAACAACTTCCGCGCAGCATGTCATAGGCTCCGCCCAACAGGAAGTCGGCTATTCAGGGCTGTTTAAAAAGCGCATGCTCTGGAATTTGATATACTCCTCTGAGGATTTCCATACGATTGCCACCAAACTCGGTGAACATGATCTCAAGACATTGGGGACGCTAAATTGCGAAGATATTTTTGATATGTCGAACGGTTTGCCCGTGGCGAGGCGATGAAGTTATGGCGAAAAATGAGACCCAGGAAATGCCTAATAACGTCCACATACATTGTATGATGTTGATCAAACTTCAGTGATTTGTTCGTTGTATGATGCCGATCGGATAGATGTGACTATAATGACTGAAAGTTATAGCGCCACCAACTGGCTGCAGGAAGTGTGTCGTTTTCAAAATGCTTTGAATTCAGCATCTTATTTTTACTCGATTTGCTTCAAACTTCACCAGAATAATGTCAAAACACGGCCGATGTAAAACTGTGAAGGGAATATTGATATCTAAACTTATGTTGCCATGGCAACGTGTCAAAGTTGAAAATTCGTTTCTGGTGATTTTGAGGCAGATAACATGTTTAGAATGTCATGAAACTCAACACACATATGAGTATTAATGATAGTTAGACACTGGAAAAAGCTCATAAACGGGCGTGGAAGAGGCACTCTATAGCGCCACCTTTTGTCAAAAATGGGGGGGTTAGTTTTAGCTACAGACACCAAACTTGGTACATAAATTGTTCTTATTAATCCGGACAACTTTCTAATTTACAGTCATTAGCTACGACCAACAGGAAGTCGGCTATATTTATTTTAATGTGGGTTTTTTTTAAAAACGGGCTGTAAACAAATTAATACTCCTCCAAGCAGAAACACGGAAATCACACGAAACATTTTTTATCATGATGCCAAAATACTGAAGATGCTAAATTGCGGACGGATTTAGGATATCTTGAACGATGATTTAATGGCAATTTATTAAAGTTACAGTAAAAAAGATAATTTTTATTTTTTTTTATCTTTTAAGAGCAGCTTCCAAACACTTCATAAAAAATTACATACACAGAACAATACAGTCTGAGAATATGTGATTAATTTCATGAATTTACAATACACTATGCTTAGGAGAAAATTTAAAAACTATCAGAGAGTTGATATAATGCTTCTGAGTGAGAGGTCCTGTCAGCCTGCAGCTGAGTGAGGGGTGGGGGTGGGGTGGGCTGTGAGTGACTGTGTGAGTGACTGTGTGGATTGAGGCAGTGGGTGAGAGAGAGAAAGAGAGAGAGAGGGTCTGTTTTTTTAAAATCTTTAAAAAATGCTTATAAATCATTAAAGATTTTGATAACACTTTATAATAAGGTCTCAATTCTTAACATTAGGAAATGCAATAATTAACGTGAACTAACAATGAAAAATATATTTTTACAGCATGTTAATTCTTCCATGATAGTATGAACTAACAAAGAACTTTTTTTTTAAAGCATTTATTAATCTTTTTAATGTTAGAAAAATAATCATGTTCAAAAGATTAACTTTAAAATGTAATAATATATAAACACATTTTGGAATTAATATTCATCAACATTAAATGGTATATAATTATTAATGATTATATATATATAATGATAGCTACAGACACCAAACTCGGTACATAAATTGTTCTTATTAATCCGGACAACTTTCTAATTTACAGTCATTAGCTACGACCAACAGGAAATCGGCTATTTTTTTTTTTTATGTGTTTTTTTTTTTTTTTAAACGGGCCGTAAACAAATTCATACTCCTTCAAGCAGAAACCAAAAATTCACACCAAACATTTTTTCACATGCTTCCAAGATACTGAAGATGCTTCATTGCGGACCGATTTAGGATATCTTGAACGGTGATTTAATGGCAATTTATTAAAGTCACAGTAAAAAATAACACTTTTCTTTTTTTTTATCTTTTAAGAGCAGCTTCAAAACACTTCATAAAAAATTAAATACACAGAACAATACAGTCTGAGGATATGTTATTAATTCCATGAATTTACAATACACTATACAGAGGAGAACATTTTCAAACTTATCAGAGTTCTCCTGTCTCTGTGCTTCTAATGTGTGCGGTAGGTGACTGGGTGGGTGACTGACTGTGTGAGTTCAGTGAGTGTGGAGGGAGAGAGAGAGAGAGAGAGAGAGAGAGAGAGAGAGAGAGAGAGAGAGAGAGAGAGAGAGAGAGAGAGAGAGAGAGAGAGAGAGAGAGAGAGAGAGAGGGTCTGTTTAAACTTCTCAATAAAATCCTTAAAAAATGCTTATAAAGCATTAAAGGTTTTGATAACACTTTATAATTAAGTCTCATTTGTTAACAGTAGGGAATGCATTAATTAACATGAACTAACAATGAAAAATATATTTTTTACAGCATGTTAATTCTTCATTGATAGTATGAACTTACAATGAACTAACAATGAACAAAATATTTTTAATATTAGAAAAATAGTCATGTTCAAAAAATAAAACTTTAAAATGTAATAATATATTAACACATTTTGGAATTGATTTTGATAAACATTAAATGGTATATATTTATTAATGATGTAAATTAACAACAGTTAAATAATGTTGTTTTTTAACATTGGTTAATTCACAAATAACATTAAATATTAACAATATATTTTTTACTTTATTAATTTGTGTTAGAAAAAATTATTCATGTTAGTTAATGGAAAAATAAATCATTAAAAAAAGCTTATAAATCATTAAAACCTTTGGTAACTATAATAATTTCTCATTTGTTAGCATTAGTAAATGCATTAACTAACATGAACTACCAATGAAAAATATATTTTCACAGAATTTAAAGTTTTATATGTTGTTCTGTGTGTGTGTGTTTCACTGAGTTGATGGTTTGGATTAACCCTTTAATTGCCGTATCCCTTAAAACCAAACTGCCAGAGGGTTACTGTGATGCTTGTGCTCGCTGGGCACCGTTTTATCGATGCCACCGGGGGTGGCGTATGCTGACGGCTTGGGCCCGTCATCGCTGCTCGCAGCTATATTTTTTTTTTTTTTTTTTTTTTTTTTTTTTTTTTTTTTTCAATCATCCGGGCACTTTTGGGGGCCTTAACGTGCCCGAAAACTCTCGAAAATTGGCACGCACATTGGAACCTGCGGCCATTAGGACGCCGCTGAGGCTGGGACCCGGGCGTGGCACAGGGGCTCTACGGCGCCCCCTGGAAAATTGTCAGAAAACTTGATGTATAGCTCACACATACTTGCACGTATTCATATGAAACTCGGTACACATATAGAACTCATTGAGCTGAACAACTTCCGCACAGCATGTCTTAGGCTCCGCCCAACAGGAAGTCGGCTATTCAGGGCTGTTTAAAAAGCGCATGCTCTGGAATTTGATATACTCCTCTGAGGATTTCCATACGATTGCCACCAAACTCGGTGAACATGATCTCAGGACATTGGGGACGCTAAATTGCGAAGATATTTTTGATATGTCGAACGGTTTGCCCGTGGCGAGGCGATGAAGTTATGGCGAAAAATGAGACCCAGGAAATGCCTAATAACGTCCACATACATTATATGATGTAGATCAAACTTCAGTGATTTGTTCTTTGTATGATGCCGATCGGATAGATGTGACTATTATGACTGAAAGTTATAGCGCCACCAACTGGCTGCAGGAAGTGTGTCGTTTTCAAAATGCTTTGAATTCAGCATCTTATTTTTACTCGATTTGCTTCAAACTTCACCAGAATAATGTCAAAACACGGCCGATGTAAAACTGTGAAGGGAAGATTGATATCTAAAATTATGTTGCCATGGCAACGTGTCAAAGTTGAAAATTCGTTTCTGGTGATTTTGAGGCAGATAACATGTTTAGAATGTCATGAAACTCAACACACATATGAGTATTAATGATAGTTAGACACTGGAAAAAGCTCATATACGGGCGTGGAAGAGGCACTCTATAGCGCCACCTTTTGTCAAAAATGAGGGGGTTAGTTTTAGCTACAGACCCCAAACTCGGTACATAAATTGTTCTAATTAATCCGGACAACTTTCTAATTTACAGTCATTAGCTACGACCAACAGGAAGTCGGCTATATTTATTTTAATGTGGGTTTTTTTTAAAAACGGGCTGTAAACAAATTAATACTCCTCCAAGCAGAAACACGGAAATCACACCAAACATTTTTTATCATGATGCCAAAATACTGAAGATGCTAAATTGCGGACGGATTTAGGATATCTTGAACGATGATTTAATGGCAATTTATTAAAGTTACAGTAAAAAAGATCATTTCTTTTTTTTTTTTATCTTTTAAGAGCAGCTTCCAAACACTTCATAAAAAATTACATACACAGAACAATACAGTCTGAGGATATGTGATTAATTTTATGAATTTACAATACACTATGCAGAGGAGAAAATTTGAAAACTATCAGAGAGTTAGACTTAGACTGCTTCTGAGTGAGAGATCCCTGTCAGCCTGCAGCTGAGTGAGGGGTGGGGGTGGGGTGGGGTGTGAGTGACTGTGTGAGTGACTGTGTGGATTGAGCCAGTGGGTGAGAGAGAGAAAGAGAGAGAGAGGGTCTGTTTTTTTAAATCTTTAAAAAATGCTTATAAATCATTAAAGATTTTGATAACACTTTATAATAAGGTCTCAATTCTTAACATTAGGAAATGCATTAATTAACGTGAACTAACAATGAAAAATATATTTTTACAGCATGTTAATTCTTCCATGATAGTATGAACTAACAAAGAACAATTTTTTTAAAGCATTTATTAATCTTTTTAATGTTAGAAAATTAGTCATGTTCAAAAGATAAACTTTAAAATGTAATAATATATAAACACATTTTGGAATTAATATTGATCAACATTAAATGGTATATAATTATTAATGATTATATATATATATATATATATATATATATATATAATGATAGCTACAGACACCAAACTCGGTACATAAATTGTTCTTATTAATCCGGACAACTTTCTAATTTACAGTCATTAGCTACGACCAACAGGAAATCGGCTATTTTTTTTTTTTATGTGTTTTTTTTTTTTTTAAACGGGCTGTAAACAAATTCATACTCCTTCAAGCAGAAACCAAAAATTCACACCAAACATTTTTTCACATGCTTCCAAGATACTGAAGATGCTACATTGCGGACTGATTTAGGATATCTTGAACGGTGATTTAATGGCAATTTATTAAAGTTACAGTAAAAAAGAACACTTTTTTTTTTTTATCTTTAAAGAGCAGCTTCCAAACACTTCATAAAAAATTACATACACAGAACAAGACAGTCTGAGATATGTGATTAATTTCATGAATTTACAATACACTATGGAGAGCAGAAAATTAAAACTATCAGAGTTCTCCTGTCTCTGTGCTTCTAATGTGTGCGGTGGGTGACTGGGTGGGTGACTGACTGTGTGAGTTCAGTGAGTGTGGAGGGGGAGAGAGAGAGAGAGAGAGAGAGAGAGAGAGGGTCTGTTTAAACTTCTCAATAAAATCCTTAAAAAATGCTTATAAAGCATTAAAGGTTTTGATAACACTTTATAATTAAGTCTCTTTTGTTAACAGTAGGGAATGCATTAATTAACATGAACTAACAATGAAAAATATATTTTTTACAGCATGTTAATTCTTCATTGATAGTATGAACTTACAATGAACAAAATATTTTTAATATTAGAAAAATAGTCATGTTCAAAAGATAAAACTTTAAAATGTAATAATATATTAACACATTTTGGAATTGATTTTGATAAACATTAAATGGTATATATTTATTAATGATGTAAATTAACAACAGTTAAATAATGTTGTTTTTAACATTGGTTAATTCACAAATAACATTAAATATTAACAATATATGTTTTACTTTATTCATTTGTGTTAGAATAAATTATTCATGTTAGTTAATGGAAAAATAAATCATTAAAAAATGCTTATAAATCATTAAAACCTTTGGTAACTATAATAATTTCTCATTTGTTAGCATTAGTAAATGCATTAACTAACATCAACTACCAATGAAAAATATATTTTCACAGAATTTAAAGTTTTATATGTTGTTCTGTGTGTGTTTCACAGAGTTGATGGTTTGGAATAACCCTTTAATTGCCGTATCCCTTAAAACCAAACTGCCAGAGGGTTACTGTAATGTGTGTGCTCGCTGGGCACCGTTTTATCGATGCCACCGGGATGGCGTATGCTGACGGCTTGGGCCCGTCATCGCTGCTCGCAGCTATATTTAGGGCCCAAGCCAGTAAGGCGCAGGGCCCTATTGTTCTTCTAAGGATTATTATTTTTTTTTATTTTTTTTTTTTATTTTTTATTTCAATCATCCGGGCACTTTTGGGGGCCTTAACGTGCCCGAAAACTCTCGAAAATTGGCACGCACGTTGGAACCTGCGGCCATTAGGACGCCGCTGAGGCTGGGACCCGGGCGTGGCACAGGGGCTCTACGGCGCCCCCTGGAAAATTGTCAGAAAGCTTGATGTATAGCTCACACATACTTGCACGTATTCATATGAAACTCGGTACACATATAGAACTCATTGAGCCGAACAACTTCCGCGCAGCATGTCATAGGCTCCGCCCAACAGGAAGTCGGCTATTCAGGGCTGTTTAAAAAGCGCATGCTCTGGAATTTGATATACTCCTCTGAGGATTTCCATACGATTGCCACCAAACTAGGTGAACATGATCTCAAGACATTGGGGACGCTAAATTGCGAAGATATTTTTGATATGTCGAACGGTTTGCCCGTGGCGAGGCGATGAAGTTATGGCGAAAAATGAGACCCAGGAAATGCCTAATAACATCCACACACATTGTATGATGTAGATCAAACTTCAGTGATTTGTTCGTTGTATGATGCCGATCGGATAGATGTGACTATTATGACTGAAAGTTATAGCGCCACCAACTGGCTGCAGGAAGTGTGTCGTTTTCAAAATGCTTTGAATTCAGCATCTTATTTTTACTCGATTTGCTTCAAACTTCACCAGAATAATGTCAAAACACGGCCGATGTAAAACTGTGAAGGGAATATTGATATCTAAAATTATGTTGCCATGGCAACGTGTCAAAGTTGAAAATTCGTTTCTGGTGATTTTGAGGCAGATAACATGTTTAGAATGTCATGAAACTCAACACACATATGAGTATTAATGATAGTTAGACACTGGAAAAAGCTCATAAACGGGCGTGGAAGAGGCACTCTATAGCACCACCTTTTGTCAAAAATGAGGGGGTTAGTTTTAGCTACAGACCCCAAACTCGGTACATAAATTGTTCTAATTAATCCGGACAACTTTCTAATTTACAGTCATTAGCTACGACCAACAGGAAGTCGGCTATATTTATTTTAATGTGGGTTTTTTTTAAAAACGGGCTGTAAACAAATTAATACTCCTCCAAGCAGAAACACGGAAATCACACCAAACATTTTTTATCATGATGCCAAAATACTGAAGATGCTAAATTGCGGACGGATTTAGGATATCTTGAACGATGATTTAATGGCAATTTATTAAAGTTACAGTAAAAAAGATCATTTTTTTTTTTTTTTTATCTTTTAAGAGCAGCTTCCAAACACTTCATAAAAAATTACATACACAGAACAATACAGTCTGAGGATATGTGATTAATTTCATGAATTTACAATACACTATGCAGAGGAGAAAATTTGAAAACTATCAGAGAGTTAGACTTAGACTGCTTCTGAGTGAGAGATCCCTGTCAGCCTGCAGCTGAGTGAGGGGTGGGGGTGGGGTGGGGTGTGAGTGACTGTGTGAGTGACTGTGTGGATTGAGCCAGTGGGTGAGAGAGAGAAAGAGAGAGAGAGGGTCTGTTTTTTAAAATCTTTAAAAAATGCTTATAAATCATTAAATATTTTGATAACACTTTATAATAAGGTCTCAATTCTTAACATTAGGAAATGCATTAATTAACGTGAACTAACAATGAAAAATATATTTTTACAGCATGTTAATTCTTCCATGATAGTATGAACTAACAAAGAACAATTTTTTTAAAGCATTTATTAATCTTTTTAATGTTAGAAAATTAGTCATGTTCAAAAGATAAACTTTAAAATGTAATAATATATAAACACATTTTGGAATTAATATTGATCAACATTAAATGGTATATAATTATTAATGATTATATATATATATATATATATATATATAATGATAGCTACAGACACCAAACTCGGTACATAAATTGTTCTTATTAATCCGGACAACTTTCTAATTTACAGTCATTAGCTACGACCAACAGGAAATCGGCTATTTTTTTTTTTTATGTGTTTTTTTTTTTTTTAAACGGGCTGTAAACAAATTCATACTCCTTCAAGCAGAAACCAAAAATTCACACCAAACATTTTTTCACATGCTTCCAAGATACTGAAGATGCTACATTGCGGACTGATTTAGGATATCTTGAACGGTGATTTAATGGCAATTTATTAAAGTTACAGTAAAAAAGAACACTTTTTTTTTTTATCTTTAAAGAGCAGCTTCCAAACACTTCATAAAAAATTACATACACAGAACAAGACAGTCTGAGATATGTGATTAATTTCATGAATTTACAATACACTATGGAGAGCAGAAAATTAAAACTATCAGAGATCTCCTGTCACTGTGCTCCTAATGTGTGCGGTAGGTGACTGGGTGGGTGACTGACTGTGTGAGTTCAGTGAGTGTGGAGGGGGAGAGAGAGAGAGAGAGAGAGAGAGAGAGAGGGTCTGTTTAAACTTCTCAATAAAATCCTTAAAAAATGCTTATAAAGCATTAAAGGTTTTGATAACACTTTATAATTAAGTCTCTTTTGTTAACAGTAGGGAATGCATTAATTAACATGAACTAACAATGAAAAATATATTTTTTACAGCATGTTAATTCTTCATTGATAGTATGAACTTACAACGAACTAACAATGAACAAAATATTTTTAATATTAGAAAAATAGTCATGTTCAAAAGATAAAACTTTAAAATGTAATAATATATTAACACATTTTGGAATTGATTTTGATAAACATTAAATGGTATATATTTATTAATGATGTAAATTAACAACAGTTAAATAATGTTGTTTTTAACATTGGTTAATTCACAAATAACATTAAATATTAACAATATATGTTTTACTTTATTCATTTGTGTTAGAATAAATTATTCATGTTAGTTAATGGAAAAATAAATCATTAAAAAATGCTTATAAATCATTAAAACCTTTGGTAACTATAATAATTTCTCATTTGTTAGCATTAGTAAATGCATTAACTAACATCAACTACCAATGAAAAATATATTTTCACAGAATTTAAAGTTTTATATGTTGTTCTGTGTGTGTGTGTTTCACAGAGTTGATGGTTTGGAATAACCCTTTAATTGCCGTATCCCTTAAAACCAAACTGCCAGAGGGTTACTGTAATGTGTGTGCTCGCTGGGCACCGTTTTATCGATGCCACCGGGGTGGCGTATGCTGACGGCTTGGGCCCGTCATCGCTGCTCGCAGCTATATTTAGGGCCCAAGCCAGTAAGGCGCAGGGCCCTATTGTTCCCCTAAGGATTATTATTTTTTTTTTTTTTATTATTTTTTATTTCGACTATCCGGGTACTTTTGGGGGCCTTAACGTGCCCGAAAACTCTTGAAAATTGGCACACACATTGGAACCTGCGGCCATTAGGACGCCGCTGAGGCTGGGACCCGGGCGTGGCACAGGGGCTCTACGGCGCCCCCTGCAAAATTGTCAGAAAGCTTGATGTATAGCTCACACATACTTGCACGTATTCATATGAAACTCGGTACACATATAGAACTCATTGAGCTGAACAACTTTCACGCAGCATGTCTTAGGCTCCGCCCAACAGGAAGTCGGCTATTCAGGGCTGTTTAAAAAGCGCATGCTCTGGAATTTGATATACTCCTCTGAGGATTTCCATACGATTGCCACCAAACTCGGTGAACATGATCTCAAGACATTGGGGACGCTAAATTGCGAAGATATTTTTGATATGTCGAACGGTTTGCCCGTGGCGAGGCGATGAAGTTATGGCGAAAAATGAGACACAGGAAATGCCTAATAACGTCCACATACATTGTATGATGTAGATCAAACTTCATTGATTTGTTCGTTGTGTGATGCCGATCGGATAGATGTGACTATTATGACTGAAAGTTATAGCGCCACCAACTGGCTGCAGGAAGTGTGTCGTTTTCAAAATGCTTTGAATTCAGCATCTTATTTTTACTCGATTTGCTTCAAACTTCACCAGAATAATGTCAAAACACGGCCGATGTAAAACTGTGAAGGGAATATTGATATCTAAAATTATGTTACCATGGCAACGTGTCAAAGTTGAAAATTCGTTTCTGGTGATTTTGAGGCAGATAACATGTTTAGAATGTCATGAAACTCAACACACATATCAGTATTAATGATAGTTAGACACTGGAAAAAGCTCATAAACGGGCGTGGAAGAGGCACTCTATAGCGCCACCTTTTGTCAAAAATGGGGGGGTTAGTTTTAGCTACAGACACCAAACTCGGTACATAAATTGTTCTTATTAATCCGGACAACTTTCTAATTTACAGTCATTAGCTACGACCAACAGGAAGTCGGCTATATTTATTTTAATGTGGGTTTTTTTTAAAAACAGGCTGTAAACAAATTAATACTCCTCCAAGCAGAAACACGGAAATCACACCAAACATTTTTTCTCATGATGCCAAAATACTGAAGATGCTAAATTGCGGATGGATTTAGGATATCTTGAAAGATGATTTAATGGCAATTTATTAAAGTTACAGTAAAAAAGAGATTTTTTCTTTTTTTTTTTCTTTTAAGAGCAGCTTCCAAACACTTCATAAAAAATTACATACACAGAACAATACAGTCTGAGGATATGTGATTAATTTCATGAATTTACAATGCACTATGCTTAGGAGAAAATTAAAAAACTATCAGAGAGCTGTTAAGACTGCTTCTGAGTGAGAGATCCCTGCCAGCCTGCATCTGAGTGAGGGGTGGGGTGGGCTGTGAGTGACTGTGTGGATTGAGGCAGTGGGTGAGAGCGAGAAAGAGAGAGAGGGTCTGTTTTTTAAAATCTTAAAAAAAATGCTTATAAATCATTAAAGATTTTGATGACACTTTATAATAAGGTCTCATTTCTTAACATTAGGAAATGCATTATTTAACGTGAACTAACAATGAAAAATATATTTTTACAGCATGTTAATTCTTCCATGATAGTATGAACTAACAAAGAACATTTTTTTTAAAAGCATTTATTAATCTTTTTAATGTTAGAAAAATAGTCATGTTTAAAAGATAAACTTTAAAATTTAATAATATATTAACACATTTTGGAATTAATATTGAACAACATTAAATGGTATATAATTATTAATGATTATATATATATATATATAATGATAGCTACAGACACCAAACTCGGTACATAAATTGTTCTTATTAATCCGGACAACTTTCTAATTTACAGTCATTAGCTACGACCAACAGGAAGTCGGCTATATTTATTTTAATGTGGGTTTTTTGTTTTTTTAAACGGGCTGTAAACAAATTCATACTCCTCCAAACAGAAACACGGAAATCACACCAAACATTTTTTGTCATGACGCCAAAATACTGAAGATGCTAAATTGCGGACGGATTTAGGATATCTTGAACGGTGTTTTAATGGCAATTTATTAAAGTTACAGAAAAAAGAGAAAACTTTTTTTTTTTTATCTTTTAAGAGCAGCTTCCAAACACTTCAAAAAAAATTACATACACAGAACAATACAGTGTGAGGATATGTGCTTAATTTCATGAATTTAGAATACACTATGCGGAGGAGAAAAATTTAAAACTTAGAGATCTCCTGTCACTGTGCTTCTAATGTGTGCGGTAGGTGACTGGGTGAGTGACTGACTGTGTGAGTTCAGTGAGTGTGGAGGGGGAGAGAGAGAGAGAAAGAGAGAGAGAGAAAGAGAGAGAGAGAGAGAGGGTCTGTTTAAACTTCTCAATAAAATCCTTAAAAAATGCTTATAAAGCATTAAAGGTTTTGATAACACTTTATAATTAAGTCTCATTTGTTAACAGTAGGGAATGCATTAATTAACATGTACTAACAATGAAAAATATATTTTTTACAGCATGTTAATTCTTCATTGATAGTATGAACTTACAATGAGCTAACAATGAACATAATATTTTTAATATTAGAAAAATAGTCATGCTCAAAAGATAAAACTTTAAAATTTAATAATATATTAACACATTTTGGAATTGATTTTGATAAACATTAAATGGTATATAATTATTAATGATGTAAATTAACAACAGTTAAATAATGTTGTTTTTAACATTGGTTAATTCACAAATAACATTAAATATTAACAATATATTTTTTACTTTATTCATTTGTGTTAGAAAAAATTATTCATGTTAGTTAATGGAAAAATAAATCATTAAAAAATGCTTATAAATCATTAAAACCTTTGGTAACTATAATAATTTCTTATTTGTTAACATTAGTAAATGCATTAACTAACATCAACTACCAATGAAAAATATATTTTCACAGAATTTAAAGATTTATATGTTGTTCTGTGTGTGTTTCACAGAGTTGATGGTTTGGATTAACCCTTTAATTGCCGTATCCCTTAAAACCAAACTGCCAGAGGGTTACTGTGATGCTTGTGCTCGCTGGGCACCGTTTTATCGATGCCACCGGGGTGGCGTATGCTGACGGCTTGGGCCCGTCATCGCTGCTCGCAGCTATATTTATTAGGGCCCAAGCCAGTAAGGCGCAGGGCCCTATTGTTCTTCTAAGGATTATTATTAGGGCCCAAGCCAGTAAGGCGCAGGGCCCTATTGTTCCCCTAAGGATTATTAGGGCCCAAGCCAGTAAGGCGCAGGGCCCTATTGTTCTTCTAAGGATTATTATTTTTTTTATTATTTTTTATTTCGACTATCCGGGTACTTTTGGGGGCCTTAACGTGCCCGAAAACTCTTGAAAATTGGCACGCACATTGGAACCTGCGGCCATTAGGACGCCACAGACGCTGGGACCCGGGCGTGGCACAGGGGCTCTACGGCGCCCCCTGGAAGATTGTCAGAAATCTTGATGTATAGCTCACACATACTTGCACGTATTCATATGAAACTCGGTACACATATAGAACTCATTGAGCCGAACAACTTTCACGCTGCATGTCTTAGGCTCCGCCCAACAGGAAGTCGGCTATTCAGGTCTGTTTAAAAAGCGCATGCTCTGGAATTTGATATACTCCTCTGAGGATTTCCATACGATTGCCACCAAACTCGGTGAACATGATCTCAAGACATTGGGGACGCTAAATTGCGAAGATATTTTTGATATGTCGAACGGTTTGCCTGTGGCGAGGCGATGAAGTTATGGCGAAAAATGAGACCCAGGAAATGCCTAATAACGTCCACATACATTGTATGATGTAGATCAAACTTCAGTGGTTTGTTCGTTGTATGATGCCGATCGGATAGATGTGACTATTATGACTGAAAGTTATAGCGCCACCAACTGGCTGCAGGAAGTGTGTCATTTTCAAAATGCTTTGAATTCAGCATCTTATTTTTACTCGATTTGCTTCAAACTTCACCAGAATAATGTCAAAACACGGCCGATGTAAAACTGTGAAGGGAATATTGATATCTAAAATTATGTTGCCATGGCAACGTGTCAAAGTTGAAAATTCGTTTCTGGTGATTTTGAGGCAGATAACATGTTTAGAATGTCATGAAACTCAACACACATATCAGTATTAATGATAGTTAGACACTGGAAAAAGCTCATAAACGGGCGTGGAAGAGGCACTCTATAGCGCCACCTTTTGTCAAAAATGGGGGGGTTAGTTTTAGCTACAGACACCAAACTCGGTACATAAATTGTTCTTATTAATCCGGACAACTTTCTAATTTACAGTCATTAGCTACGACCAACAGGAAGTCGGCTATATTTATTTTAAAGTGGGTTTTTTTTTAAAACAGGCTGTAAACAAATTCATACTCCTCCAAACAGAAACACGTAAATCACACCAAACATTTTTTCTCATGATGCCAAAATACTGAAGATGCTAAATTGCGGACGGATTTAGGATATCTTGAACGATGATTTAATGGCAATTTATTAAAGTTACTGTAAAAAATAGATTTTTTTTTTTTTTTTTTTTTATCTTTTAAGAGCAGCTTCCAAACACTTCATAAAAAATTACATGCACATAACAATACAGTCTGAGGATATGTGATTAATTTCATGAATTTACAATACACTATGGAGAGCAGAAAATTAAAAAACTATCAGAGAGTTATTAAACTGCTGAGTGAGAGCTCCTGCCAGTCTGCCTCTGATTGAGGGGTGGGGGTGGGGTGGGCTGTCAGTGACTGTGTGGATTGAGGCAGTGGGTGAGAGAGAGAAAGAGAGAGAGAGGGTCTGTTTTTTAAAATCTTAAAAAAATGCTTATAAATCATTAAAGATTTTTATAACACTTTATAATAAGGTCTCATTTCTTAACATTAGGAAATGCATTAATTAACTGAACTAACAATGAAAAATATATTTTTACAGCATGTTAATTCTTCCATGATAGTATGAACTAACAAAGAACATTTTTTTTTAAAGCATTTATTAATCTTTTTAATGTTAGAAAAATAGTCATGTTCAAAAGATAAACTTTAAAATTTAATAATATATTAACACATTTTGGAATTAATATTGATCAATATTAAATGGTATATAATTATTAATGATTTTATATATATATATATATATATATAATGATAGCTACAGACACCAAACTCGGTACATAAATTGTTCTTATTAATCCGGACAACTTTCTAATTTACAGTCATTAGCTACGACCAACAGGAAGTCGGCTATATTTATTTTAATGTGGGTTTTTTTTTTTTTAAACGCGCTGTAAACAAATTCATACTCCTCCAATCAGAAACACGGAAATCACACCAAATATTTTTTCTCACGATGCCAAAATACTGAAGATGCTAATTGCAGACAGATTTAGGATATCTTGAACTGCGTTTTAATGGCAATTTATTAAAGTTACAGTAAAAAAGAGAAAACTTTTTTTTTTTTTTTCTTTTAAGAGCAGCTTCCAAACACTTCATAAAAAATTACATACACAGAACAAGACAGTCTGAGGATATGTGATTAATTCATGAATTTACAATACACTATGCGGAGGAGAACATTTTAAAACTATCAGAGATCTCCTGTCTCTGTGCTTCTAATGTTTGCGGTGGGTGACTGGGTGGGTGAGTTCAGTGAGTGTGGAGGGGGAGAGAGAGAGAGAGGGGGTCTGTTTAAACATCTCAATAAAATCCTTAAAAAATGCTTATAAAGCATTAAAGGTTTTGATAACACTTTATAATTAAGTCTCATTTGTTAACAGTAGGGAAGGCATTAATTAACATGAACTAACAATGAAAAATATATTTTTTACAGCATGTTAATTCTTCATTGATAGTATGAACTTACAATGAACTAACAATGAACAAAATATTTGTAATATTAGAAAAATAGTCATGTTCAAAAGATAAAACATTAAAATGTAATAATATATTAACACATTTTGGAATTGATTTTGATCAACATTAAATGGTATATATTTATTAATGATGTAAATTAACAACAGTTAAATAATGTTGTTTTTTAACATTGGTTAATTCACAAATAACATTAAATATTAACAATATATTTTTTACTTTATTCATTTGTGTTAGAAAAAATTATTAATGTTAGTTAATGGAAAAATAAATCATTAAAAAATGCTTATAAATCATTAAAACCTTTGGTAACTATAATAATTTCTCATTTGTTAGCATTTGTAAATGCATTAACTAACATGAACTACCAATGAAAAATATATTTTCACAGAATTTAAAGTTTTATATGTTGTTCTGTGTGTGTGTGTGTTTCACAGAGTTGATGGTTTGGATTAACCCTTTAATTGCCGTATCCCTTAAAACCAAACTGCCAGAGGGTTACTGTGATGCGTGTGCTCGCTGGGCACCGTTTTATCGATGCCACCGGGGGTGGCGTATGCTGACGGCTTGGGCCCGTCATCGCTGCTTGCAGCTATATTTATTTTTTTTTTTTTTTTTTTTTTTTTTTTTTTTTTTTTTTATTATTTTTTATTTCGACTATCCGGGTACTTTTGGGGGCCTTAACGTGCCCGAAAACTCTTGAAAATTGGCACACACATTGGAACCTGCGGCCATTAGGACGCCGCTGAGGCTGGGACCCGGGCGTGGCACAGGGGCTCTACGGCGCCCCCTGCAAAATTGTCAGAAAGCTTGATGTATAGCTCACACATACTTGCACGTATTCATATGAAACTCGGTACACATATAGAACTCATTGAGCCGAACAACTTCCGTGCAGCATGTCTTAGGCTCCGCCCAACAGGAAGTCGGCTATTCAGGGCTGTTTAAAAAGCGCATGCTCTGGAATTTGATATACTCCTCTGAGGATTTCCATACGATTGCCACCAAACTCGGTGAACATGATCTCAAGACATTGGGGACGCTAAATTGCGAAGATATTTTTGATATGTCGAACGGTTTGCCCGTGGCGAGGCGATGAAGTTATGGCGAAAAATGAGACCCAGGAAATGCCTAATAACGTCCACAGACATTGTATGATGTAGATCAAACTTCAGAGATTTGTTCGTTGTATGATGCCGATCGGATAGATGTGACTATTATGACTGAAAGTTATAGCGCCACCAACTGGCTGCAGGAAGTGTGTCGTTTTCAAAATGCTTTGAATTCAGCATCTTATTTTTACTCGATTTGCTTCAAACTTCACCAGAATAATGTCAAAACACGGCCGATGTAAAACTGTGAAGGGAATATTGATATCTAAAATTGTGTTGCCATGGCAACGTGTCAAAGTTGAAAATTCGTTTCTGGTGATTTTGAGGCAGATAACATGTTTAGAATGTCATGAAACTCAACACACATATCCATTTTAATGATAGTTAGAAACTGGAAAAAGCTCATAAACGGGCGTGGAAGAGGCACTCTATAGCGCCACCTTTTGTCAAAAATGGGGGGGTTAGTTTTAGCTACAGACACCAAACTCGGTACATAAATTGTTCTTATTAATCCGGACAACTTTCTAATTTACAGTCATTAGCTACGACCAACAGGAAGTCGGCTATATTTATTTTAATGTGGGTTTTTTTTTTAAACGGGCTGTAAACAAATTCATACTCCTCCAAACAGAAACACGGAAATCACACCAAACATTTTTTCTCATGATGCCAAAATACTGATGATGCTAAATTGCGGACGGATTTAGGATATCTTGAACGATGATTTAATGGAAATTTATTAAAGTTACAGTAAACAAGAAAAAACATTTTTTTTTTTATCTTTTAAGAGCAGCTTCCAAACACTTCATAAAAAATTACATACACAGAACAATACAGTCTGAGGTTATGGGATTAATTTCATGAATTTACAATACACTATGCGGAGGAGAAAATTTAAAAACTATCAGAGCTGCTTTTGAGTGAGAGCTCCCTGCCAGCCTGCCTCTGAGTGAGAGCTCCCTGTCACTGCTGCTGAGTGAGGGGTGGGGGTGGGCTGTGAGTGACTGTGTGAGTGACTGTGTGGATTGAGTGTGGATTGAGCCAGTGGGTGAGAGAGAGAAAGAGAGAGAGGGTCTGTTTTTTAAAATCTTAAAAAAATGCTTATAAATCATTAAAGATTTTGATAACACTTTATAATAAGGTCTCATTTCTTAACATTAGGAAATGCATTAATTAACGTGAACTAACAATGAAAAATATATTTTTACAGCATGTTAATTCTTCCATGATAGTATGAAATAACAAAGAGCAATTTTTTTTAAAGCATTTATTAATCTTTTTAATGTTAGAAAAATAGTCATGTTCAAAAGATAAACTTTAAAATTTAATAATATATTAACACATTTTGGAATTAATATTGATCAACATTAAATGGTATATAATTATTAATTTGTATATATATATATATATATATATATATATATATATATATGATAGCTACAGACACCAAACTCGGTATATAAATTGTTCTTATTAATCCGGACAACTTTCTAATTTACAGTCATTAGCTACGACCAACAGGAAGTCGGCTATATTTATTTTAATGTGTGTTTTTTTTTTTTAAACGGGCTGTAAACAAATTCATACTCCTCCAATCAGAAACACGGAAATCACACCAAACATTTTTTGTCATGATGCCAAAATACTGATGATGCTAAATTGCGGACGGATTTAGGATATCTTGAACGATGATTTAATGGAAATTTATTAAAGTTACAGTAAAAAAGAACACTTTTTTTTTTTTATCTTTTAAGAGCAGCTTCCAAACACTTCATAAAAAATTACATACACAGAACAAGACAGTCTGAGGATATGTGATTATTTCATGAATTTACAATACACTATGGCGAAAAGAAAATTTTCAAACTTATCAGAGTTCTCCTGTCTCTGTGCTTCTAATGTGTGCGGTAGGTGACTGGGTGGGTGACTGACTGTGTGAGTTTAGTGAGTGTGGAGGGGGAGGGGGAGAGAAAGAGAGAGAGAGAGAGGGTCTGTTTAAACTTCTCAATAAAATCCTTAAAAAATGCTTATAAAGCATTAAAGGTTTTGATAACACTTTATAATAAGGTCTCATTTCTTAACATTAGGAAATGCATTAATTAACGTGAACTAACAATGAAAAATATATTTTTACAGCATGTTAATTCTTCCAGGATAGTATGAACTAACAAAGAACAATTTTTTTTTAAAGCATTTATTAATCTTTTTAATGTTAGAAAAATAGTCATGTTCAAAAGATAAACTTTAAAATTTAATAATATATTAACACATTTTGGAATTAATATTGAACAACATTAAATGGTATATAATTATTAATGTTTATATATATATATATATAATGATAGCTACAGACACCAAACTCGGTACATAAATTGTTCTTATTAATCCGGACAACTTTCTAATTTACAGTCATTAGCTACGACCAACAGGAAGTCGGCTATATTTATTTTAATGTGGGTTTTTTTAAAAAACGGGCTGTAAACAAATTCATACTCCTTCAAGCAGAAACACGGAAATCACACCAAACATTTTTTATCATGATGCCAAAATACTGAAGATGCTAAATTGCGGACGGATTTAGGATATCTTGAACGATGATTTAATGGCAATTTATTAAAGTTACAGTAAAAAATATATATATATTTTTTTTTAATCTTTTAAGAGCAGCTTCCAAACACTTCATAAAAAATTACATACACAGAACAATACAGTCTGAGGATATGTGATTAATTTCATGAATTTACAATACACTATGCAGAGGAGAAAATTTAAAAACTATCAGAGAGTTGTTAGACTGCTTCTGAGTGAGAGCTCTTGCCAGCCTGCATCTGAGTGAGAGCTCCTGTCACTGCAGCTGAGTGAGGGGTGGGGGTGGGGTGGGCTGTGAGTGACTGTGTGAGTGACTGTGTGGATTGAGCCAGTGGGTGAGAGAGAGAAAGAGAGAGAGAGGATCTGTTTTTTAAAATCTTTAAAAAATGCTTATAAATCATTAAAGATTTTGATAACACTTTATAATCAGGTCTCAATTCTTAACATTAGGAAATGCATTAATTAACGTGAACTAACAATGAAAAATATATTTTTACAGCATGTTAATTCTTCCATGATAGTATGAACTAACAAAGAACAATTTTTTTAAAGCATTTATTAATCTTTTTAATGTTAGAAAAATAGTCATGTTCAAAAGATAAACTTTAAAATGTAATAATATATAAACACATTTTGGAATTAATATTGATCAACATTAAATGGTATATAATTATTAATGATTATATATATAATGATAGCTACAGACACCAAACTCGGTACATAAATTGTTCATATTAAGCCGGACAACTTTCTAATTTACAGTCATTAGCTACGACCAACAGGAAATCGGCTATTTTTTTTTTGTGTTTTTTTTTTTTTAAACGGGCTGTAAACAAATTCATACTCCTCAAAGCAGAAACACGTAAATCACACCAAACATTTTTTCTCATGATGCCAAAATACTGAAGATGCTAAATTGCAGACGGATTTAGGATATCTTGAACGATGATTTAATGGCAATTTATTAAAGTTACAGTAAAAAAGAGAAAACGTTTTTTTTTTTTTTTCTTTTAAGAGCAGCTTCCAAACACTTCATAAAAAATTACATACACAGAACAATACAGTCTGAGGATATGTGATTAATTTCATGAATTTACAATACACTATGCAGAGGAGAAAATTAAAAAACTATCAGAGAGTTGATATAATGCTTCTGAGTGAGAGCTCCCTGCCAGCCTGCATCTGAGTGAGGGGTGGGGGTGGGGTGGGCTGTGAGTGACTGTGTGAGTGACCGTGTGGATTGAGGCAGTGGGTGAGAGAGAGAAAGAGAGAGAGGGTCTGTTTTTTAAAATCTTTAAAAAATGCTTATAAATCATTAAAGATTTTGATAACACTTTATAATAAGGTCTCATTTCTTAACATTAGGAAATGCATTAATTAACGTGAACTAACAATGAAAAATATATTTTTACAGCATGTTAATTCTTCCATGATAGTATGAACTAACAAAGAACTAGCAATGAACAAAATATTTTTAATATTAGAAAAATAGTCATGTTCAAAAAATAAAACTTTAAAATTTAAAAATATATTAACACATTTTGGAACTGATTTTGATCAACATTAAATGGTATATATTTATTAATGATGTTAACTAACAACAGTTAAATAATGTTTTTTAACATTGGTTAATTCACAAATAACATTAAATATTAACAATATATTTTTTACTTTATTCATTTGTGTTAGAAAAAATTATTCATGTTAGTTAATGGAAAAATAAATCATTAAAAAATGCTTATAAATCATTAAAACCTTTTGGTAACTATAATAATTTCTCATTTGTTAGCATTAGTAAATGCATTAACTAACATGAACTACCAATGAAAAATATATTTTCACAGAATTTAAAGTTTTATATGTTGTTCTGTGTGTGTGTGTGTGTTTCACAGAGTTGATGGTTTGGATTAAGTCTTTAATTGCCGTATCCCTTAAAACCAAACTGCCAGAGGGTTACTGTGATGCTTGTGCTCGCTGGGCACCGTTTTATCGATGCCACCGGGGTGGCGTATGCTGACGGCTTGGGCCCGTCATCGCTGCTTGCAGCTATATTTTTTTTTATTTTTTTTTTTATTTTTTATTTCAATCATCCGGGCACTTTTGGGGGCCTTAACGTGCCCGAAAACTCTCGAAAATTGGCACGCACATTGGAACCTGCGGCCATTAGGACGCCGCTGAGGCTGGGACCCGGGCGTGGCACAGGGGCTCTACGGCGCCCCCTGGAAAATTGTCAGAAAACTTGATGTATAGCTCACACATACTTGCACGTATTCATATGAAACTCGGTACACATATAGAACTCATTGAGCTGAACAACTTTCACACAGCATGTCTTAGGCTCCGCCCAACAGGAAGTCGGCTATTCAGGGCTGTTTAAAAAGCGCATGCTCTGGAATTTGATATACTCCTCTGAGGATTTCCATACGATTGCCACCAAACTCGGTGAACATGATCTCAGGACATTGGGGACGCTAAATTGCGAAGATATTTTTGATATGTCGAACGGTTTGCCCGTGGCGAGGCGATGAAGTTATGGCGAAAAATGAGACCCAGGAAATGCCTAATAACGTCCACATACATTGTATGATGTAGATCAAACTTCAGTGATTTGTTCTTTGTATGATGCCGATCGGATAGATGTGACTATTATGACTGAAAGTTATAGCGCCACCAACTGGCTGCAGGAAGTGTGTCGTTTTCAAAATGCTTTGAATTCAGCATCTTATTTTTACTCGATTTGCTTCAAACTTCACCAGAATAATGTCAAAACACGGCCGATGTAAAACTGTGAAGGGAAGATTGATATCTAAAATTATGTTGCCATGGCAATGTGTCAAAGTTGAAAATTCGTTTCTGGTGATTTTGAGGCAGATAACATGTTTAGAATGTCATGAAACTCAACACACATATGAGTATTAATGATAGTTAGACACTGGAAAAAGCTCATATACGGGCGTGGAAGAGGCACTCTATAGCGCCACCTTTTGTCAAAAATGAGGGGGTTAGTTTTAGCTACAGACCCCAAACTCGGTACATAAATTGTTCTAATTAATCCGGACAACTTTCTAATTTACAGTCATTAGCTACGACCAACAGGAAGTCGGCTATATTTATTTTAATGTGGGTTTTTTTTAAAAACGGGCTGTAAACAAATTAATACTCCTCCAAGCAGAAACACGGAAATCACACCAAACATTTTTTATCATGATGCCAAAATACTGAAGATGCTAAATTGCGGACGGATTTAGGATATCTTGAACGATGATTTAATGGCAATTTATTAAAGTTACAGTAAAAAAGATCATTTCTTTTTTTTTTTTATCTTTTAAGAGCAGCTTCCAAACACTTCATAAAAAATTACATACACAGAACAATACAGTCTGAGGATATGTGATTAATTTTATGAATTTACAATACACTATGCAGAGGAGAAAATTTGAAAACTATCAGAGAGTTAGACTTAGACTGCTTCTGAGTGAGAGATCCCTGTCAGCCTGCAGCTGAGTGAGGGGTGGGGGTGGGGTGGGGTGTGAGTGACTGTGTGAGTGACTGTGTGGATTGAGCCAGTGGGTGAGAGAGAGAAAGAGAGAGAGAGGGTCTGTTTTTTTAAATCTTTAAAAAATGCTTATAAATCATTAAATATTTTGATAACACTTTATAATAAGGTCTCAATTCTTAACATTAGGAAATGCATTAATTAACGTGAACTAACAATGAAAAATATATTTTTACAGCATGTTAATTCTTCCATGATAGTATGAACTAACAAAGAACAATTTTTTTAAAGCATTTATTAATCTTTTTAATGTTAGAAAATTAGTCATGTTCAAAAGATAAACTTTAAAATGTAATAATATATAAACACATTTTGGAATTAATATTGATCAACATTAAATGGTATATAATTATTAATGATTATATATATATATATATATATATATATATATATATATATATAATGATAGCTACAGACACCAAACTCGGTACATAAATTGTTCTTATTAATCCGGACAACTTTCTAATTTACAGTCATTAGCTACGACCAACAGGAAATCGGCTATTTTTTTTTTTTATGTGTTTTTTTTTTTTTTAAACGGGCTGTAAACAAATTCATACTCCTTCAAGCAGAAACCAAAAATTCACACCAAACATTTTTTCACATGCTTCCAAGATACTGAAGATGCTACATTGCGGACTGATTTAGGATATCTTGAACGGTGATTTAATGGCAATTTATTAAAGTTACAGTAAAAAAGAACACTTTTTTTTTTTATCTTTAAAGAGCAGCTTCCAAACACTTCATAAAAAATTACATACACAGAACAAGACAGTCTGAGATATGTGATTAATTTCATGAATTTACAATACACTATGGAGAGCAGAAAATTAAAACTATCAGAGTTCTCCTGTCTCTGTGCTTCTAATGTGTGCGGTGGGTGACTGGGTGGGTGACTGACTGTGTGAGTTCAGTGAGTGTGGAGGGGGAGAGAGAGAGAGAGAGAGAGAGAGAGAGGGTCTGTTTAAACTTCTCAATAAAATCCTTAAAAAATGCTTATAAAGCATTAAAGGTTTTGATAACACTTTATAATTAAGTCTCTTTTGTTAACAGTAGGGAATGCATTAATTAACATGAACTAACAATGAAAAATATATTTTTTACAGCATGTTAATTCTTCATTGATAGTATGAACTTACAATGAACTTACAATGAACAAAATATTTTTAATATTAGAAAAATAGTCATGTTCAAAAGATAAAACTTTAAAATGTAATAATATATTAACACATTTTGGAATTGATTTTGATAAACATTAAATGGTATATATTTATTAATGATGTAAATTAACAACAGTTAAATAATGTTGTTTTTAACATTGGTTAATTCACAAATAACATTAAATATTAACAATATATGTTTTACTTTATTCATTTGTGTTAGAATAAATTATTCATGTTAGTTAATGGAAAAATAAATCATTAAAAAATGCTTATAAATCATTAAAACCTTTGGTAACTATAATAATTTCTCATTTGTTAGCATTAGTAAATGCATTAACTAACATCAACTACCAATGAAAAATATATTTTCACAGAATTTAAAGTTTTATATGTTGTTCTGTGTGTGTGTGTTTCACAGAGTTGATGGTTTGGAATAACCCTTTAATTGCCGTATCCCTTAAAACCAAACTGCCAGAGGGTTACTGTGATGCTTGTGCTCGCTGGGCACCGTTTTATCGATGCCACCGGGATGGCGTATGCTGACGGCTTGGGCCCGTCATCGCTGCTCGCAGCTATATTTTTTTTTTTTTTTTTTATTATTTTTTATTTCGACTATCCGGGTACTTTTGGGGGCCTTAACGTGCCCGAAAACTCTTGAAAATTGGCACGCACATTGGAACCTGCGGCCATTAGGACGCCGCTGAGGCTGGGACCCGGGCGTGGCACAGGGGCTCTACGGCGCCCCCTGGAAATTTGTCAGAAAACACGATGTATAGCTCACACATACTTGCACGTATTCATATGAAACTCGGTACACATATAGAACTCATTGAGCCGAACAACTTTCACGCAGCATGTCTTAGGCTCCGCCCAACAGGAAGTCGGCTATTCAGGGCTGTTTAAAAAGCGCATGCTCTGGAATTTGATATACTCCTCTGAGGATTTCCATACGATTGCCACCAAACTCGGTGAACATGATCTCAAGACATTGGGGACGCTAAATTGCGAAGATATTTTTGATATGTCGAACGGTTTGCCCGTGGCGAGGCGATGAAGTTATGGCGAAAAATGAGACACAGGAAATGCCTAATAACGTCCACATACATTGTATGATGTAGATCAAACTTCATTGATTTGTTCGTTGTGTGATGCCGATCGGATAGATGTGACTATTATGACTGAAAGTTATAGCGCCACCAACTGGCTGCAGGAAGTGTGTCGTTTTCAAAATGCTTTGAATTCAGCATCTTCTTTTACCTCGATTTGCTTCAAACTTCACCAGAATAATGTCAAAACACGGCCGATGTAAAACTGTGAAGGGAATATTGATATCTAAAATTATGTTACCATGGCAACGTGTCAAAGTTGAAAATTCGTTTCTGGTGATTTTGAGGCAGATAACATGTTTAGAATGTCATGAAACTCAACACACATATCAGTATTAATGATAGTTAGACACTGGAAAAAGCTCATAAACGGGCGTGGAAGAGGCACTCTATAGCGCCACCTTTTGTCAAAAATGGGGGGGTTAGTTTTAGCTACAGACACCAAACTCGGTACATAAATTGTTCTTATTAATCCGGACAACTTTCTAATTTACAGTCATTAGCTACGACCAACAGGAAGTCGGCTATATTTATTTTAATGTGGGTTTTTTTTAAAAACGGGCTGTAAACAAATTAATACTCCTCCAAGCAAAAACACGGAAATCACACCAAACATTTTTTATCATGATGCCAAAATACTGAAGATGCTAAATTGCGGACGGATTTAGGATATCTTGAACGATGATTTAATGGCAATTTATTAAAGTTACAGTAAAAAAGAGATTTTTTCTTTTTTTTTTTCTTTTAAGAGCAGCTTCCAAACACTTCATAAAAAATTACATACACAGAACAATACAGTCTGAGGATATGTGATTAATTTCATGAATTTACAATACACTATGCTTAGGAGAAAATTTAAAAACTATCAGAGAGTTGATATACTGCATCTGAGTGAGAGGTCCCTGTCAGCCTGCAGCTGAGTGAGATCTCCCTGTCACTGCAGCTGAGTGAGGGGGTGGGGTGGGGTGTGAGTGACTGTGTGAGTGACTGTGTGGATTGAGGAGCTGGGTGAGAGAGAGAGAGAGAGAGGGTCTGTTTTTTTAAATTTTTAAAAAATGCTTATAAATCATTAAAGATTTTGATAACACTTTATAATAAGGTCTCATTTCTTAACATTAGGAAATGCATTAATTAACGTGAACTAACAATGAAAAATATATTTTTACAGCATGTTAATTCTTCCATGATAGTATGAACTAACAAAGAACAATTTTTTTAAAGCATTTATTAATCTTTTTAATGTTAGAAAAATAATCATGTTCAAAAGATAAACTTTAAAATGTAATAATATATAAACACATTTTGGAATTAATATTGATCAACATTAAATGGTATATAATTATTAATGATTATATATAGACAATGATAGCTACAGACACCAAACTTGGTACATAAATTGTTCACATTAAGCCGGACAACTTTCTAATTTACAGACATTAGCTACGACCAACAGCAAGTCGGCTTTTTTTTTTTTATGTGTTTTTTTTTTTCAAAACGGGCTGTAAACAAATTCATACACCTCCAAGCAGAAACCACAAATTCACACCAAACACAGAACAAGACAGTCTGAGGATATGTGATTAATTCCATGAATTTACAGTACACTATGGCGAGAAGAAAATTTTAAAACTTATCAGAGATATCCTGTCACTGTGCTTCTAATGTGTGCGGTAGGTGACTGGGTGGGTGACTGACTGTGTGAGTTCAGTGAGTGTGGAGGGGGAGAGAGAGAGAGAGAGGGTCTGTTTAAACTTCTCAATAAAATCCTTAAAAAATGCTTAAAGCATTAAAGGTTTTGATAACACTTTATAATTGAGTCTCATTTGTTAACAGTAGGGAATGCATTAATTAACATGAACTAACAATGAAAAATATATTTTTAATATTAGAAAAATAGTCATGTTCAAAAGATAAAACTTTAAAATTTAATATATTAACACATTTTGGAATTGATTTTAAACATTAAAACATTGATTTCAACATTAAATGGTATATATTTATTAATGATGTAAATTAACAACAGTTAAATAATGTTGTTTTTTAACATTGGTTAATTCACAAATAACATTAAATATTAACAATATATTTTTTACTTTATTCATTTGTGTTAGAAAAAATTATTCATTTTAGTTAATGGAAAAATAAATCATTAAAAAATGCTTATAAATCATTAAAACCTTTGGTAACTATAATAATTTCTCATTTGTTAGCATTAGTAAATGCATTAACTAACATCAACTACCAATGAAAAATATATTTTCATAGAATTTAAAGTTTTATATGTTGTTCTGTGTGTGTGTGTTTCACAGAGTTGATGGTTTGGATTAACCCTTTAATTGCCGTATCCCTTAAAACCAAACTGCCAGAGGGTTACTGTGATGCTTGTGCTCGCTGGGCACCGTTTTATCGATGCCACCGGGGTGGCGTATGCTGACGGCTTGGGCCCGTCATCGCTGCTCGCAGCTATATTTAGGGCCCAAGCCAGTAAGGCGCAGGGCCCTATTGTTCTTCTAAGGATTATTATTTTTTTTTTTTTTTTTTTTTTTTTTTTTTTTTTTTATTTTTTATTTCAATCATCCGGGCACTTTTGGGGGCCTTAACGTGCCCGAAAACTCTCGAAAATTGGCACGCACGTTGGAACCTGCGGCCATTAGGACGCCGCTGAGGCTGGGACCCGGGCGTGGCACAGGGGCTCTACGGCGCCCCCTGGAAAATTGTCAGAAAGCTTGATGTATAGCTCACACATACTTGCACGTATTCATATGAAACTCGGTACACATATAGAACTCATTGAGCCGAACAACTTCCGCGCAGCATGTCATAGGCTCCGCCCAACAGGAAGTCGGCTATTCAGGGCTGTTTAAAAAGCGCATGCTCTGGAATTTGATATACTCCTCTGAGGATTTCCATACGATTGCCACCAAACTAGGTGAACATGATCTCAAGACATTGGGGACGCTAAATTGCGAAGATATTTTTGATATGTCGAACGGTTTGCCCGTGGCGAGGCGATGAAGTTATGGCGAAAAATGAGACCCAGGAAATGCCTAATAACATCCACACACATTGTATGATGTAGATCAAACTTCAGTGATTTGTTCGTTGTATGATGCCGATCGGATAGATGTGACTATTATGACTGAAAGTTATAGCGCCACCAACTGGCTGCAGGAAGTGTGTCGTTTTCAAAATGCTTTGAATTCAGCATCTTATTTTTACTCGATTTGCTTCAAACTTCACCAGAATAATGTCAAAACACGGCCGATGTAAAACTGTGAAGGGAATATTGATATCTAAAATTATGTTGCCATGGCAACGTGTCAAAGTTGAAAATTCGTTTCTGGTGATTTTGAGGCAGATAACATGTTTAGAATGTCATGAAACTCAACACACATATGAGTATTAATGATAGTTAGACACTGGAAAAAGCTCATAAACGGGCGTGGAAGAGGCACTCTATAGCACCACCTTTTGTCAAAAATGAGGGGGTTAGTTTTAGCTACAGACCCCAAACTCGGTACATAAATTGTTCTAATTAATCCGGACAACTTTCTAATTTACAGTCATTAGCTACGACCAACAGGAAGTCGGCTATATTTATTTTAATGTGGGTTTTTTTTAAAAACGGGCTGTAAACAAATTAATACTCCTCCAAGCAGAAACACGGAAATCACACCAAACATTTTTTATCATGATGCCAAAATACTGAAGATGCTAAATTGCGGACGGATTTAGGATATCTTGAACGATGATTTAATGGCAATTTATTAAAGTTACAGTAAAAAAGATCATTTTTTTTTTTTTTTTATCTTTTAAGAGCAGCTTCCAAACACTTCATAAAAAATTACATACACAGAACAATACAGTCTGAGGATATGTGATTAATTTCATGAATTTACAATACACTATGCAGAGGAGAAAATTTGAAAACTATCAGAGAGTTAGACTTAGACTGCTTCTGAGTGAGAGATCCCTGTCAGCCTGCAGCTGAGTGAGGGGTGGGGGTGGGGTGGGGTGTGAGTGACTGTGTGAGTGACTGTGTGGATTGAGCCAGTGGGTGAGAGAGAGAAAGAGAGAGAGAGGGTCTGTTTTTTAAAATCTTTAAAAAATGCTTATAAATCATTAAATATTTTGATAACACTTTATAATAAGGTCTCAATTCTTAACATTAGGAAATGCATTAATTAACGTGAACTAACAATGAAAAATATATTTTTACAGCATGTTAATTCTTCCATGATAGTATGAACTAACAAAGAACAATTTTTTTAAAGCATTTATTAATCTTTTTAATGTTAGAAAATTAGTCATGTTCAAAAGATAAACTTTAAAATGTAATAATATATAAACACATTTTGGAATTAATATTGATCAACATTAAATGGTATATAATTATTAATGATTATATATATATATATATATATATATATAATGATAGCTACAGACACCAAACTCGGTACATAAATTGTTCTTATTAATCCGGACAACTTTCTAATTTACAGTCATTAGCTACGACCAACAGGAAATCGGCTATTTTTTTTTTTTATGTGTTTTTTTTTTTTTTAAACGGGCTGTAAACAAATTCATACTCCTTCAAGCAGAAACCAAAAATTCACACCAAACATTTTTTCACATGCTTCCAAGATACTGAAGATGCTACATTGCGGACTGATTTAGGATATCTTGAACGGTGATTTAATGGCAATTTATTAAAGTTACAGTAAAAAAGAACACTTTTTTTTTTTATCTTTAAAGAGCAGCTTCCAAACACTTCATAAAAAATTACATACACAGAACAAGACAGTCTGAGATATGTGATTAATTTCATGAATTTACAATACACTATGGAGAGCAGAAAATTAAAACTATCAGAGTTCTCCTGTCTCTGTGCTTCTAATGTGTGCGGTGGGTGACTGGGTGGGTGACTGACTGTGTGAGTTCAGTGAGTGTGGAGGGGGAGAGAGAGAGAGAGAGAGAGAGAGAGAGAGGGTCTGTTTAAACTTCTCAATAAAATCCTTAAAAAATGCTTATAAAGCATTAAAGGTTTTGATAACACTTTATAATTAAGTCTCTTTTGTTAACAGTAGGGAATGCATTAATTAACATGAACTAACAATGAAAAATATATTTTTTACAGCATGTTAATTCTTCATTGATAGTATGAACTTACAACGAACTAACAATGAACAAAATATTTTTAATATTAGAAAAATAGTCATGTTCAAAAGATAAAACTTTAAAATGTAATAATATATTAACACATTTTGGAATTGATTTTGATAAACATTAAATGGTATATATTTATTAATGATGTAAATTAACAACAGTTAAATAATGTTGTTTTTAACATTGGTTAATTCACAAATAACATTAAATATTAACAATATATGTTTTACTTTATTCATTTGTGTTAGAATAAATTATTCATGTTAGTTAATGGAAAAATAAATCATTAAAAAATGCTTATAAATCATTAAAACCTTTGGTAACTATAATAATTTCTCATTTGTTAGCATTAGTAAATGCATTAACTAACATCAACTACCAATGAAAAATATATTTTCACAGAATTTAAAGTTTTATATGTTGTTCTGTGTGTGTGTGTTTCACAGAGTTGATGGTTTGGAATAACCCTTTAATTGCCGTATCCCTTAAAACCAAACTGCCAGAGGGTTACTGTAATGTGTGTGCTCGCTGGGCACCGTTTTATCGATGCCACCGGGGTGGCGTATGCTGACGGCTTGGGCCCGTCATCGCTGCTCGCAGCTATATTGAATCATTGTTCCCCTAAGAATTTTTTTTTTATTTCAACTATCCGGGGGGTTTTGGGGGCCTTAACGTGCCCGAAAACTCTTGAAAATTGGCACGCACATTGGAACCTGCGGCCATTAGGACGCCGCTGAGGCTGGGACCCGGGCGTGGCACAGGGGCTCTACGGTGCCCCCTGGAAAATTGTCAGAAAACACGATGTATAGCTCACACATACTTGCACGTATTCATATGAAACTCGGTACACATATAGAACTCATTGAGCCGAACAACTTCCGCGCAGCATGTCATAGGCTCCGCCCAACAGGAAGTCAGCTATTCTGGGCTGTTTAAAAAGCACATGCTCTGGAATTTGATATACTCCTCTGAGGATTTCCATACGATTGCCACCAAACTCGGTGAACATGATCTCAAGACATTGGGGACGCTAAATTGCGAAGATATTTTTGATATGTCGAACGGTTTGCCCGTGGCGAGGCGATGAAGTTATGGCGAAAAATGAGACCCAGGAAATGCCTAATAACGTCCACATACATTGTATGATGTAGATCAAACTTCAGTGATTTGTTCGTTGTATGATGCCGATCGGATAGATGTGACTATTATGACTGAAAGTTATAGCGCCACCAACTGGCTGCAGGAAGTGTGTCATTTTCAAAATGCTTTGAATTCAGCATCTTATTTTTACTCGATTTGCTTCAAACTTCACCAGAATAATGTCAAAACACGGCTGATGTAAAACTGTGAAGGGAATATTGATATCTAAAATTATGTTGCCATGGCAACGTGTCAAAGTTGAAAATTCCTTTCTGGTGATTTTGAGGCAGATAACATGTTTAGAATGTCATGAAACTCAACACACATATCAGTATTAATGATAGTTAGACACTGGAAAAAGCTCATAAACGGGCGTGGAAGAGGCACTCTATAGCGCCACCTTTTGTCAAAAATGGGGGGGTTAGTTTTAGCTACAAACACCAAACTCGGTACATAAATTGTTCTTATTAATCCGGACAACTTTCTAATTAACAGTCATTAGCTACGACCAACAGGACGTCAGCTATATTTATTTTAATGTGTTTTTTTTTTTTAAACGGGCTGTAAACAAATTCATACTCCTCCAAACAGAAACACGTAAATCACACCAAACATTTTTTCTTATGATGCCAAAATACTGAAGATGCTAAATTGCGGACGGATTGAGGATATCTTGAACGATGATTTAATGTCAATTTATTAAAGTTACAGTAAAAAAGAGAATTTTTTTTTTTTCTATTAAGAGCAGCTTCCAAACACTTCATAAAAAATTACATACACAGAATAATACAGTCTGAGGATATGTGATTAATTTCATGAATTTACAATACACTATGCAGAGGAGAAAATTTAAAAACTATCAGAGCTGCTTCTGAGTGAGAGCTCCCTGTCACTGCAGCTGAGTGAGGGGTGGGGGTGGGGTGGGCTGTCAGTGACTGTGTGAGTGACTGTGTGAGTGACTGTGTGGATTGAGCCAGTGGGTGAGAGAGAGAAAGAGAGAGAGGGGTTTTTTTTAAATCTTAAAAAATGTTTATAAATCATTAAAGATTTTGATAACACTTTATAATAAGGTCTCATTTCTTAACATTAGGAAATGCATTAATTAACGTGAACTAACAATGAAAAATATATTTTTACAGCATGTTAATTCTTCCATGATAGTATGAACTAACAAAGAACATTTTTTTTTAAAGCATTTATTAATCTTTTTAATGTTAGAAAAATAGTCATGTTCAAAAGATAAACTTTAAAATTTAATAATATATTAACACATTTTGGAATTAATATTGATCAACATTAAATGGTATATAATTATTAATGATTATATATATATATAATGATAGCTACAGACACCAAACTCGGTACATAAATTGTTCTTATTAATCCGGACAACTTTCTAATTTGCAGTCATTAGCTACGACCAACAGGAAGTCGGCTATATTTATTTTAATGTGGGTTTTTTTTTTAAAACGAGCTGTAAACAAATTCATACTCCTCCAAACAGAAACACGTAAATCACACCAAACATTTTTTCTTATGATGCCAAAATACTGAAGATGCTAAATTGCGGACGGATTTAGGATATCTTGAATGATGATTTAATGGCAATTTATTAAAGTTACAGAAAAAAGAGAAAACTTTTTTTTTTATCTTTTAAGAGCAGCTTCCAAACACTTCATAAAAAATTACATACACAGAACAATACAGTCTGAGGATATGTGATTAATTTCATGAATTTACAATACACTATGCAGAGGAGAAAATTTTCAAACTTATCAGAGTTCTCCTGTCTCTGTGCTTCTAATGTGTGCGGTGGGTGACTGGGTGGGTGACTGACTGACTGTGTGAGTTCAGTGAGTGTGGAGGGGGAGGGGGAAGGGGAGAGAAAGAGAGAGAGAGAGAGGGTCTGTTTAAACTTCTCAATAAAATCCTTAAAAAATGCTTATAAAGCATTAAAGATTTTGATAACACTTTATAATTAAGTCTCATTTGTTAACAGTAGGGAATGCATTAATTAACATGAACTAACAATGAAATATATTTTTTACAGCATATTAATTCTTCATTGATAGTATGAACTTACAACGAGCTAACAATGAACATAATATTTTTAATGTTAGAAAAATAGTCATGTTCAAAAGATAAAACTTTAAAATTTAATAATATATTAACACATTTTGGAATTGATTTTGATAAACATTAAATTGTATATATTTATTAATGATGTAAATTAACAACAGTTAAATAATGTTGTTTTTTAACATTGGTTAATTCACAAATAACATTAAATATTAACAATATATTTTTTACTTTATTCATTTGTGTTAGAAAAAATTATTCATGTTAGTTAATGGAAAAATAAATCATTAAAAATGCTTATAAATCATTAAAATCTTTGGTAACTATAATAATTTCTCATTTGTTAGCATTAGTAAATGCATTAACTAACATGAACTACCAATGAAAATATATTTTCACAGAATTTAAAGTTTTATATGTTGTTCTGTGTGTGTGTGTGTTTCACAGAGTTGAATTAACCCTAGGTTTGGATTAACCCTTTAATTGCCGTATCCCTTAAAACCAAACTGCCAGAGGGTTACTGTAATGCGTGTGCTTGCTGGGCACCGTTTTATCGATGCCACCGGGGTGGCGTATGCTGACGGCTTGGGCCCGTCATCGCTGCTTGCAGCTATATTTAGTATTTGTATTTGTTATTTTCAGCTTTCGTTCTAGTAATATTTTTAATAATTCAACTTAAACTAAATGGACATTTGAAATGCTGGCTTGGCAACTGACTGAAATATAACAAGTTACATTTTTTATATTTTATTTAATTTATACAACATTTATTTTATTTTATTTACCACAAATGTTCTTTTTTTTTTTTTTTTTTTAGTGTAAGTGAGGGTTATTTTAGTATCATTAATATAGTATTATGGTATTTATTAATATTTAAATTTTTTATTTGTTACATATATTTGTTTTATATGTAATTTTAATATTTTCTTTCATTTTAATTTTAGCTTAAGTTTGAGTTTTTTTGTGTTTGTGTGGGTTTGTTTCTGGTTTTATTTATTTTTTTAAAACGTCTATTTGATTGTTATTTAATTTCAGTTTTAGTTTAGTTATGAAACAGTTATGTTACTAATTCAACTTAAGATAAATTTGAAAGGTTGCTTTCACAATTAACCTGAAATTTTTTTTTATATTTTATTTTATTTAAAAAATTTTATTCCAATTAACATAATTTATTTATATACAGTATATATATATATAAATATACAGGTATATAGTATAAGTTAATAGAATTTAAGAGTGTTATTTTTGCATCATTAATATACTGTAGTATTATGGTATTTATTAATATTTTTAATTATGTTTTTCTGTTTTCTGTTTCCATTTTACTTTAAGTCTTGGTCATTTTACTGTGTGGGCTATTTTATTTTTTATTATATTTATTTTTTATAATTTTTTATTTAGTTTTAGATTAGTTTATTTTTTTTAGCTCTTCGGTAATTCAATTACAGTTTTGTACAATCACTTTGCTACTATTTTCAGAACCTTGATGTCATTTTTCACGACTCTAGACACAAAACTCACAACCAATGATCAAAATGCACATTTTTCAAAACTCTAACACTTTTCTCAATTGCTTGGATACAATACACATAAAACTTAGATCATTTGTTCATTCAACAAAAATCACCTGTTCAATATGACACAACTTAACATCAAAGTACTACTATTTCAAAAGGCAATTCACACATTACATTTCAAATGAGTGTCTATTAATTTCCTTACAATAATCTAACTATCAATTGATACAACTGCTCAAAATGATAAGTAACTGTTGCATTACTCTTAATGCATAGTTGTATGGAAACAGACAAACAATCTTCCATGTTTAAATCATGACAGTTTCAAGATACTGTAACGAGATTCATTGTCACCAATTAGCGTCGAGCATGAACCAATTAGACTACAATATCCATGGATGTAGCCTAATATTTTATCATAATGCTTCATCAGACACTGTCTCTATGGTCCCAAATACTGTACCACCTTTTCAGACTATTTACAGTATTGACAGTACTGCACTGTATAGATGCAGGCCCTTGTAATTGCTTGTCCAATTCTGCCAACTCGTTACTGATGATTGAGTGCACATTGTGGAATGAGCATATAATACTCATAAGAGTTGATTGGGATCCAATTGCAAGAGCATAGTGATACGTAACATGGAGCCAGCAGGTGATCCAGGTCACAATGGAGGTCAAGCAGTGGTGGGAGGAAGACGAGGAAGACGTGTTGGTCAAAGGAATGGCAGGAGACAGGCACCCCTTCTGAGAGGTGGTCGTGGGCCTCGTTTGAGAGGTGTGGGGGAACGTGGTAGAGGACAGGCACCCCTTCTGAGAGGTGATCGTGGGCCTCGTTTGAGAGGTGTGGGGGAACGTGGTAGAGGACAGGCACCCCTTCTGAGAGGTGGTCGTGGGCCTCGTTTGAGAGGTGTGGGGGAACGTGGTAGAGGACAGGCACCCCTTCTGAGAGGTGGTCGTGGGCCTCGTTTGAGAGATGTGGGGGAACGTGGTAGAGGACAGGCACCCCTTCTGAGAGGTGGTCGTGGGCCTCGTTTGAGAGGTGTGGGGGAACGTGGTAGAGGACAGGCACCCCTTCTGAGAGGTGGTCGTGGGCCTCGTTTGAGAGGTGCGGGGGAACGTGGTAGAGGACAGGCACCCCTTCTGAGAGGTGGTCGTGGGCCTCGTTTGAGAGGTGCGGGGGAACGTGGTAGAGGACAGGCACCCCTTCTGAGAGGTGGTCGTGGGCCTCGTTTGAGAGATGCGGGGGAACGTGGTAGAGGACAGGCACCCCTTCTGAGAGGTGGTCGTGGGCCTCGTTTGAGAGGTGCGGGGGAACGTGGTAGAGGACAGGCACCCCTTCTGAGAGGTGGTCGTGAGCCTCGTTTGAGAGGTGTGGGGGAACGTGGTAGAGGACAGGCACCCCTTCTGAGAGGTGGTCGTGGGCCTCGTTTGAGAGGAGCGGGGGAACGTGGTAGAGGACAGGCACCCCTTCTGAGAGGTGGTCGTGGGCCTCGTTTGAGAGGTGCGGGGGAACGTGGTAGAGGACAGGCACCCCTTCTGAGAGGTGGTCGTGGGCCTCGTTTGAGAGGTGCGGGGGAACGTGGTAGAGGACAGGCACCCCTTCTGAGAGGTGGTCGTGGGCCTCGTTTGAGAGGTGCGGGGGAACGTGGTAGAGGACAGGCACCCCTTCTGAGAGGTGGTCGTGGGCCTCGTTTGAGAGGTGCGGGGGAACGTGGTAGAGGACAGGCATCCCTTCTGAGAGGTGGTCGTGGGTCTCGTTTGAGAGGTGCGGGGGAACGTGGTAGAGGACAGGCACCCCTTCTGAGAGGTGGTCGTGGGTCTCGTTTGAGAGGTGCGGGGGAACGTGGTAGAGGACAGGCACCCCTTCTGAGAGGTGGTCGTGGGCCTCGTTTGAGAGATGCGGGGGAACGTGGTAGAGGACAGGCACCCCTTCTGAGAGGTGGTCGTGGGCCTCGTTTGAGAGGTGTGGGGGAACATGGTAGAGGACAAGGCCACGGACCAAGACAGCGGCAGCAACATTATAGAGTGTCCAATGAAATTCGGGCAATAGTTGTAGACCATGTCATAAATCATGGCATGACAATGACTGAGGCGGCTACAATGATACAACCAAACCTCAGAAGGTCAACCGTGGCCTCAATAATCAGAACTTTCCGCAATGAGAACCGGTAAGTTATCAGCATGCACTAAACATTATGCTACTCTCAATTGTCAAATGACTGCATACCGATGTGTATCACAGAATAGGTCATGTGACCAAGTGTCTTCTTACTCTAATGTTCCCTGTAGAATTGTGACCAGGCCAAATAGTGGAGGCAGAGGCTAAATTCTAACTGACCAACAAGAGCAGGCTGTGGTCGATTTGGTTCGGGCCAGAAATGATATTCGCCTTACAGAAATTCGCCAGCATATCTTGGACAATGAAGACATGTTCAACAATGTGGGATCCATAAGTTTGCCGACTATTGCACGCATACTGAAAAGGAACCAGGTATCTATAAAACAACTATAGCGTGTGCCTTTCGAAAGAAATGCAGACAGAGTGAAGCAAATGAGGACTGAGTATGTTCAGGTAAGTTCAGTTTCAAGATGGCTGTTGTAAAAACATTCCCAAAAATTCTACATTGTACAGTAATCTCTAAATCTCTTTCCAAAATGTATTTTTAGAGGGTGATGGAGCTGGATGCTGATGACGACCATCACAAATTCATATATTTGGATGAGGCAGGTTTTAATCTGGCCAAGACAAGGAGGAGAGGTCTGAATTTCATTGGCCAGCGGGCAACCATCCAAGTACCTGGACAACGTGGGGCCAACATTACCATGTGTGCGGCTATATCAGAAGATGGTGTGGTGGGACGAAGACCTCATATTGGACCATATAATGCAGCTCTCCTTGTCACCTTTCTTGATGAGCTCGATCAGGTTTGTAGAGCTGAAGGTGTGACCTATGTCATTGTGTGGGACAATGTCAGGTTCCATCATGCTCATGTGGAGCAAGCATGGTTTCAGGCCCATGCACAATTTACCACCCTGTATTTACCCCCATACTCCCCCTTCCTTAACCCGATTGAGGAATTGTTCTCCGCATGGAGATGGAAGGTGCATGATAGGCACCTCATGAACAAGTTACTCTTCTCCAGGCCATGGATGACGCCTGCAATGACATCACAGCAGACCAGTGTCAGGCCTGGATTGGCCATGCCCGAAGGTTTTTTCCAAGATGTTTGGCTAATGAAAACATCCATTGTGATGTAGATGAGAACCTGTGGCCAAATCCACAACACAGAGTTGATGACAATGTAGAAGTACAGTAATCACTCCTGGTTTGTTTCTTACAGTACAAGCAAGTTGAGGAACACTGCATTTGATGTTTTACAGTACTGTCTTTTCTATTTCATAGCTAATTACTGTATTTTTGCTTTGATTCAAATAAACCTATGTTGTGATTGTACTGTAGTGTTTTGCATCAATATATTACAAACTTTGTTCAATGATTCCACTGTCTGTAGTATTCTCTCTACTACTGCAGCACTTTTACAGAGATGTATTTACTGTACATGTAGTACCATAATGAAACCTGTATCACCTATTTTGTTCTACAATATTTAATGATTGTACGAACAATGACACAGTGAAACTATCGGTTGCTTGTGTGTGGGTGATCTATAGTTATGTTTCAATGGTATTTCACAGTAAATTTGTCTTTTGAACCAATGATTGTGCAAGATTTCTTTAAAGATGTGACTGCACAATGCAATGTTTTGAACATTAGACAGCTTGTGTTACAAGAGATAACCGTTTTGAGTTTTGTGTCTAGAGTTGTGAAAAATTACATCAAGGTTCTGAAAATAGTAGCAAAGTGATTGTAAAAAACTGTAACTAAACATAAAAATGTGGGAACTAACTAAAATTATTTTTTAAAATATATTTAAATTTATTTATTTTGTTCATTTTTATTTTTTATTAGATTTTATTTTTTTGAATGATAATAAAACAGGGCAGTCATGTTCTTGTTAATCAGAGAGTTGAAGCGCGTGTGTGTGTGTCTGTGTGCGTGCGTGTGTCTGTGTGCGTGTGTGTGTGTGTGTGTGTGTGTGTGACTGGCAGCTCTTGTTTACTATGCTGTCAGTCACATGATGGGGGAGTTTGTCATGTTTAACGAGGCGTCTGTCATCAGGAAGGGAAGCCCTGTGACTTCTGCTCTTCCTGGCAGGTCCGGTGAGTATCACAGGTCAGCCTCGTCGTCTTTCACCTGGACACTCACAGTCAACAGTTAAAGTTACACTGTAGTAAATAAATTAAAGATGCCCTCGAAGGAGAAAAAACCACGGCAGTCACAGGAAACCCAAGAGGAGGACGATGACGGAGCGGAGAAGAAATCAAGGTCGAGAAGGAAAGGTAAGATCAGCACTCCAGATTGTGCCACAAAGAAGAAACACAAACACGCTGAGGACACAGAATCGCTCAGCGATGCATCCGAGGTGAAGAAGAAGAACAAGAAGAAGAAGAAGAGCTCGAAACAAGAGGATGAGGAGGTGAAGAGCAGCGAAGATGAACACCAGAGCCTTCCAGATGTCGTTCAAGTGAGCCAAAAGAGCACAAAGAAGAATCAAAACCCTGCGGAGAGCATCATGGGATCCAAAGATAAGAAGTCCAAGGATGAGGGGAAGAAGAAGAAGAAAGCCGAGAAAGAAGAATCAGAGGAGGAGGATGACGACTCCCAGAAGAAGAAGAAGAAGAAATCCAAGAAAGGTGCCGATGATAGCGATGATGAGGGCAAGAAGGGAAAGGGCAAGAAGAAGAAGTCCAAAATCGTTGATTATGTGGAGATCTACGAGAACGAGCTGAGAAACTACGAGTCTGAGAAAGTGGAGAACTATGAAGACGAGTACCACAAGAAAAAAGGTAGAGCAACTCAAACGTTATTAAACACTTCTTTATTTGCAGTGATGGTTTCAGGAAGAACCTTTAACATACACGAAACCACTAAAGGCTCTAAAAAAATGATGATTCTTTAGATGATTCATATGTTCTTCATACTAAGAAAAAATGGTTCTTTTAAGAACTGATCACTGAAAGGTTCTTTGGGGAACCGAAAATGGTTCTTCCAAGGAATCACTGTGAAAACATACTTTTGCAACCTTTATTTTTAAGAGTGTACAGTTATAAGATCAATTCTAATTCTGATTTTGAGACTGTTTGTGAGTCTTTATTTACTGATTCATTACAAGAAATCGTTTACAGATTCGTTCATTTATGAGTCAGACTCCACTGTTCACCCTAGTAATTAGAAATTGTGAGTTTGGGACAGTTTGTGAGTCTTTTTAACTGATTTATGACAAGAAATAGTTTAGAGAGTCATTTGTTCATGAATCAGACTCCACTGTTCACACTGTACTGCAGTCATTAGACCGATTCATATTTTGAGTCTGAGAGTCTTTCTGAATCTTTTTGACTGATTCATTACAAGGAATCGGTTAGAGAGTCATTCATTCATGAGTCAGACTCCACTCTTCACACTGCAGTCTTTAGACTGATTCAAAAAAACGTTATCTGTGAGCTATAAAAACAATTTTTGAATGATCAAAATGTTTAAAAAACATTTTTCTTTGTTATATACAAATGATGCTGGAACATTTCATTTGATCTTTTTGCAAACATTATGAAAATGTTACTTTTGAATGTTCTCTGAACATTCTAAAACAAGTAGATACATTTAAAAAACGTTATGAACTAAAATGTTTCAGAAAAATGTTCCACACATGATGTATAAAAAGTGTTTTTAGAACATTATTACTTTGAAAAAATGTTTTATTAACTTTACTAGAAGAATGTTTGCTCATAACCTTGCCAGAACGTTCTGAGAACATTCCCTGTTAGCTGGGTTATCATTATAGTTATCGTTCTCGGTGTGAATGGGCTTTAATGGTCTGTTTTCTGATTTCAGTGTCAAGTATCATGATGAGTTTTTCCTGATGTGTTTTTGAGCGTAGTCATTGTTCAGCGGAGCGTTTTAGTCTCTTCTGCTATGGAATCTCCTCATTAATAATGCACTGGATCTCATGTATTCTGTGTTCAGTCAAATTAAGCATGTTTTCCTCTCAGTCTATGAGGTGGTGGCCATCACCGGAGACGTCAACGGAGCTGGAACAGACGCCAATGTCTTCATCACGCTCTTTGGCGACTATGGCATCACTCCCAAACTGCATCTGGCCAGCAAGTGAGTCCATATGAAGATCTGCTGACCTGAAACTCAATTCATTATCATCTGCGTAAATAATAAATGAATTGCCTGTTCGGTCTGGTAGCCACACGTCTCGTTGTTTACAGTTGTGCATGAATATGTTTTTTCTGCTGATGATATTTAACACCATGGTTCTGTTTTTCCCCCGAATCCACAGCACAGACAAGAGGTATTTGAGTCTGTTCCTCTCTGATTGAGGGGAATCCAGATCTTGCTGCTGTTGTGATGTTTACATGCGCACATGATATTCTAGAACCTTTCATCAAAGAGCAATATTTCATATGCATGATGACAAAATCTGATTCAGAGAGGCTTATTGCTCTTCATAATGAAAGGCTATAATATGCATGTGCTGTACATCACTATGATGAACTGGTGTGAATCCTGTGGAAATGTATAGCATTGTGCTGTAGAGAGAACATCTGCAGCGCTTTACTATTCTGTTTCCAGACACACATCATTCAGACTATATCATCTGCATAAAGCTCATTTACAGAATATGTGTGTTTGTCAGCAAATGCATGATAAATTGGGTGCTAGGTGCTCATATATTTTCTGAAATGTATCATGACTCTTTTGAAGGGTATTTAATATATGAAAAACACAAAAACTGTAATTTCACACTGTGTGCATTTAAGCAATAGAGATGCAATACACAGCCATTGTGCATATAACTTGCATTTATTCTCCAAGGTTTGTCTACTGTAAGATATTGATGGATCTGTCATTTAGACACCAATGCATTGCATTCACACCTCACAATAATATACAGACTGAATACTGTTTAAAGGGTCTGAGGGTTTGATTTTGTCTTTAGCTTTTGAATCAGGTTAGATGATTCTGTGTTTGCAGAAATTAAGTACGGTTCTGTTTGCATTGATATTTATTGCAGAAATCGAACTGCTTTTGAAAAAAACAAAACTGACGTCTTCCGGATAAAAACACACAATGTCGGCCCTTTGAAAAAAATTAGGTAAGATGACCAATTTAACTGTGATTTAAGGTCAGGAATAATTAAACTTACAACAAAAATATATATATATATATTTGTAAAATAATGTATTTTACTAATATTAGTAATATATGTTACTCTGTTAGTAAAATGTATATATTTATTTTCAATTATAAGTTCAGTTTACTAAATTTTCATCAAATATATTATTTTACAGCAATGTAAAAAAATATCAAAGTAGTAAATAAAACCAATTATTGTAGTGTATTTTACAAAAAAATACAATTTCAGTTTTGCTGCTAAACACTTTAATGTTTAATTCTATTTGTTACTTGCTATTTCTTTGTATTTGTTTGTGAAATTTACTAGCAATTGTTGAAAACTGTTACACCATATTTTTTTCAGTGTAATATTTAACATATTTAACATATGACTAAAATCAATCATTACATGCACACTGCAGTTTCAAAGTTTGGACACTTGAGTGAATTTATTTTCTCATGATCTTAAAAACCTTTTGTTTTAAAGCCTTCTGCTAAAATACTTGAAATTAGTCTTGTAGATAAATATAAATTGCACCTACTGTATGGATAAAAATACAGTATTATCATTATTTTGGAGGGTGTGAAATAATACAGTTGTGGCTTTAAAGTAGTAGTGTGGTGAATCAGTCTGCTCTGTGTTTTTGTCAGGATTGAACATGATAACACGGGTCTGAACGCCAGCTGGTTTCTGGACCGGGTCGTGGTCACCGACATGAACAGACCACATTTACGCTTCTACTTCGCCTGCAACAACTGGCTGAGCAGGAACGAGGGGGACGGCTTGTTTGTCCGAGACCTGCTGGGCAGCCTGGACCCTATGGACATGCCCAAATGTGAGGCTTTATCTCCTATATCACCTTTAAGAGTGCTGGACTATGGAGAAAACTTGTCTCTGTTTTTGCCTTTTTTCCTCTGATTCCTTGAGTCATGTCAAGTTAAGTGTCAATTTCATGATGGCATCTAGTCCAATGAGTCTGTGCTAATTTAATGCATGCATGTTTCTGATATCAATATGTGGATGTCACACAGTAGTGAAAATGCAGGTAATGGTTAAACATGCATACAATTACATCATGCTTTAGTTTAAATGTGTTTGGCCTCCAGAATTGCTGCTTTCAGGTAAAAACAGTGCTTTTATATTACATCCCAAAATGTCTTTATTTATTTTTTTGCAGATAATAAATATGTTGTAGGCGTGTTCACAGCTGATGTGAAAGGCAGCGGGACAGATGCTGATGTCTTCCTCAACATTTTTGGGGAAAATGGTGATACAGGTAATAAATATGTAGATAAACAGTCCTGTCTAAGCATTACCATGTGCTTTAAAGTGATTCTCAACAGGTGGGGGAACAAATATATGTAAAATAAATAATAATTTAAAAAATGTAATACATTTTCATATAGATTTTCTTAATGTTTTCAAAATTAAGCTATATCCACGTGGTGTGTTCCCTTGTGAAAAAGAAGTGTGTTTAATTCATATTAAATGTGCACTACTTCAAATCTTAAAAGTAAAATACTGTACTTACAGGTAATATAACATTAATGAAAAGACTGTATTTTAAAAAGTGCACTTTGTAATAGTGTCAAATTAATTTTTTTTAATTATGTTTTAATAATGTTTTGTGATGCAGCCTTATGTCTCACATGAAACAAAGAGGATTAAGTAAGCACGTATGCTTTAAAGAAGTACACTGGAGTAACGTACTATAAAACACATGTACATTACTTTAACTTTTAGTGTGATTTGATTTACATTTCTAGATGATATATTTTAAATGCACTGAATTGCAACATTACAAATGTTTAGCATATTTATACACAACAAATTATTGTCAGTTACATTTTTTTAAATTACATTTTAGTATATTTTGGTTTACCATAAATCCTTGCCAGCTCTTTAACCATATTTCACGGACAATACAAGTAATTATGAATTTACATATAAAGATGTACTTTAGTGGGTCAAAAACACTCCAAAGTTCAATTAACTGCATTTAATATGAATTTTAACTCTAATACATTGTAAATAACATGCTATTAAATGTTCAAAACATTACACTCAGTTCACACTTCTTATCATATTAAGTGTGCTAAAGTGTGCTTCTAAGGGTTAATTAGCTGGTGATGTCCAGTGTATGATCTGGCTGGTTTCATATGTCCATAGATTAAGCGTGTCCTCAACGACACACAGAACCTGATATCACACGTGAGATTACAGCCGCTGGGTTTTTCACCCCAAATGCCTTCGCTTCATCGTCCAGTTACATTAATATATATTGTTTTTATTTCCCAAAGGAGAGAGAAGACTAGACAGTGATAAAAACAACTTTGAGAAGGGAACCGAGGACAAGTTCACCATAGAAGCTCCAAACCTGGGCAGATTGAGGAAAATAACCATTGGACACAACAACAAGGGCTCCTCGGCTGGATGGTTTGTGGAAAAGGTGCAAACTCAGTCACAACTCAATAAAGATTTTCACAGACTCTTTAGAATATAATACCGACAGTGTCCTAATCAACTCACACAAACACATGCAGAGCACTGCAAAAAATAATTATACCTCAGTATTTTTGTCTTGTTTTCCAATATCTGAACATCCTTAAATTAAATAAACTTACTTGAGAGTCAAAATGACTTAAATATTAAGTCTTGTATTCTGAAAAATGCATTAAAGTGAAGTGAATTCATGCTTAAAAGAAGAACAAATATGCGGGTAATACAAAGGCAAAACAAAGCTATTTTTCTGACCATATTGGCTTGTTTTGAGCCTAAAATTCACTTCGTTTTGATACATTTTTCAGAGACTTTTGTCCTTTTGCCATTCAGAGCACTCTGGCAACCACATAGCAATCTGTCAAAGTCTTACATTTGATTCATAAATTCAGTTAGAATAATAAGATACTTGATAAGAGATACCTTTAAACATGAAACCAACCCACCAGTAGGTGGCAGCAATTGAGTCTTAATCTTGATGAGTGCGTTATTGAGTCATTAATTCAACCAATTCATTCAAACAGCTGATTAATTCAAGAATGAAGCAGGTGCCTGTCTTTATTAATGTCCTTATATGAATTAGTATCATAAATGTAAAAATGTTGGGGTAGTTTAATGCTGTTTTGTCCCCACCAATTTCAAAATCAAGCTATTTTGAGTTCATCTGCTTCTCCCATAATCTCCCATTTTACAATAATAAAACTTTTAATACAGGTAATGTTTTCAGCTGATTTCCTCTTGAATTGTCAGAAACTGAACTGCAGTGCTCTATCTATTTCAAATAGGCCTGTAGTGAATTAAGCTATAAACTTGCTCATAATGCACAATGTTTTCATCTAACATGTCTTTTGAGCTGCTGCTCGTTATATTAATGAGTGTTTCACTAGTTAGCAGTGGACTAGTCAGCATATGTTCATAGATTTGTGTTGTTATCTTTGGAAAGGAAATATTGATATTTTATTTGTAAACAACTACCCCCCCCCCCCCCCCCCCCCCCCCCGTCTATTTTAGGTAATATCATAAAACTAGTGAGATAAGCTGGTAGTGCTGACAGTGTTGTGTAAACATGACGGAAGATGCTAAAAGTGGAGGAATCAATTGAGTGAGTTTATGCTGGAACTGCTCCAACTGATTCAAACACAAACTCTATTCACTAGCAAAAATCAGATCAAAGAGCCATTCAATTTATGAATTTCGACATCACTTGTAATGATTTTAAAAAGCACGTAGTGATGGGTGAAATGGAGCTTTTCGAAACAACAAAAATCCAAAACATCGCGATTTAGCTTCTATTTTGATGCGCTCCAATCGGATCAAAAATCATTTGATTCAGATCGGGACTTCAAAGCCCATATCGTGAAACATTTAATTCAGAACAGGACTTTGTGGCGCGTATTACAAATCATTTGATGTAGATCGGAACTTCGGAGTGGGTTTGTAAATCTTTTGATTCATATCGGAGCTTCGTAGCGGGTTTGCAAGTCATCTGGTGAATTGAAAGATTCGTCATATGTGTTCCGAATATGAAGTGAGGCTTTGCGAATTGTTATTTAGATCGGGACTTCGGAGCATAGCTAGTGAATCATTTGATTTAGATTGGAACTTCGGAGCAGGATTGTGAAAAATTCTTCAGATCGGGACTTTGGAGCGCGTATCACGAATCATTTAATCTAGATTGGAACTACGGAGTGCGTTTGTGAATCTTTTGATTCAGATCGGGGCTTCGGAATCTTTTGATTCAGATCGGGGCTTTGGAATCTTTTGATTCAGATCGGGGCTTCGGAATCTTTTGATTCAGATCGGGGCTTCTGAGTGCGTTTGTGAATCTTTTGATTCAGATCGGGGCTTCTGAGTGCGTTTGTGAATCTTTTGATTCAGATCGGGGCTTCGGAATCTTTTGATTCAGATCGGGGCTTCGGAATCTTTTGATTCAGATCGGGGCTTCTGAGTGCGTTTGTGAATCTTTTGATTCAGATCGGGGCTTCGGAATCTTTTGATTCAGATCGGGGCTTCGGAATCTTTTGATTCAGATCGGGGCTTCTGAGTGCGTTTGTGAATCTTTTGATTCAGATCGGGGCTTCGGAATCTTTTGATTCAGATCGGGGCTTCGGAATCTTTTGATTCAGATCGGGGCTTCTGAGTGCGTTTGTGAATCTTTTGATTCAGATCGGGGCTTTGGAGTGTGTTTGTGAATCTTTTGATTCAGATCGGGGCTTTGGAATCTTTTGATTCAGATCGGGGCTTTGGAATCTTTTGATTCAGATCGGGGCTTCGGAATCTTTTGATTCAGATCGGGGCTTCTGAGTGCGTTTGTGAATCTTTTGATTCAGATCGGGGCTTCGGAATCTTTTGATTCAGATCGGGGCGTCGGAATCTTTTGATTCAGATCGGGGCGTCGGAATCTTTTGATTCAGATCGGGGCTTCGGAATCTTTTGATTCAGATCGGGGCTTCTGAGTGCGTTTGTGAATCTTTTGATTCAGATCGGGGCTTCTGAATCTTTTGATTCAGATCGGGGCTTCTGAGTGCGTTTGTGAATCTTTTGATTCAGATTGGGGCTTTGGAATCTTTTGATTCAGATCGGGGCTTTGGAATCTTTTGATTCAGATCGGGGCTTCTGAGTGCGTTTGTGAATCTTTTGATTCAGATCGGGGCTTCTGAGTGCGTTTGTGAATCTTTTGATTCAGATCGGGGCTTCGGAATCTTTTGATTCAGATCGGGGCTTCGGAGTGCGTTTGTGAATCTTTTCATTTAGAAAGGGACTTTGGAACGGGATCGCAAATGATTTGATCCAGATCAGAAATTCGAAGCAGGTTCATGAATCTTTTGATTCAGATCAGAACTTCGGAGCGTGTATTGTGAATCATTTGATTTAAATTGCAAATCTTTTTTCTGATTTCTTTTCTTCTTTTCTTTATTAAACAGTACAAAACATCAAACCATTAAGGCAGTGCAATTATAAAAACAAAACAATAAAGAAAAAAGAAAGAAAGTGTACACATTTAAAAATCCCTTAAGAAAATTAACCATGGTTTTATTATAGGTAAAAGAGTAACCATGTTTTTTTTGGCGTAAGCCTATTGGTTACCATTTGTACAGTATAGCCAATTTTTTTTACTACAAATACAATGGTTAAACTATCATTAGTATAGTAAAACCATGGTTAATTTGAAGTTACCATGATTTAACGATAATAACCAGTTTTTTTTTATTAAAACCATGGTTAATTTTCATAAAGGATGTGTTGCCAGGTTAACAAAAAAGTAATAAATGCAAACCTTAAGAGAACACATAGGATGAATATAGAGATAGGATGAACAGAGCTTTGGATAGTTTCCATGTACTTGTCTAGATCAACTCTGAATAAAGAAAAGAGAGGTTTAGAGACTTTTGTGAGGTTTTTTTGAGGTTTAGAGATTTTTGTGTGTGTATGTATGTGAAATTTAGCTAGCAGGAAACATAAATTATGTTATATTTTGCTATATTCTCAGTCGAACAATCCAAAGAAATCGTGTTGTCATGTTGTTAGTTTTACATAATCATAATTGTGTAATTATTGTCTGATGACTATTCTAACATAAAAAGCTCTCTTTATGAATTATGAGTATGTTAGCTACCATAGCTATAAATAAAGACTTTAGATGACATGAAACTGTGGTCAAAAGTCTATCATAAATGCAAAAATGTTGGGGTAGCTAGATGGGCGTTTACTGCTTCAGTTCACTGAGTGAAAGTGGAGCAGGTCTGAGTGGAGGCGGAGAATAATTAGCATATTCGTAGATCCGCGTATACTAAATGAGATAAGCTTGTAGAGGTACATTCAAGCCATTTGAGACAAAAATAAGTTATGCTTAAATATGTCATTTTGGTTATCAAAGATGAGTTTTGAAGGGATAGTTCACCCAAAAATGGAAATTCTGTCATTAATTATTCACCCTCATGTCGTTCCAAACTTGCAAGACTTCCAATCATCTTCAGAACACAAATTAAGATATTTCTGATGAAATCCGAGAGCTCTCTGACGCTCTCATAGACAGCAAGGATCCTAACACGATCAAGGCTCAGAAACGTAGCAAGGACATCGTTTCAAGCCGACATCAAAGTTTGTCTTGAAGTTTTCCATCTTGTTGGAGAGCTGCGCTCCACCTCACCTCACATCTCTCAGGATGAGGTCATTCTTGTCACCTTATCCCCTCTGAAAGGAAACACCGCACTACTCTACTGGATTGGTTTTCCTGCGGATGAGAGCCGCCGCCTCAGATAGATATGCACATAGATTGTTCACACGGAAACCCAGCGTTCATCTCTGCTGTCTGCTTTTATTTCAGGTCGTAGTGGATGATTTGGGAAACAAGGCTGTGTACGAGTTTCCCATCAGCCGCTGGTTTGCCATCGATGAGGATGATGGGAAGATACAGAGAGATGTTCTGGTTGGAGGCAGTCAACCCACCGGTAAACATGCAAAATATCGCTTAAAATGAACATAGAGACAAAAGCCCCTCATACAGTCTTCAGAAAAACCAACATCAGCATCACATACTGTTGACTGTGTACAGAAATGAGCAAAAGCTTGGACAAACCTGACTGAATTATTTGATCTGAAGACTTAAATGCTTTAATAAATTAGGTCTAAAATACCGTTCAAGAGTTTGGGGTCAGTGAGATTTTTTTAAATGTTTTTAAAGAAGTCTCCTTTCCTTACCAAGTGTTTATATGATCAAAATGCAGTTAAAATTGTAAAATATTATTACAATTTAAAACAGCTTTTTTTGTGTTAATATGTGTTAAACTGTAATTTATTTCTGTGATCAAAGCTGTATTTTCAGCATCATATTAGAATGATTTCTGAAGGTCATGTGACACTGAAGACTGGAGTAATGATGCTGAAAATACAGCTGCAGATCACAGAAATAAATTACAGTTTAACACATATTCACATAGAAAACACTTATTTTAAATTCAAACAATATTTCAAATTTTTACAGTATTTCAGATCAAATAAATGCAGTCTTGGTGCACAGAAAAACTTTTTTCAAGAACACTGATGATGGTTCAAGCTCTTCTTTTATGATTCAGTCTGCAAAAACAGATAACTCCGTTTTGAACAATTTCCAAAAATCATGTTTTTTAATTGTGCATTTCCAATTAATCTCAATCAAACTGCAGTCGGGTTATTTTGATTAGGTTAAAAAAATAACTAAAAAACACAACTAACTAACACAATAAAAACATGATAACATAATAAAAAACATGATTTTTGAAAATAAAACCCCCCGGAGTTATCTGTTTTTGCAAATAAACTCTTCATATACACATTATATATTTTTGCAGGCATCGTGTACAACGTTCAGTTGGTGACGGGGAAAATCAGAGGTGCAGGAACCAACTCCAAAATCCACATGATCATGCACGGCTCCAAAGGCCTGAAGAACAGCGGCAAGATCTTTCTGGAGGGAGGGAAGTTTGAGCGCGGCCTGACCGACATCTTTAACGTGGAGATCGCGGCGTTGCTCAGTCCGCTCAGCCGAGTCACGATCGGTCACGATAACGGAGGAGTCAATGCCGGCTGGTACTGTGACAAGGTCAAGGCTCTGTCCTCCATAGCTTAAACTTCACCACTGATTATCATTTTGGCATTTAGTTTGGAAAAACCAGCAAAAATCATCTTTAAAATAATGCAAGTATTAAGGTAAGATTATTAAGTTCAAGTTCAAGAGTTTTATTCGTCACATACACAATTATACAGAGTATAACCAGCAGTGAAATGTAGGTCAGGTCCGCTCCAAGGACAGTGCAATTATATAGAATACAAATATTAAGAGAAGAAAAGTAGAAAAAAAATAAAAAGAATAAAATAAAAAGATAGATAAAAAATATAAATATAAATGTGCAGGTCAGTATGTTGTTGACTTAAATAGTACTAAGAGGAATGTGCAAAATAATGTGCAAAAAAGTTGTACAGGGTATATAATAGCAGCAATATGAGGTAGAGAAAAATTATGAATAGCTTATTGATATGGTGATATTTACATGGAGTCAAGTGATGTTATGACACAGAGTTAGAGTTTAGGAGCCTGATGGCCTGGGGGAAGAAGCTCCTCCTAAGTCTCTCAGTTTTTGCCATCAGGCTACGGAAGCGCTTACCAGAAGGAAGCAAAGTGAATAGCTGGTTACCAGGGTGATTTGAGTCCTTGATTATTTTGACAGCTCTATTTTTGCAGCGTTTGAGGTAGATGTCCTGCAGAGAGGGGAGAGCAGACCCTGAGATGCGCTCAGCTAAGCGCACAACTCTCTGTAGTGCTTTGCAGTCCTGATTGGAGCTGTTTCCATACCACACTGAGATGCACTGAGTCAATACACTTTCTATGGTCCCTGAATAGAAAGTTTTCAGGATTGCTGGTGAGACCCTGAATTTCCTCAGCTGTCGCAGATGGTACAGTCTTTGCCTGGCTTTCTTTACCTGAGTTTGGATGTGTGTAGTCCAAGTCAGGTTCTCGGAGATGTTTACACCGAGGTACTTGAAGCTACTCACCCTCTCCACAGGGGTCCCACTGATCATAAGAGGTGTGTAGGGCTGCTGCTGTCTCTTCCTGAAGTCCATGATCAGCTCTTTAGTTTTGCTCACATTCAGAGAGAGACAGTTGTCCTGGCACCATGATGTGAGTCTCTCTACTCTCTACCTAAGGCGAGACACTACAAGCAACAGGCTGGCTGATTTTAACATTTTGATCTATTTTGCTTCCGTAACATGTCTTTTTCAGACTAGTGGAAAGAAAACATCCATTAAACACATATAAGTGTTTATTTTTTTACTCTATTTACGTCTGTAGATTTATTGCGCTTTGTTTTCATCTCCAATCCATATCTTCAGAGTTTTTTCTCTTACAAACACCAAAACTTAGCAATTTTATTCCTCTCTGTATTCAGGTTTGTTCAGGCATAATTCACACTGATTTATAAAGCATTTTATTCCTAAAACATGTATTTGTTTTCTATCTGTTAACAGTATTTCCTATGGAAGCTTGTTTCCACCACAAAATAAAAATAAAAACCAGTAATTGCGAATTTATCATAATTCTGACTTTTTTTTTCTTGCAATTCTAAGTTTATGTCTCACAATTGTCTTTTTTTTCTTGCAATTCTGAGAAAAAACTTAATTGTGAAATATAAATTCAGATTTGCAAGAAAAAGTCGTAATTGCAAGATACAGTATAAACTTATAATTACAATAAAACTCAGAATTATGAGGGAAAAAAAGACGTAATTGCAAGAAAAGCTCATATCTGGCCATTCTTAATGTACTGTGATATGGTATGGGGATATCTATTAGTTGAAATATGTTCCCTTACTCACCTGTACTGTCCTAAACTGAAAATGCTGTGTGATTAAATGGTTAATTTGTCTGTGTTTTTGTGTTGTAGGTGGTCATCTTCTGTCCGTTCACTGGCATCGAGCAGACGTTCCCCTGCTCTAAATGGCTGGATGAGGACGAGGCTGACGGCCTCATCGAGAGGGAACTGTATGAAATGGTGTCGCTCCGGCAGAAGAGGCAAAAAAGTGAGTATTGCTCATAATGTGAGAGAGAAACAGATTGCAGGTTTTGTGAGGTTAAACGGATCTCCTGCTCCTCAGAGCATCCCTGGTCTCTCTGGATCTGGACCTCAGAGCTTCCAGGAGCAGGAACAGACGCGTCTATCTTACTCCAGATATATGGAGAGAAGGGCAAGTCGGACGAGATGAGACTCGACAACAAAACTGATAACTTTGAGCAGGGCCAGCTGGACAAGTTCATGGTAAATCTGACATTTTAGGGATAAAAAAATGGTGAAGTGGGGAGACGCTGCCAAATGGAAAAAAAATACATATTATTTAACAGGCTTTGATGTGTTTTTTTTTAAATATGTCCATATTGTTTTTTTTTTGTTTTAGTTTTAGTCAATACTAGAAAACCCCTGTCTTGCAAAAGAACAGTATATATGATTGTTTTATTTTTTTATTATTTTTTTATTATTTCTTTAAATTCTACATTTTTATGATTTAATATATTTTTAGTCGGTGTTTTATTTTGATTTGTTTTCATTTTAAAATGAATCATTTGAATTTTACATTTTTATGATTTAATTCATTTAGGTAAATGTTTTATTTTGATTTGCTTTTTTTTTAAATTACTTATTTTTATTTTACATTTTTATAATTTCGTTCATTTTTAGTATGTTTATTATAATCGTTTTACTTTTAAAGTCATTTATTTCTTACAGTTTTATTATTTAATTTGAATGCATATTTAATTTTAATTTAAATAATTTTTATAATTTCCTTAATTTTATGTATTAATTTTAATTTACTTAAATTTGTGTAAACAAAATTCAATTTGAACAAATGTCAAAAGGACAGGAATTAGTTTGCTGTATGGATTGTCATTGTTTATGCATTTCAGCAGTTCAAACCATCTGATCTGTGTTGAATATGATTCATTTGTCATCTGTTTTATCAGATTGAACTACCAGATCTTGGGAAGCTGACTAAACTGAGGATCTGGCATGAGAAGAGAAATCCCTTCGCCGGCTGGCATTTGAGTCGAGTAAGAGCATGAGCTGCTGCTGCATTTAATGCTTCACACTTGATATCAGAATAACAGTCTTCTTTATGTCTCCTAAGATGTCCATAATGAAAACTTTAACAAAGGAAACATTTAAATTCCCATGTGAGCGCTGGCTGGATGCTAATGAGGAAGATAACGAGGTGGTGCGAGAGCTTCCAGCCACTGGAGATCTCATCCCAGAACCTCTGACACGTACATTATCACGCATTATTATTATCGTTAACATTATCTACAAGATCATTTAGCTCTCTAATGGATATTTCTGTTTCTCCAGTTATCAAATATCGCATCACAGTGTACACAGGGAACGTGAGCGGCGGAGGAACAGACGCCCATGTGTTTCTGTGTCTGATCGGGGATCAGGGCGACACCGGCGAGCGCGCTTTGATCAACTGCAAAAACAACGTCAACAAGTTTGAGAAGGGCAACGTTAGTGGCGTTTCTGTGCAGCTTCTATGATGTGCTTGTGTTTGTCCATTTGTCTCTCTGACACCCTGCCCAGCAAACACAGAACGTTCCCCTAACGTTAGTATTTGGTTCCCGTTTGATTATTTTTGGAGAACCAAATAATAACGTTCCCAGAATGTTGTTATTTAAAAAAAATAACTTGCACACAATGTTCCTTTGGGTTATTATTTTGGAACCATAAAATAACGTTCCCAGAACATTGCAGGGAGGTTATTTTTAAATAACCTAAATATAGCTTAGGCAGAACATTTCCAAATGTTTTTTAGGTTATTATTTTGGAACCATAAAATAACATTTTATAGAATATTGCAGGGAGGTTATAAAATAACACATACAGAACGTACTGTACTGTAACTTACAACCTTTTAAACTAATTCCAATTACAAAGTTGTTTTTGTGTAATGCCTTGTACAGAACTCTGATATTAGTTTAATACAGCATTTATTGAAATGTAGAAATTAATCAAAATGATAAATCCAACTTCCATGCCGCTATATGCTATACTAGACAATAACGTTAGAGTAACATTCTACAAACGTTCTGTTTCCAAGGAGAAAACCTTCCTGTCTAACCAAAAACAAACCTTAAAATAGAATGTTTAGGGAAGCAAACTTTATTAGCTGGTGTTCCGTGTGTTTGTCACAGGCGGATGAGTTCATCATCGAGGCCGTGTCCATCGGGCAGGTGCGCAGGGTGAGAATCGGTCACGACGGCCGTGGTGGAGGCTGTGGATGGTTCATGGATAAAGTAATCGTCAGAGAAGAAGGCCAGGCCGAATCACAGGCCGTCGAGTTCCCATGCAACAGGTTACCGTCAATCCATTAACTGGAACCCATAGCACTGGTTTAAAGGGATAGTTCACCCAAAAATGAAAATTCTGTCATTAATTACTCACCCTCATGTCGTTCCAAACCCATAAGACCTTCGTTCATCTTCAGAACACAAATTAAGATATTATTGATGAAATCCAAGAGCTCTCTGACCCTCTCATAGACAGCAAGGATACTAACACGATCAAGGCTCAGAAACATAGCAAGGACATCGTTAAAATAATCCATGTGACATCAGCGGCTCAACCGTAACTTTACAAAGCTACGAGAATATTTTTATAAACAAACATAATGACTTTATTCATTTTAGCCATTTTAGCCATTTTGGAGAGTACCGCGACGCATGTGCGCGTTTTCACCAGAATGTGAAATCTTGCTACATTTCTGGGACTGGGAACATTTCAGTTGCATTGCTGTCTATGGAGGGTTAGAGAGCTCTCGGATTTCATCAAAAACATCTTCATTTGTGTTCCGAAGATGAACGAAGGTCTTATGGGTTTGGAACGACATGACGGTGAGTAATTAATGACAGAATTTTCATTTTGGGCTGAATTAACCCTTTAATGTGCAGAATAGGTCATTCTTGAGTGATGTTTATCTTTTTTTATTTTTTTACATATCCTCCGTCATCTGTTCAGATGGTTCGACCGCAGTGAAGACGACGGGCAGATTGTTCGTGAGTTAGTGCCATTAGCAGACGGACAGAGACTTTACAGTAAGTTTTCTCCTGTTTCATATCTTGGTTTTCACCTGCTGGATGTTAAAGACACACATTTAATCATATGGTGGACGAGGAGACACCACCCCTCACAATGTAGAGCGCTTTGAGTGCTTAGAAAAGCAGAAAAGCGCTATATAAATGTAATGAATTATTATTATTATTATTATTATTATTATATATAATCTAATTAAGCCAGTAGAGCAGGCCTCAAACTTTTAAGTATTATATTTTGTGATTTCATTCATTTTTAATAAGTATTCTATTTTGATTGTTTATTTTAAAATAATTCATTTAAATTCTACATATTTATGATTTACTTAATTTTTAGTATTTCGTTATTAATTTAAAATGACTTGTATAATTTCTACATTATGATTATGATTATTTATTTATTATTTTACATTTTTACGTCTTAGTTAATTTTTAGTATCTTAATATGATTGTTTGCTATTTTAAAATTATTCACTTTAATTTTACTCTTACATGATTTAATTATTTTTATTAATTGTTTTATTTTGATTAGTTTTTATTTTAAAATTATTTATTTTAATTTTAAATTTTTATGATTTCCAATTTGTTTTATTTTTATAGTTTTTTAAAAGTTAAAAATTTTACATTTTGATTTAAGTGGAGTGTTTTATTTTTATAGTTTTAATTGTACAATTATTTAAATTCTGCATTATGATTTAATAAATCTTTACTATTTTTATTTTTATAGTTTAAATTTTTTATTTTCAGTTCTATATTTTTATGATTAAATTTGTAGTATTTTATTTTGACCGTTTTTGTATTAAAGGTATTTAATAAAATTTTTTACATTTTACGATTTAATGACTTTTTAGTAAGTGTTTTATTTTGATAGTTTTTATTTTTAAAGTATTTATTTTTATTTTACATTTTTGTTATTTAATAAATTTTTACTTGGTGTTTTATTTATATAATTTGTGACGTAATGAATTATTATTTATTTTATTTCAATTTACATTTTTATTAATAATTAGCTTGTCTCATAAACCCCCTCACTGTTCAGGGGAACCCCAGTTTCACCGAAAACTAGAATTCAGCACAAAGGTCAAATGAGCCTTTTCAGTACTTACAACATATGAAAGCTGAATATGAGAAATGTCTGTTTCAGACGTCAGCTATCACATCGCAGTGAAGACGGGTAACGTCAGTGGAGGAAGTTCAGACTCTAAAGTGTTTGTGAAGTTCTACGGTGAGAAGGGAGACACCAGCAGAATGATGCTCGTGGTCTCAGACAACAACCTGCGCAATTACTTTGAGGCTGGCCGCGTGGATGTTTTCACCGTCGACACCGCTGACATCGGGCAGGTATGTGTGCTTTCCCACCTGTACTGTATTATATTTAACAGACACATATTAAACCACCTCATAAACTCATGAAGATGTGTTTCTCAAATCTAGATTAACCGGCTCCTGATCGGTCACACTAATGAAGGGATGCGTGCCGGCTGGTTTCTGGACAGCGTTCAGATCATGGTGCCAAATCACGGCAAACACTACATGTTCCCCAGTCACCGCTGGCTGTGCAAAGACGAGGCTGATGGGAAGACGGAGGTGGAGATTTACCCCAGTGAAATACTGGATCTTGAACAATGTAAACACTCATGCTGTTATTATATAGCAGATCCCTGCTGAAAACACACAGCAAACAATCTGCTTCTTCCTCAGCATTTTTGCCTTGTTTGCCTTGCCTTGATTCCAGTACATTCTTAAATCAATATACATTTACTTGAGAAGCAAAATGACTTAAGATATTAAGTTTTGTTCTATTAAAAATGTATTATGCTCAAATCAAGAACATATATCTGCCATTGGAGTCAGAAAAATAATCTTGTTTTAAGTTTATTTTTCTGGCAGATATTTTTATTCTTTAAGCCATAGAAGAAACCACAAAGCAACATTCTAAAACACTCAAAATAATGAAGCAACTGCATAGCAACACACTAAAACTCTCTGAATAGCCTAGCAACTGCATAGAAGCATTCTAAACCCAGAAACCGCATAGCAACACTCTAAAACCTCTCAAAACAGATTACATTTATTGTTCTGATCCCAACGGAAGATTTTTCCTTTTTCTTGTTTTAAGCATATATTCTATAAATTTTTCAGAAAACAAGACTTAATATGCTTTTTAAGTAAGTGTCTTGATTTAAGAATGTTTAAATATGTAATATATATATATATATATATATTAGTGCTGTCAAACGATTAATCGCGATTAATCGTATCCAAAATAAACGTTTTTGTTTACATAATATGTGTGTGTGCTGTGTATATTTATTTTGTATATATAGATACACTCACATACTGCATATATTTTGGAAATATTTACATGCATATACATGTATATATTTATATTCTTATATTTTATATTTAAATATATTTAATATATAAACATAACATATTTTTCTTAAATATATACATGTATGTGTTTGTATTTACATATACATAATAAATATACACAGCACACACACATATATTAAGTAAACAAAAACTTTTATTTTGGATGCGATTAATCGCAATTAATCGTATGACAGCACTAATATATATATATATATATATATATGTGTGTGTGTGTGTGTGTGTGTGTGTGTGTGTGTTGATATCTTTAATATTGACTGAGTAAGACCATGTCAAAGATTTAAATCATAGGGAAATTAATGGTTGAAATCAAATTTTGATCTCATATTTAGATTTTGAGACTTTAGCCTGGATATCACAGAGAGGGTCACATATTATTATATAATATACTGTATATATTTTTTTATAGTATTGGAATAAATATTGCATGTTCTTGTTGTTAGAAGCATGAAGTACTATTGCGTTCTTGTGTCATTGTCCTGTAGTGATAAACTATGAGATCACGGTTGTGACCGGGGACGTCTTTGTTGGTGGCACAAATGCCAATGTTTTTATCCAAATCTACGGAGATCAAGGAAAGACGGAGGTGCTCCAAATCGGCAGCAGGTCAAACAACTATGAGAGGGGAGCAACAGACATATTCAAGGTATTTTCAATGTCTACCATCATCATCACACTCACTCAGTGTCATAGTGATCTGTGACGTCTGTGCAACAGATTGAGGCTAAAGATGTGGGGAAGATCTTCAAGATCCGCATTAGTCATGATGACTCGGGCATAGGAGCCGGATGGTACCTGGACCATGTGGAGATCAAGCGTCTGATAATGGCCATGGTGCCCAAAGAGAAGAAAGAAGATAAAAAGAAGAAGAAGAATAAGAAAAAGAAGAGCGATGAGGATGAGGATGAGGAAGGCGGTGAGGAGATGCGTGAGGTGGTCTTGACCTACGTATTCCCCTGTGATCGCTGGCTGGCTTCTGGTGAGGAGGACGGAGAGATGGTGGTGGAACTTCTGCCGGAGGACAATGAGGAGCTGGAGGGTACAGACACCTACCAATGATTGATCATGCGATTCTGTTAACTACGTTTGACTATGTCAGTCATCACTAGACTCTAAAACACACTCAAAATAATGAAGCAACTGCATAGCAACACTCTAAAATCATTCAGAACAACCCAGTAACCACATATCAACTCTCTAGTCTAAAACACTCAGAACACTCGCCTAGCAACTAAACCCAGCAACCACATAGCAACACTCTAAATCACTCAAAATAACCTACAGTAGCAACTGCAAAGCAACACTCTAAAACACTCAGAATAATCTAGAAACGGCATAGCAAAACTCTAAAAACACTCAGAATAATCTAGAAAATGCATAGGAATACTCTAAAAACACTCCGAATAATCTAGAAACTGCATAGCAAAACTCTAAAAACACTCCGAATAATCTAGAAACTGCATAGCAAAACTCTAAAAACACTCAGAATAATCTAGAAAATGCATAGGAATACTCTAAAAACACTCCGAATAATCTAGAAACTGCATAGCAAAACTTTAAAAACACTCAGAATAATCTAGAAACTGCATAGCAAAACTCTAAAAACACTCCGAATAATCTAGAAACTGCATAGGAATACTCTAAAAACACTCGGAATAATCTAGAAACTGCATAGCAAAACTCTAAAAACACTCTGAATAATCTAGAAACTGCATAGGAATACTCTAAAAACACTCAGAATAATCTAGAAACTGCATAGCAAAACTCTAAAAACACTCCGAATAATCTAGAAACTGCATAGCAAAACTCTAAAAACACTCAGAATAATCTAGAAACTGCATAGCAAAACTCTAAAAACACTCAGAATAATCTAGAAACTGCATAGGAATACTCTAAAAACACTCAGGCCAACCTTGAAACTCCATAGAAACATTCTAAAAACACACAGAACAACGTAGAAACGGCAAAGCAACACTCTAAAACACTCAGAGCAACCCAGCAACCACATAGCAACCCTCTAAATCACTTAAAATAACCTGCAGTAGCAACTGCACAACAACACTTTAAAACCCCTCAGAACAATTTAGCAACTGCATAGCAACACACTAAAATCACTCAGAGCAAACTAGCAAACACATAGCAGCACTCTAAAATCCCTTAGAACAACATAGAAACCACATAGCAACACTCTAAAATCCCTTAGAACAACATAGAAACCACATAGCGACACTATAAATCACTTCAAATAACCTACAGTAGCAACTGCACAGTAACATTCTAAAAAAAACTCAGAACAACCTAGAAACGGTATAGCAACACTCTAAAATCACTCAGGATAGCTTAGAAACGGTATAGCAACACTCGGAATAATCTAACAACTGCATAGCAACACTCTAAAAACACTCAGAACAACCTAGCAACCACATAGCAACACTCTAAAGCCCCTTTAAAATAACATACCAATTGCAGAGCTATACTAAAACCCATCAGATCAACCTAGCAACTGAATAGCAACACTTTATAACCACAGAGAATACCTTAGCAACCACATGCAACCAGTTTCAACACTCTAGAATCAAGGCAGTGAATTTTACATGGGAAAACTCCACTAATATTTCTTTCAGATTTAAGAATCCAGTGTGACATTAATACTGGTGTATTATGGTGCATAAATCGCAAATTACAGCTGCAGTATCATTGATCAAATCATGGTAAATCCTTTCTTGTTTTAATAATTCATAATCTGTTCCACGGCTTCTGCCTCAGAAAACACATATGAGGTCCACATCTTCACGGAAAACATGATGGGGGCCGGAAGTGATGCCAACGTGCTCATCAACATCTACGGAGAGAATGGAGATACTGGAGAACGACCCTTGAGAAAGTCCAATCATCTCAACAAATTTGAACGCGGACAGGTGAGATGAATCACCAGATGAACGCCAGTCATGGAAGGCAGGAAATCTGACACGATCCCTCATGTTATTCACAGTAGATGTAGTCGTATAGTCTTACTCATCTGTTTATTTGAGCCAATCAATTATTTACCGCACACATCGAATATGCTCCTCTGAATCGAGGCCACCCTGACAGACCCAAGCTGACATCTTACGTGTCATTGTTTTCTTCATGTTTGTGGAAGTAGATTCAGGGTTATGTGTTGCTTCAACTTACAGGAGGACACATTCTCCATCACAGCTGTGGAACTGGGGCCTTTGAAGAAACTAAGGATCCGTCACGATAACAGCCATCAGTCAGCCTGGTACCTGGACAGGGTGGAGATCGTGGACACTAAAGATGACACCACGTGAGTTCACTCAGACTGATTCCTTAGACTCTGGCCTGACACAGATATCAGAACAATCTAGAAACCGAATAGCAACACTATAAAACCTTTCAGAACAACCTAGCAGCTGCATAGCAACCCTCTAAAACCTCACAGAACAGCCCAGCGACCGCATAGCAAGGCAAGGCAAGTTTATTTATATAGCACATTTCATACACAGTGGTAATTCAAAGTGCTTTACATAAAAGAAAGTGAAATAGACATTAAAAATCAATAAAAACATGGAAATAAAAATAATAAAAACAAGGAATTTTAAAATGATATAGAAATTGATTTAAATAAATTTAAAGAAAATGATTATACTTAAAATTCATTGCAGTCAGTTCGGACATATAGCACAGTGCTCATTCAACAAATGCACAGTTAAACAGATGAGTTTTGAGTCTTGATTTAAATGTGGCTAATGTTCATCTGATCTCTTCTGGAAGCTGGTTCTAACTGCGGGCAGCATAATAGCTAAAAGCAGACTCCCCTTGTTTTGTGTGAACCCTTGGTATTTCTAACTGACTCGATCCTAATGATCTGAGTTGTCTGTTAGGTTTATATTCAGTGAGCATATCAGCAATATATTTAGGTCCTGGGCCATTGAGTGACTTATAAACAAGTAAAAGTACTTTAAAATCAATCCTAAATGTAACTGGAAGCCAGTGTAAGGACCTGAGGACTGGTGTGATATGCTCAGATTTTCTGGTTCTAGTCAGAATCCTGGCAGCAGCGTTCTGGATGAGCTGCAGTTGTCTAATGGTCTTCTTGGGAAGGCCGGTGAGGAGACCATTACAGTAATCCACCCTGCTGGTGATAAAGGCATGAACAAGTTTCTCCAAGTCTTGACTGGAAACAAACACTCTAAAACAAAAGCAACACTCTAAAAGCCCACAGAACAACCCAGCAACTGCATGGCAACCCTCTAAAACCTCACAGAACAGCCCAGAAACCGCATAGCAACACTCTAAAACACTCAAAATTACCCAGCAACTGCATAGCAACACTCTAAATCCCTTCAGAACAACCCAGCAACTGCACGGCAACACTCTAAAACACTCAAAATTACCCAGCAACTGCAACCCTCGAAAACCTCAAAGAACAGCCCAGCAACTGTATGGCAACACTCTAAAAGCCCACAGAACAGCCCGGCAATCACATAGCAACACTCTAAAACCCTTCAGAACAACCCAGCAACTGCATAGCAACACTTTAAAACCCTTCAGAACAACCCAGCAACTGCACGGCAATCCTCTAAAACCTCACAGAACAACCCAGCAACTGTATGGTAACCCTCGAAAACCTCAAAGAACAGCCCAGCAACTATATGGCAACACTCTAAAAGCCCACAGAACAGCCCAGCAACTGCATAGCAACACTCTAAAACCCTTCAGAACAACCCAGCAAATACATGGCAACCCTCTAAAACCTCACAGAACAGCCCAGCAACCGCATAGCAACACTGCATAGCAACTGCATAGCAACACTCTAAAACCCTTCAGAACAACCCAGCAACTGCACGACAACCCTCTAAAACCCTTCAGAACAGCCCAGCAACTGCACGACAACCCTCTAAAACCTCAAAGAACAGCCCAGCAACTGTGTGGCAACACTCTAAAACCCTTCAGAACAACCCAGCAAATGCATGGCAACCCTCTAAAACCTCACAGAACAGCCCAGCAACCGCATAGCAATACTGCATAGCAACTGCATAGCAACACTCTAAAACCCTTCAGAACAACCCAGCAACTGCATAGTAACTCTCTAAAACACTCAAAATTACCCAGCAACTGCATAGCAACACTCTAAACCCCTTCAGAACAACCCAGCAACTGCACGGCAACCCTCTAAAACCTCACAGAAAAACCCAGCAACCGTATGGCAACACTCTAAAAGTCCACAGAACAGCCCAGCAACCGCATAGCAACACTGCATAGCAACTGCATAGCAACACTCTAAACCCCTTCAGAACAACCCAGCAACTGCACGACAACCCTCTAAAACCTCACAGAACAACCCAGCAACCGTATGGCAACACTCTAAAAGCCCACAGAACAGCCCAGCAACCACATAGCAACACTCTAAAACCCTTCAGAACAACCCAGCAACTGCATAGCAACACTCTAAAACCCTTCAGAACAACCCAGCAACTGCATAGCAGCACTCTAAAACACCTCCAAATTACCCAGCAACTTCATAGCAACACTCTAAAACCCCTCAGAACAACCCGGCAACTGCATAGCAACACTCTAAAACACTCAAAATTACCCAGCACCCTGCATAGCAACACTCTAAAACTCCTCAGAACAACACAAGCGCATAGCAACACTCTAAAACTTTAAACCCTTCAGAACAACCCAGCAACCACATAGCAAGAATCTACAACCTCATAGAATAATCCAGCAACCGCATAGCAACACTCTAAATCCCCTCAGAACAACACAACTGCATAGCAACACTCTAAAAGACTCAGAATAGCCCACAAAACCGTATAGCAACACTCTAAACCCCCTTTGAACACCTCAGAAACCGCATAGCAACACTCTAAAACACTCAAAATTACCCAGAAACTGCATAGCAACATTCTAAATCCCTTTGGAAAATCCCAGAAACCCAATAGAAACACAATCACAATTACCCGGCAACCACATAGCAACACTTTAAAAACCCAGCAACCACAGAGCAACACACTAAAACCCTTCGGAAACAACCCAGCAACCCAATAGAAACACTCTAAAGCAATCAGAATTACCCAGCAACCCACATAGCAACTAGGGCTGGGACGATAAATCGATGCAGAATCGATTCATGGATAAATTCTGAGATTTTCAGAATGCATTGCGATTCCTCTGGAATGGATTCTGAGCTTAGATTTTAACAGCAGATGGTGCTCTAATCTAGTTTTTATCCGCACACTCAAATGCTCATGAAGTGCTGAAGAGCGCTTGTGCATTCAGCTGAGTCATGTAATTTCACCTCAGCTCAGAATGCTTTTATGACGCTTTTTTATGAGATTAATGTAAACAGCCCACTGTGAACACCCTTGTAATTCGTTTCACCCTTTTCGAATTTTATGAATGATTATTTTAGGTTCAAGTGTCTGTTAGGATTTGGAAACAAGCAGAGTACTTCTGTTTCTAAAGCATGCAGTGCCATCTGCTGTTCAAAACTAAGATCAGAATCGATTCCATAGGAATCGCGATGCATTCGGCAAATCTCAGAATCGATGCTAAATCATTTCTCGATTCGCGATGCATCAATTTATTTTCCCAGCCCTAATAGCAACACTCTAAAAACCCTCAGAACAACCCAGCAACCGCATAGCAATAATCTAAAACAATCAGAATAACCCAGCAACCGCATAGCAGCACTCTGAAATGCTCAGAATAACCCAGCAACCGTATAGCAACATTCTAAAACGCTCAGAAATACCCAGCAACCGCATAGCAACACTCTAAAACCCTTCAGAACAACCTAGCAGCTGCATAGCAACAGTATAAAATAATCAGAATAACCCAGCAACCACATAGCAACACTCTAAAACACTCAAAAGTACCCAGCAACCGCATAGCAACACTCTAAAACACCCCAAATTACCCAGCAACCGTATAGCAACTCTCTAAAACACCCCAAATTACCCAGCAACCACATAGCAACACTCTAAAACCCTTCAGAACAACCTAGCAGCTGCATAGCAACAGTATAAAACAATCAGAATAACCCATCAACCACATAGCAACACTCTAAAACACTCAAAATTACCCAGCAAACGCATAGCAACACTCTAAAACACCCCAAATTACCCAGCAACCATATAGCAACACTCTAAAACTCTTCAGAACAACCTAGCAGCGGCATAGCAACACTCTAAAATTCTCAGAATTACCCAGCAACCACATAGCAACACTCGAAAACCTTTCAGAACAACCCAGCAACCCCATAGCAACACTCTAAAACACCCAGAATTACCCAGCAGCTACATTAAAAGACACAGATATCACTTCAGGAAAACGGATCACATGAAGATCTGCATGTGTCGATTTATTAATGAGTCTATTGTGTTGAAGCGCTTAAACACACTGTCACATAACGCAGAAACGTAATGAACGCGTCTCACGTCTAGCTGTTCATATCGGCTTACGCTCAGGTATTACTTCCCCTGTAACCGCTGGCTGGCGGTTGATGAAGATGATGGTCAGATTGCGCGAGAGCTGGTTCCTGTGGATGAGGCCTTCATGAGGAAGGACGAGGATGAGGAGGAGTCTGGGGCCACACTGGGTTTGGAGCAGAAAGGTGAAAAAAAAGCACTGTCAGTGGCAAATAAAATTTAGTTTTATGTCATAGAAGATCTAAAAATATATTACATAGGCTTGAATTATTAAATATTGCTCATATGAAAATGAAAAAAAGCAAATCAGCAAATTCTCTCGAGAATCCAATGATCTCTATACACACTACTTTTATTGCTTTGTGCTCTTGTTGAAAAGAAAATGGCAAAGGATTTTTAACACAGAACTATGTACCAAGTTGGGAGAACTATGGGTATCTTTAATAAAATATGAATAAACTAAAAAAAAAAATAATAAATAAATGTTGCTTGTATGATTTGTGTTGTTATTTTTATAATAATAATAAATAAATCTTATTCCCCAGCAATTCAGCTTGTAACTGGAACATTTTTGCTGAAATTATATTGAAATCATATCTACTTCTAATTTCAGTCTAAAGCAAACGATTGTAAATTTTATAAAAATGTGATCAGTTTTGTCTGTCAGTCCAAGTACTTATCCTTATTTAATTTATTTTCTTCTTATTCTTTTTGTTTTGTTTGTAGCAATGTCGACAACATACACATTGAGGATCAAGACTGGAGAAAAGAAACACGCAGGAACAGACGCCAATGTCTTTGCGATTCTATATGGAGAGAATGACGACACAGGTGAAAATACACACAATCATCACTTCAATGAAATACAGAGTGTTCTTCACACTATCTGCTAACTGTTCAAATGGCTTTTCTTGGATTCTTTCCCTCTATCCTCATGAACTAAACAGGACTCATTAACCTGAAAGCCTCTAAATCACACAAAAACAAGTTTGAGAAAGGAATGATCGATGAATTTATCGTGGAGGCCGTTGATCTCGGAGAACTCCAGAAACTGAGAATTGGCCATGACAACTCAGGTGAGTGTGACGGTCATTAAATGTGACCGAAACCACGTCTGAATGTGATCATGGACTGAGTGATAGCTGGGTTTGAATCAGGCTTTGTTTAGACAGGATTCGCTCGACTGCCTCTAAAAGCTGCCTGCAAACAGTTAGCAACCTGTCTGGTATTAAGTTGCTTTGGCAACGGTACAGAAACGCTCCTATCACATCGCTCTTAATGGCAGCTGTTGTTCTCGAGCCATTGGAAATAAATCACAAATGAACCTCTTACATTCCTGGACAGCAGTGATTAAATTGAGATCAAACTTTGCTTATGTTTCTCCCAGATCTCAATCTGGAGTTTCAGAAGAGGTCTCAGTAATATCTGAAACGGTGCTCACATACACTATATTGCCAAAAGTATTGGCACCCCTTCTAATGAACAGGTTTGACTACTTCAGTCATTTCCATGAGTACATATCCTAATGTTAAAGCATATAATGATATTCTAGGGAATTGTGTGCTTCTAATTTTATAGCAACAATTTGGACAGAACTAGAAATGGTTGATTGAGTCAGTGTGGAAGAACTTGACTGGTCTGCAGAAAGCCAAGTCCTGATCCCAGCTGAACACCTCTGGTGTGACTTTAAATGCAGACATTGAGCCAAAAACTCATCACCAAACACCAATGACTTGTACATACACTATATGGAGAAAATATATTGGGACACCCCCTTCTTTAGAACAGAAAAAGGCACTTCCAAAATTGTGGCAACAAAGATGGAAACAAATTTAAAAACTGTATTTCCATCTCTGTTGCAACAGTTTTGGACGTGTCTAAAACGACAGTACCCTTATGTACAAGTCATTACTGTTTGGCTCAAGGTCTGCATATAAAGTCACACCAGAGGTGTTCAGCTGGGATCAGGACTTGGCTTTCTGCAGACCAGTCAAGCTCTTCCACACTGACTCAATCAATCATGGCTTTTTGAACCGTGTCTTATACTCAGAGACACTGTCATGTTAGAATAGAAAAGAGTCCTGTCCAAACTGCTGCTATAAAATTAGAAGCACACAATTCACTAACATACCATTATATGCTTTAGCATTAAGATTTGTACTCATGGAAATTACTAAAGTAGTCAAACCTGTTCATTAGAAGGAGGGGTCCTAATACTTTTGGCAATATAGTGTTTATCTAGATGACAGTCTGAGTTTGTAGTCTCAATGAGAACTCGAGTGTTTCTCATCAAATGATCTTAGATGCTCTCCTCTTAATGTTATAGCTTTATACTCTTACTACAACACAACTATTGGCTCATTTATGTTTGTTTTTATTTCTCCTACGGAATTTTAGGAGAAACATCTGTAAGAAATCTCTTCAACTTCATTCCCGAGAACTTGAGCCATAAAAGAGCAACATCTGAGCAATAAAATAGCCATGGATAGTTTTTTCTCTAGCTGGACTGTTGCTTTAATTGTCTGTATTAGCTGGAGCATTACTGGAGATGATTGGGTCTGTGTTTTACAGGAGGGTCGGCTGGATGGTTCCTGGACTGGGTGGAGATCGATGCTCCTTCTCAAGGACAGAGGCTTCGTTTCCCATGTGGCCGCTGGTTGGACACAGGAGAAGACGATGGAGCCGTTGTCAGAGATCTGTATCCAGCGGAGCTACAGACTGAACTTTACACGCCATGTAAGAGACCGTGAACCGCTTTGTTTACAACCAAAGGACATGCAATGGATTAAAAAGAGATTATTTTATTATTGTTTGCTTCTATTGAACACTCTTTGGCATTTTTCTTACAAAACAGTAATAGATTGTATCCCAAAAAAAATTTTTTTTTTCTGTCTTTTTTTTTTAATTCATTTTAATTTTAGTTCAGGTTTTAGTCATTTTGTCAGTTATTGCATTTTTTAAAATTATATCTACATTTTTTTCATTTTCTTGTGTATGTTTGTCATTTTTATGATTATTACTTTTTAAATATGTTTATATATTTCTGTTTTATAACTTAATATATTTTGCCAATTCAAATACATCAAGTTAAACTAAATGAAAATCTTTTGGGTGAACGATCCCTATAGATTGGAATAATTGTTTGTGTCTTTCTCCTGTAGTCGTTCCCTATGAGATCACCACCTTCACGAGTGACGTGTTCGCTGCAGGGACGGATGCGGACGTTTTCATCGTTCTGTACGGTCAGAAGGGTCTGTGTACGCAACAGAAGTACCTGTGTGTGAACAAGAGAGAACGACGCATGTACTTCGAGAGATCAGCAGAAGATATGTTCATTGTAGAGGTGAGCATCAGTCGGTCATCGCTATACAGCACAGAAATGCTCTCAGTCACTCAACGCTGTACTTTTATTTCTCTCTGCCAAGCTTGAAGACATAGGGGACGTCATAGAGAAGATCCGCATCGGACACGATAACCAAGGGACGAACCCCGGCTGGCATCTGGACAGAGTGGAAATCAGAAGACTTTTGAGGAAAGGAAAGGTAATTCAGTCGGATTCACTCAGATAATATTATAGGAAAGGAAGGAAGGAAAGGACGTGACGTGTGGCCAAGTATGGTATCCCATTCTTGGAATTAGTGCTCTGCATTGAACCCATCCAAGCGCACACACACAGCAGTGAGAAGTGAGCACACACACACACACACACACATTGTGAACACACCCGGAGCAGTGGGCAGCCAATGCTGTGGCGCCTGGGGAGTTGGGGGTTCAGTGCCTTGCTCAAGGGTCTCACCTCAGTCGTGGACAGTATGGAATTTGATTTAAGTAATCCCCAGGTCTTGAAAAGTATGGGAAAAAGTCATTTCCAGACTTTTGTCCCGATTTAGTTTTATCATAGAAAATTAAGAAGTTAATGGAAATAAATTAATTGTACAAGAAGTGTTTTCATGGCAGCTGTTTAATGATTCTTTAGTGATTGCCAAACACGATTGAGTGAATTCACATTTCATTAGGCAAAATGCAGGTTATAAGAGTTTTGGATTTCTCATGATATTCTTAGTATCGTATTACATAGTGTCCAGGACCTTTGCAAAAATAAAAAATATAAAGACTTTTATATGCACATGAGAAATCACCTATTGTGCCATCGGCCCCTTTTGTGGTGTGGTTTCTTGGCCTCCACAGAGTATGCATTAAAGAGAACATTTTTTATAGTACCAGTCTTTTTTTATAATCTATTTAACTTGGCAAATAGGACGATGCATACAGCCGTATTATGCCATCAGCTCATTTTGTTTCATGGTTTCTCCATCACCACAGAGGATGTGTTAAATTGGACATTAGGCCTTGATATTTGAGATACTTGCATAAGGAAAGCCACATTTTGAGGAAATAGATCTCTATTAATTCATTCTTGTTTTTTTCATGGTGAGATGGCAGTGAATAGGTTAAATAGGCTTTATAAAATTTATCTAACAAGTTTAAATGCGTAAGCATGCAAAAAAATTCATGCACGTGAATAATGTCTCGAAGACACAAAAAAGTTTCTTGTGTGCATGCAAAATTCAATTTTTATTATTATTATTATTATTTTAGGGGCTCTGTATGTTGTCACTTTGAGAAAATCAATGAAGAATATATTTACAGATGAGTATATATGGAAGGCATTTTCTGCCAATTTTAAATAAATCAATTTAATTATAAAAATTAAATGAAAGCCAGATTAACAATTTCATTATAGAAAATTATAAGCAAAATATGTGCCAAAATATTTTTCAACCGGTCAGGGACAATGCATTGTCACAGTGAAAATGAAAATGAAACAATTTCATTTCATTATCAATTTTGGCAGATATTTTGTGTGTAGTTTTCTATAATGAAATTGTTAATCTGGTTTTTATTTTCATTTTTATAATTAAATTGATTTATTTAAAATTGGCAGATGATGGCTTCTATAACTACACTGAACAAAATTATAAACGTAACACTTTTGTTTTTGACCACATTTTTCATGATCTGAACTCAAAGATCTAAGACTTTTTATATGTACACAAAAGGCCTATTTCTCTCAAATGTTGTTCACAAATCTGTCTAAATCTGTGTTAGTGAGCACTTCTCCTTTGCCGAGATAATCCATCCACCAGGTGTGGCATATCAAGATGCTGATTAGACAGCATGAATATTAAACAGGTATGCCTTAGACTTGCCACAATAAAAGGCCACTCTAAAATGTGCAGTTTTACTGTATTTGGGGGGTCCGGGGGGGGGGTCCAAAAACCAGTCAGTATCTGGTGTGACCACCATTTTCCTCACGCAGTGCAACACATCTCCTTCGCATAGAGTTGATCAGGTTGTCCATTCCTCTTCAATGGCTGTGCAAAGTTGCTGGATATTGGCAGGAGCTGGAACACGCTGTCGTATACGCCGATCCAGAGCATCCCAAACATGCTCAATGGGGGACAATGTCCGGTGAGTATGCTGGCCATGCAAGAACTGGGATGTTTTCAACTTCCAGGAATTGTGTACAGATCCTTGCAACATGGGGCCGTGCATTATCATGCTGCAACATGAGGTGATGGTCGTGGATGAATGGCACAACAACGGGCCTCAGGATCTCGTCACGGTATCTCTGTGCATTCAAAATGCCATCAATAAAACGCACCTGTGTTCGTTGTCCATAACATACACCTGCCCATACCATAACCCCACCGCCACCATGGGCCACTCGATCCACAACGTTGACATCAGCAAACCACTCACCCACACGACGCCATACACACTGTCTGCCATCTGCCCTGTACAGTGAAAACCAGGATTCATCCGTGAAGAGAACACCTCTCCAAAGTGCCAGACGGAAAAAGTCTTAGATCTTTGAGTTCAGCTCATGAAAAATGGGGGCAAAAACAAAAGTTTTGCATTTATAATTGTGTTCAGTGTATATACCAAATATAAAGCTGAAAATAATGCTGTATGAACTATAATGTTAAGTATGGTCTGTTATTCTACTGAGAGGTTTGGAAATTTGAGTCTGCAAAAGTATGGAATTTTTAAATGGAAAATGTGAACCGAATGTTCTCCAGGGTTCTGAGACGACCATCTTCCCCTGTGAACGCTGGCTGGCCAAGTCTGAGGATGACGGCGAGACGGTGAGAGAGCTGGTGCCTTCGGAGATCATCACGGAGAAGCTGCTGAGAGACGGGACGCTCAAGCACAATGAGATCGAGGTGGAGGATGCTCTGGAGAGTATGTGACTGTCATACTGTACATTATTAGGATTTCAGTCCATTTATTTATTTATAAAGCACAAATAAACACAAATATCCAGCTTTTGCCTATGCCCCATTATGCTATAGGAATAACGTCTGTTAAACTGTGAACAATCAGCAAAGGATTCCATCATTTTAACAGATAACAATATTGCTTTAGAAACATTCCTGTAAACACTAGGGCTGGTTTTAACACAAATTTCATGATTTGATTCGATTATGCTTCACAAGCTTGCGATTCGATTTGATTCAATTCAATATAAATGATTTTTTATATACATCATGTACAGGACATGGCAAATTTTCTCAAGGAAAAAAAAAATCTGTCATCTAATGCTGTAATGCAATGTAGTCAGTTGGTACTACATTAATACTGAAATTTAAAATTATCTAAAAAAATATATAAATAAATATTTTATTATAGAAGTATAAAAATATATTTGTTCAAACATAAATCAAATATTGAAGAGTAGCCAAAAAATGCTACATGGTGCATATATTTAGCAAAATTATCCTCTCTAGAGTTCATTTCTCTAGCTGACTAACACGTTTTTGATCACAGAATGTTTTTTATGAGGTAATTTAATTGTGACGTTACTTGACATTGTTTACAAGCTGTTATAATTACATCTTTGCGCGGTTGAAACACTGATTGAGTGAATACATGAGACAGGATACGGATTTCAGTAAGTTGTACTCTATATTTTAACATACCTTCGGATGTTCATTCATGTTTATTTTGTGCTGTAACTGGTAATAAAGCGGAGGAGATGATCAGTCACTCCACATTAAACGGCATTTATTATTTGAATATTGCAATAAGATGAACAGAGTTTGAAATCTCAGACTTTGGTTCATATCAAAAGTAACAAATCACAAAGCTTATTGTGGTTTATTGAATGGGAGGCGCAGTACAAGGATTTGAGGAAAAACGAGAGATTCGTAGTGCATTCAGTGAATTTAACTTCCAGCAGGTCCAGCAAACGCACGTCCTGATCTGTGAAGGGACAGGCTGTTCTGTTCAGCGGATCGCAAACATCTGATCCAATCTTATTAAAGCTTAACCGATCCCACTGATAGGAAGGCGCCAGGTCATTTAAGCATTAACAAACAGGCATGCACTTTAAAAACAATTCTGTTACACACTGACACTGTCAACCAGTTAAGAGACATTTAAATCAGAGTAATGTATTTTCATTTAGGACCATTTCAATTGTGACATAAGGACTGGGTTATTCCATTATTTAAAGAATTACAAAAATCTAAACGAGATGAAATGAAAGCATGGATAACTCAAGACCTTTAAAAGACTTGAATTTGGCTAAAACTATAAAATGAAAAACTTGACTTAGTAATATTCTGCATTATTCTATATAATATTTATTCATATTGTGATATTTTATTTTGATATTTTCATTTTTTGAATTATTATTATTTTGCTTTAATTTATTTTTATTTCAGTTTTAGTTGTCAGTTTATTTTAATTTTGGTACTTCAGTATTTTAATATTCATTTTAATATTAAAAATGTTAAATTAATATTATTTTAAGTACTTTAGTAATAAGTGCTACTTATTTTATTTCAGTTAGTTGCCATTTCCAATTTTCATAATTTTTAAATTTACACTGGAAAAAATTATTAATAGAATTTACTAAAAAAGAATTTAAGGTAAGCGATCAATTTATTTTAGCTACATTTAAATCAGCTAATTTAGTTGACTAACTTTCAATATTTTTTCTTTATTTAAATATACTGTATCTAAAAGAAATTGTTTGCAACCACTTACCTTAAAAAAAAATTGTATCTTATTTTTTCAGAGTACATTTAGTCATTTAGCAGATGCTTTTATCCAAAGTGACTTACAAATGATGACAATAGAAGCAATCAAAACCAAAATCTTATATTTATATTTTATTTCTGCTTAATTTCACTTGATAAAACCAAGGTTTAAAATACAATTAATGTTCGTTATATTATCAAGTTAATGCACTAACACTATTGGATGAGAACAAAACACGAACTGAACTCTATTGTCTTCTGTAGAGCTATTTTACAGCTGAAATTATTATTTTTTTCATAATAAATGAATTTTGCAACAATAACCTGTTATTTTCCTGTTTCTTACTGTGACAGTGCTTTGAAACAATCTGTATTGTATAAATGTGAAGAATAGTTTTAGTTAAGAATAACAACACTGGCTCAATAAACACATTTCAGCTGGAAATACATGCCAGAATTCATGTTGTGGTTTGTTTTCTATAATAACAGAATATTCTTGAAAGGTCACAGTGGTGTATCACACTTGTTGTCAATCATTAACACACATGCTGATGTTTCTGCAGCTCACACGTATAAGGTGTCGGTGAGAACGGGTGACATGAACGGAGCTGGCACCGATGCCAATGTGTTCCTGACCATCTACGGAGATCTGGGAGACACCGGAGAACGCAAGCTCAGCAAATCTGAGAGCAACGGAAACAAGTTTGAGAGAGGAGCTGTAAGTCATGAAACCGGTTTCACTATCACATATACTCATACTCATAGTCATATCTTTCTTGAAATACATTTCCTTGCAAAAAACAAATATGGCAGCTAAAGAGGATGATGTAAAACCAGCTAGAACAGCAGTTTGCAACCTTTTTGACTCCAAGGTTCAATAATATTCACAATAATATGTATATCATTCAAAATAATATGTTCTTCAGGAATACTGCTCTTATTAACCAATGAATTTACAGTACATGATTTACTGGATATTTTTAACAATATTATTTATCTTTTATTTATCTTATTTTATATTTTAGAGCTTGGAATAACTATAAAAATGCATATTCATTATACAAATGCCCATGAAGTTATATGAGTTTATGAATTTCCCTAACTTATAGGTCAAGAAATCTCACATTTCAAATTAGGCTTCTTCAAATATCCAGATTCCTCAAAAAAAAAAAAAAAAAAAAAAAAATTTGTTGAGAGGGTGAATTAAAATAGAAATTATGTTGATTATTTTAATGTGGTTTTGTCTTATTTTAAATAATTTCAAGTCATCTTAACAGCCCTTGGTTTAGAAGCACTGACGTAGAAACAGGTTGCACAAAAGCAGCTTATTTCTAGATTCGACGAATAATACAATGAATAATAACCAGTGTTATTTTAGTATCAGTGAGATACTATTATACTTTTTAGTAGTGCTGTCAAATGATTAATCGCATCCAAAATGAAAGTTTTTATTTACATAATATATGTGTGTGTGCTGTGTATATTTATTACTGTATGTATATACAAATACACACACCTACAATATATAATTTGAAAATATTTACATGTATATATTTGTCACACTCTGCCCGGGAGCACGGAGACCAGGAGACGAGGAATTCACAAACACGAGAATCTTTAATCCAACTAGGAGCATGGGAGGCACAGGAAACACATCACGGACAGGGAAGACAATTCATCGACCGACAAAACTAACTGAAAGGACTGGGGCTTATAAAACACAGGATAACGAGGGAACTAAGGAGACACACCTGGGATCAAATTAACAATTAACATGAGGGAGAAACTGGGTCACAGAACACATGGGGAGCAAAAACACCACAAAAACAGGTCCAAGATCCTGACAATATTTATATTCATATAATTAATATTATATATAAATATATTTAATATATAAACAAAAATTTTCTTAAATATATACATGCATGTATGTGTATTTATATATACTTAATAAATATACACAGTACACACACACACATATTATATATATATATATATATATATATATATATATATATATATATATATAAAACAAAAACTTTTATTTTGGATGCAATTAATCGCGATTAATCGTTTGACAGCGCTACTTTTTAGTAATATTTTGCATTTTTATTTTATTTTATTTTTTATATTTTAAATTTTTTTTTCATGTATTTTATTTTTTATATTTAAATTTAATTTAAAGTGTTATTATTTTTGTTTTGTTACATCAAGTTACATTACATCAAGTACTATGAAAATGAAATGAAAAATTGTTAATTTTATTTCTAGTGACACAATTGTCTAAATTATAATAACCCTGATAATACCCTTTTCATCTGAATTAGAAGGAAAGTCAGTTTGTTTAGTGGTTTCAATTTAAAATTAAAAAGTACAACTTTTAACATTTTTAAAATAGCTTCAGAACAGTTTTATAGCTATTAGAGCTGTGGCAATGAAAAACATTTATGTAGAAGAAGGAAATATTATCATCCATAAAGTCCATCAGACCCGTAACACACTCCACAAACCATCAAACCTCATTTAGAAGAAAATGAAAGCAGAGCATCATCAGCACCACAATGAAAGCAGCAACGTTAGCCAGCTCCAGATCAGCATTTCAGGATTCACTGCAGCTGTTTGTGTGCAGGTTGACAAGTTCAGCATTGAAGCCGTGGATCTGGGTCAGGTCTATAAGATCAGAATCCGGCATGATAATTCTCTGGCTGGAGCTGACTGGTATCTGGATCAGGTGGAGGTGGTGGATGTGGAGACAGAAGAGGTTTACATGTTCCTGTGTGAACGCTGGCTCTCCATTAAGAAAGAGGACAAGCGCATCGAGAGGACCTTCTTTGTCAAGGTAATGGAAATCTGACTTAATAAAAACTAGGGCTGTCGATTTAACTTGTCAATTAATTATGGAATAAATAAAGTGTTAAAATGCATTTAACACAGCGTCCCATCCAGACTCGTCTGTCATCTTTGATGCAGTTTCTGATGAACATGATGCAGGATGACTGACTGCGTGATGGAGCCTGTTACAATGCAGTTATATGAATCTAAAATTCAAGAAATGAGTGCAAAAAAACAAATCACCCTCTAATATGTGTCCCTGGAGCACAAAAGCAGTCATGAGTAACACAGGTATATCTGTAGCAATAGCCAACAATACATTGTATGGATCAAAATTATACATTTCTCTTTTATGACAAAATCATTAGGATATTAAGATCATGTTCCATGAAGATATTTAGTAAATTTCCTACCGTAAATATATAAAAACTTCATTTTTGATTAGTAATATGCATTGCTAAGAACTTCATTTGAACAACTTTAAAGGAGATTTTCTCAATATTTAGATTTTTTTGCTCCCTCAGATTCCAGATTTTCTAATAGTTGTATCTCAGACAAATATTGTCCTATCCTAACAAACCATACATCAATGGAGAGATTATTTATTCAGATTATTTATTTTTATTCAACAAATGGACCCTTATGACTGGTTTTGTGGTCCAGGGTCACATATTTATATCATATGATATAGTTTAGCAATATGAGACCAGCAAAAGTGCTGTTTCTCCCCAATATCTGCACCACTGCAAATGTGATACTGAATTATACAACAGTTCAATAAACAAGAAGTTAATACTATTTTACATTTTAGACACAATGTTGTCTGTTTTGATCGATTTAACAAAATAGTTCCAGTTAAAGCCACAGCAGAACTGTTTTGCATGTCTGAGCAACACACAGCGAGTGAGTCAATGATTCAGTGACGTGTTCAGAAAGACATTCGGTGTGTTCGACTTGAAGTGGCGTTGCACAGACCGATCATGTAGATGATATTAAAGTAGCACGAGGGTGATTAGAGAGCAGACGAGAGAGCTTTTGAATGGTTTTCGCAGTACTAGTCACTTGCTTAGTTTCTGAACAAATGACCTGTTTGAATCGAGTGAATCAGTGATTCAGTGATTCAGTGACTCATTCATAAAGACAGTCTATCGCTTCATTTCTGAGTGAATCTGTCTTTTCAAGGAATTGAGTGATTCCTTTTTCCATTTTCAAGATTCAGTGTCTCATTCGTTAAGACAGGCAATTATTTGTTTTATTTGACATTTGAAAGAATCGTTTGAAAGAATGAATGAATGAATGTTTTTTTCTCATTAAGACATTTTGACCTATTGTTGGTGAAATTTAATTTGGTCTAATTTAAAAAAAAAAATCAAAAATCAATATTAAATTTTTTCAATGTTGAATCAAAATCTTAAATCTAAATCTACTTTTCTGTAATGTCTGTTCAATGTTTTTTGTTATTTAACAAAAGAATGACTTTAAATGATCTTTTGAGGGTCATTTCTCAGCCCAAATTGATTTGCGATTAAGTAATTGACATTTCATGTAATTAATTAGATTAAAATGTTTAATCAGCCCTAATAGAAACTTCATGAAAAAGTTAACAGGCATAATTCACTGTCATGTTTTTCTGTTAGGGATACGAGGGTGAGAGGAACCCTCAGAACGCAAAGAAGAACATGCAGAACACTAAAGCAGGTCTGGACAGCAACATGAACAAGAAGAAGAAGAAGAAAAAGGCTGTTATTATGGAGGAGGGTCCGAGTAAGATCATACTTTATTCCAGTGATTCATTCTGAAGTCTTAGACAGTCAGAGATGGGTGGTTTAATGCTCAACATCTGTGTTTTGGCAGTGATCCCGTACCACTTCACAGTGTCCACCGGAGACGATCGTGATGCCAGCACCACCAGTCGGGTTTACGTTATCATCTTGGGGCCCAATGATTTAGAAACGGAGCGACTGTGGCTGGATCTCACTGACGGGAAGACATGCTTCGCTGCCGGAGGAATGGAGCACTTCATGTGTTACGGACTAGACGTGGGTGAGATCAAGAGAGTTGAGGTGAGACTCAACAGAGGAGTGAACATTTACACTATTGTTCAACTTTTTAATATTTCTGAAAGAAGTCTCTGCTGCTCATCCAGGCTCAAAATATACTGTAAAAATTTGGAAATATTATTACAGTTTAAATCAGCTGTTTTCTGTGTGAATATGTGTTAAAGTGTAATTTATTTCTGTGATCTTCAGCATCATTACTGCAGTCTTCAGTGTCACATGATCTTCAGAAATCATAATAATATACTGATTTACTGCTCAACAAACATTTCTGATTATTATCAATGTTGAACACAGTTGTGCTGCACAATATTTTTTGTTGAAACCGTGATACATTTTATTTTTCAGGATTCACAGATGAATAGAAAGTTCAAAAGAACAGCATTTATTTGAAATATAAATCTTTTGTAATGTCTTTACTGATCGATTTAATGCATCCTTTCAAGGTTGATTATAGTTAACCAAGACATACTTTAAATAAAATAAACATTAACTGAAATTTAATAAACTGAAAAAAATAAGAAAAAATAAAATTACTTTTGAAATGCAAAAATAAGTAATTATAACTAATACATAAAAATGAATAAAAATGTTCCAGGATTAAAAAAAATAAAAAAATACTAAAACTTTGTTACTTAAGTGCAAAGTACAAAAAAAGTCAAAGTACAAAAACAACAAACTAAATAAATTAAAACTAATTAATGAAAACTATATAGACATATAATTAAAGTGAAAACAGAAAATAATTCAAAATATCAACAAAAACTATATTATTTAGAAATTGTATACTTTGAACAGTAATGTAATGTTTGAACGAGGGGTGTGCAAAATCAACAAAAAATAAGATCTCAATATGTTCTGGGATTTTATGGATAACGATAATTAGACGATATTCTGTGTGTTATTGTGCTGGTATCTTAAGGACTGATGTGGACGGCTGACTCCTAAAGATTTGGATATTCTTCATATTCTGTGTGCTGGTCAGTTCACAGCAGTGAGAGAAATTATTGTTTTTCCAATAAGTTTAAACAAATTTTTCGTTTTATGGGCTTTTTTACCTTTTATAAAGACATTAAAAAAAAAAAAGTGTCCAATTATCTTTGGAGTCAAATTTTACATTTAATCAGTGAATTAGAATAATAAGACAATTGGGCTGTTATCAAGCAAATTAAATCAGTATCAATAAAATTAATCTTCACAATGCAGAGGAAACACAGAAGCTGCGTCTGAAGAGGTGTTTAGATGTATTTACACACTGTTTAATGCAGGACACGAATGCATTTAACCTGCAATTACAAATGCAGAAATAATGTTTTCATATATTAAACAAAGCGTTGAATACTGATATTTGAAATTATTTAAATAATGAAAAGATACTTTGAATGTGAAATTAAACCCACCAGTAGGTGGCAGCACGTCACTGTAAATAAGTGAGTCATTGCGACTGAACCGAATCATTTAAACGACTGATTCATTCAGGAACGAATCACTGTCATGTTGCTCAGAAACGCTTCACCCGACATATGCAGATGATCATCAGTATCAGTTGATTGTCAGTGAGTTCTCGCTCCAGTGCTGATGTTCTGTCCTCAGTTGGGTCATAACGGAGCGACTCCCGAGAGCTGCTGGCTGGTGGACCAGCTGTCGGTGGCCGTTCCCACCAAAGGCATTCAGTACAACTTTCTGTGCAAGTGCTGGCTGGCCAAAGACAGAGGAGACGGTCTGACGGCCAGAGTCTTCAACATACTGGACGCCACCACCATCAGCATCATCCGGAAGGTCCAGACCCTTATGATCAGTCTGAAGGTCTCTGTGTGTAGATGCTAGGGCTCATATTCTGGCTGTTGTTCAGGTGGTTTTTGAGGTGACGGTGGTCACCGGTGACACTCAGAATGCAGGAACGGACACCAACATCTTCATAACCGTGTTTGGAGCCAATGGGAGCATGGAGGAGATGCTCCTCGCCAAACATGAGGACAGGTACGTATTTACCACAATCACCAACATTCATATTTAGCTTTTTGTTCATATTTTGAATTAGATTTTATTTTCATATTTTCTGTTTTCATATTGATTTGAAAGTTTTTGTAATTTTGTTTATATATATGTATATATATATATATATATATATATATATATTATTTATTTTTTTTATTATTTTTTTTTTATAGTTTTTATTTTATTTAGTTTTAGTTTTATTTAGTACATCAAGGTAAAGGAAAAATGAAAATGTGAAATGTTGACTTGGCTGAAATAAAATAAGTTTAATTTCTTATCATTTTATTTCAGGTAACATTTATTTTATTTCAAGTAACAGTTTTTTTACTGTTTAAGTTTCTTTTTTAATATTTTGAATTAATTTTTATATTCATATTTTCCATTTTAATTTTAAAGTTAAATTCATAGCAATTTCAATGTGTTTTTGTCATGTTTATACAGTATATATATATATATATATACATATACTTTAATAGTTGTTATTAATTTTATTTTTTAACAAAACTTTGAAATGTTGTCTTGGCAACTAGCTGAAATAAAATGAATGTAATTTTTTTTTTCCCACTTAAAGTTTATACTATTTCTAGTCACAAAAGTAGTTTACATTTTTATTTTATTTCAAGAAATGACATTTTTAGAGTTAGTTTTTTATATTTTGAATTAGTTTTTATTTTTGTATTTTCCATTTTCACTTCAAAGTTTTCTTAATTTTGTTGTCTTTTTGTCATTTTTATGACTTTTAGTGCATCAAGTTAAACTAAATGAAAGCGAGAAATGTTACATTGTCGACTAGCTGAAACAAAATATTCATTTTTATCTTAACATTTATTTTATTTCAAGTAATGGAAATATATTTTATGGTTTATCTTTGGTCATTTTGTCTTTTAAGTTTTGTTTGAATGATTTTATAAATGTATTTTCAATTTTAATTTTAGTTTTAATAATTCTGTTGTGCATTTTTGTAATTTTTATTAGTTTTTTTAATAAATCTAAATATATAGTTTTTATAATTTTTTATTTCAGGTTAAGTGGTTTTATTGCATCAAGTTAAATGAAATAAAAAAGAGAATTACTGCTTGGGGAACTAGCTGAAGTAGTGTTTTTTTTTGTTTCAGTTAAAATTGACTTTATTTTAAGAAAAATATTTAAAAAAAGATTTTTAAAAAAGTTTTTAGTTTTAGTTACCGCTAATAACTGTGGTTTGTGGTAGGTTTGAAAGAGGACAGGAAGACACGTTTAACCTGGAGATCGACGACATCGCGCCTCTAAAAAAGCTCCGCGTTCGCATCGACGGGACAGGAAGCCGTCCTGATTGGTTCCTCGACAAGGTCAGTGATCCGAGCATCTAATGAAACTCGAGCAGCTCACATCCTGTTCGGAGAGTCTTTTAATCAGGTTTCCAGGTTAATCACAACATAATGAATGAAACTCATTAAGGGCACGACTGTAAACATGTTGTTTGTTCCTGTCACATGACCCAGATAATCATGAGACACCTGAGCACGGAGGAGGTGTATGTTTTCACCTATGAGGAGTGGCTCTCCAAGACCAAAGGACCCAAGAGGGCCAAGGTCTGTGAACTTCCTGCGGTCGTGGACGACGAGGAGATGGTGGAGAAAACCACATACACCATCCAGGTTAAAACCAGTGACATCGCTGGTAGGTGTAACGAGTAAACATGATGCAGTATTACACCAGCGCCTGTATTCACAAAACATCTTCAGGATAAAAGTAGATCATAACTCACCGATTCAGGAGAAAATCTTAAAAATAATAGGTGTGTCATTCCTAAATTTAGTACTCCTACATTATTAGAGTATTTCACAAAGCGTTTAGCACTAAAACTAGCTCCTAAATCTGTGAAAGGTCAGGAGCAGTGAAGAGGAGTCCGAAGTCACAAACCATCCTAAAATAGCTGTTTCTGGAAATCTGCCTCGGAACGTAAACAGTTTAGAAATATTTGACGATAATGAGCTTTTAAAAAGAGATCTCCTTTGGTTTTGGAGGTTATCTCAACTCTAAATGTTCCTTTGATTATATCCTTGTTTTCATTAATCAGCTGGACAAGAAGTAACAGATGTTCTCGAGTCCAGTTTGCTTTTCTGTTACGTTTGCATGTCTTACTATCAGCCGTGATTATTCTACTCTGTTCATTAAAAGGCTGTTTATATGCATATTCACTAATTGTTTACGAGAAGCATACAGGCTGACAATTAGCTGAACATATACTTGTTTAATTAATGATAGCCTGCATTTTAAAATCTTTATTTGAATGTGGCAACATAATATCATGCTCTATGAATAAATCTCTGACAGAGACTATCAGCCAATCACTGTGTGCATAGTTAATAAGCTTGATGACATCATCCATAGCAACGAGGTAAACCCCGCCCCCTTAATCTGAGTTTAAGACTTCTCTCTATTCCTCAGTACAAGTTTGTCTCAGCAGCTTTGTGAATAGTTTTAAGAGAAAACTTTTACTGCTATTTAGGAGAACTCTTAGTGGTGAGATCAAATGTTTCGTGAATACAGGCTCTGATTGTCAGACTGACTGGTTACTAAACAGATCAACATCATATCAAGGATACTATTGTTCAATAAAACTACAACCATAAAAAAACAACTGTTTTCATTACTTACTTACAATATATGTTAACTGGGGGAAAAAACATTTCAGTTAATTCCTAAAGAAACACCTCATTTTCATTTAGCAACTTAATATCTCACAGCTTTCTCCTGCCAGCCATGAGATTGAGTGGAGAGCACATGGAGTATTTTATTTCCTTTCTCAGATTGTTCTCCTGAGACTCCTGTAACCTCACAAGATCTCAGTGTTTAGATTCTGCAGAGTCTGTAATCAATAGGAACCAGTGTTCATTCATTAGCACTGAGACACTATTATAGTTTCTATTGTTATTTTTACATTTGCATTTTAATTTTAGTTATAGTAATTTTCTTGTGTTTTCATTTTTACTAGTTTTTTTTATAGCTATATAAGTTTTTTATTAAATTCTACTTTAGTTTTAGTTATTTTAATACATACCTAGTTAATTTAATACATTTAATACATTTTCTGTTTTAAGTTGTTTTTCATTTTGAATTAGTTTTTATTTGATTTTCACTTATTTTATTTCAAGCAATATAATATTTGCTCTTAAATTTTAAATTAGATTTAATTTTAATATTTTCCATTTTATTTAAATTTTAGTTACAGTAATTCTAATTTGTTTTTGTCATTTTATTCGTTTTTTTATCTATAAGTTCTATTAATTTTATTTTAGTTTAAAGAGATGTGATTATAAATGAGCATCATGCTGCTCTTCTATAGATGCACAACCATATTCTCATGTCGTTTGGCAGCCGCTGGCACCGATGCCAATGTGTGTCTGATCGTGTTCGGGGAAAACGGCGACTCGGGAACGCTGGCACTGAGGGAATGCAGCAACAGGAACAAATTCGAACGCAATCAGGTGGATGTTTTCCGTTTCGGGGATATTTTGAGTCTGGGCGAGCTGTCCAAGGTCCGAGTGTGGCACGACAACAAGGGTGAGAAACATTCTGTGTGTGTGTGTGTGTGTGTGTGTGTTTGGCCATTTCTATAACACCAGAAAGCAGGACACTATTCAGTGAAGACAGGATAAAAACTGACTGAAAAATAATACTAAAACAGTTTATATGACCCTGCAGCACAAAAGCAGTCATGAGTAACACAGGTATATCTGTAGCAATAGACAACAATACATTGTATGGATCAAAATTATACATTTCTCTTTTATACCAAAAATCATTAGGATATTAAGATCATGTTCCATCAAGATATTTAGTAAATTTCCTACCGTAAATATATCAAAACTTCATTTTTGATTAGTAATATGCATTGCTAAGAACTTCATTTGAACAACTTTAAAGGAGATTTTCTCAATATTTAGATTTTTTTGCTCCCTCAGATTCCAGATTTACTAATAGTTGTATCTCAGACAAATATTGTCCGATCATAACAAACCATACATCAATGGAAAGATTATTTATTCAGCTTTCAGATAAAGGATGTATAAATGTATATAAACATATAGATGATGATGTATAAATCTCAATTTTAAAAAATTGACCCTTATGACTGGTATTGAGTTCCAGGCTCACAAATAGTTCTAAACACACTTAAAGGAACAGTTCACCCAAAAATGTACATTTGCTGTTAATTTACTCACCTCAGGCCATCCAAGATATAGATGAGTTTTGTTCTACAGTAGAAAAGTAAAGAAGATTTTAAGCTGAAACCGTGGTCCTTGGTGATTCATAAAATCCAAGTCAGCAGCTACCGGTTTTTGAGAATATAAAAAAAGCATTTTAGGCAACACAAAGTTAATACCCATGGCTCCTGATGATATATTGAGGTCTTATGAAGCGAAGTGATCAATCTGTGCAAGAAACTCAACATTATTTACAGCATTATTACTTAGCAGAATTACGAGATAATTAAGTCATTAATTCAGAAAAACAGAGCAAAAACTTTTTTTTTCATGAAAAATTATCTCGTAATTCTGAGATAATTAACTCGTTAATTCAGAAAAACAGAGTAGATTTTTTTTCCTCAAGTGAATGCAATATGCTTCCGTAGAATATAGAACTATGAAATTATACTTGAAATATGAATATTAAATGGCGGCAAATAAGTGAAACATTGATTTACTAATTCAAAGATTGACTCATTGATTCATTAAAGAATGAAGTGATGAAGTGCTGATTTCTGAACCATGTGCAAGTATACTGTTCTTACTATTTCTGCCTTAGAAAGATATGCTGAAATACTAAGAGTAGGACACCAGTATGCAGTTTTGAATTTAGCAGCTTTATGATTGGCTTGTTGAATCATTGACTGACTTTTTGTTCAGAAATGCTGAATTGTTCAGGAACGAAATACCATTGTGTTGATCAGGGGTGAAATGATTGCTGAAACAAAGCAAAATAGTCAATTTTGACAATATTGTGTCTAAACTGTATGTTACTGTGATGAGGTCCGGCTCCTGGATGGCATCTGGAGTATGTCGATGTGAAGGACGATCTGCTGAATCAAACCTTCCGCTTTCCCTGCGACCGGTGGCTGGCCAAAAGTGAGGATGACGGGCAAATCATGAGGGAACTGGCATGTGCCAATAACGATATTCTGGATCTCAGTGACAAGACCAGTAAGAGAAGAGCGTTTATGTGTGGAACTCACGGGCAGTGTATTTAATTTATTTATTTATTTATTGCCAAGTTGTTTGGAATTTGCTTTGGTGAGCTCATCAACAATAATAACATACATTAAGATACAAACATAAATACATACGCAGCTATATATGTGCTATCAATTATAAGGAGTGAAATACAGATGCATAGATGAATTAAGAGCATGAACAATCCTACAATAAGTGCTGTTCAAAAACATGTAGACTTAGTTTTAATTGCTCTAAGGCATGAAGAAAGAAGCGTAAAGAAGTGTCTGGCTGGATGTAAGGGATCTTTCAGGATTGTTAAACCTTTTTTCTGCAAATGTGAGACATAAATCTCATCAATAGTGGGAAGATCACAACCAATAATTTTGGAAGCAACCCGTTATGTTATTAATCTTACTTCTCTGCTGAGCTGTGGAGCTACCAAACCACACTATAAGTGAAAAAGTCAGCACGCTTTCAATGACAGCTCTATAAAAATTGAAATAGTAAATTGTCTTGATTGGTTGATTAGGTTGTCGTCTCACTTTAACATTGCAGTGGCAGTCCCGAGAAACTTAAAACATTTTCAATGTCCTGAGCATTAATAGTCAATGGCAAAACAGCATTTGTCCTCCGTCTGAAATCAAACACCATTTCCTTTGTTTTTAGGACATTCAACTTCAAATTATGAGTGCAACTCCATTCAAACAGTGTAGAAACCTCCCTTCTATAGTCCGATTCGTTATTATTTGTTATTAAACCAATCAATGTAGTGTCATCTGCAAACTTAAAAATTTGCACTGAATTACAATGTGAAACACAATCATTAGTGTATACAGAGTACAATAATGGTGACAATACACATCCTTGTGGGGCCCCACACTGATTGTCTTGAGACTTGAAAGTATATTATTAATTTCAACTACTTCTGTTCTGTTCTGCAAAAAATCCCAAATCCAGAAGGCAAGAGAGTGTTGAATCCCCAATTGCTTTAACGTATCAAAAAGTTTAACTGGAATAATTGTATTAAATGCCAGGTTATAGTCCACAAAAAGGACTCTGACATAAGTATTGGGGGCTTCAAGGTGAATGGATACACAGAGCCACAGCATCATCAACCGAACTATTAGCCTTATAGGTGAATTGGTGAGAATCCAGACAGATTTTAGAAATTAGATACCTAAACACCAATTGCTCAAAGAGTTTCATAGCAACTGCAGTTAGGGCTACTGGTCTGTAATCATCTAAGCAACTAATATTCGACTTTTTCAGCACTGAAATTATAACAGCTGCTTTAAAACATGCTGGGACTCTGCATACTCTTAATGACCAGTTGAATATATCGGTGAATACTGGGGCAAGGATGAACGCACACCACTTCAATATTTGTTTTGTGCATTAAAATTTTCTTTGTCATGTCTTTTCAGAATATGAATTTGAGATCACAACAGCCAACTCTGAAGATGCTGAGACGAAGGAGAATGTCTGGATCATTCTGGAGGGGAAAAAAGGACGTTCAAAGGAGTTTATGATGGAAAACTCAAAGAAGAAGAAGTTTTTGCGGTATGTACAATTTCCCAGTTACAATGTAATTTTAGCCAATGATACATATAACTAATCAAAACAAAATAAAACAAAAAAAACTAATTACATTTTAAATAAATGTTAAATGAAAAACTTATTTCAGCTAGGCAACATTTCTCAAATTTCTATTTCTTAGAAAGACAAATTAACATTTTTAAAACATAAAATACACGTTGACAAAAAGAAAAAGAAAAGGAAAATGGAAAATGTTCAAATATTAAAATATTTAAAAACGTAAAATTGTTTTTCATTTTTGTTTAGTTTAACTTGATGTACTAAAATAATATATGATATATAATATATAATAAATAATAAATATACAGTAAATAGCTAAAAACTATATAGACGTATTAATAAATAAAACAAAAATAATTTTAAAATAACTGCTACTTATAAAAATATATAATAAAAATGACAAAAATGCAACAAAAAAAAAATACTACAATGTTAACTAAAATTAAAAAGTAAACAAAAAGTATAAAAATAAAACATTCAAAATATTAATAAAAACTACACTCACCTAAAGGATTATTAGGAACACCTGTTAAATTTCTCATTAATGCAATTATCTAATCAACCAATCACATGGCAGTTGCTTCAATGCATTTAGGGGTGTGGTCCTGGTCATGACAATCTCCTGAACTCCAAACTGAATGTCAGAATGGGAAAGAAAGGGGATTTAAGCAATTTTGAGCGTGGCATGGTTGTTGGTGCCAGACGGGCCGGTCTGAGTATTTCACAATCTGCTCAGTTACTGGGATTTTCACGCACAACCAATTCTAGGGTTTACAAAGAATGGTGTGAAAAGGGAAAAACATCCAGTATGCGGCAGTCCTGTGGGCGAAAATGCCTTGTTGATGCTAGAGGTCAGAGGAGAATGGGCCGACTGATTCAAGCTGATAGAAGAGCAACTTTGACTGAAATAACCACTCTTTACAACCGAGGTATGCAGCAAAGCTTTTGTGAAGCCACAACACGCACAACCTTGAGGCGGATGGGCTACAACAGCAGAAGACCCCACCGGGTACCACTCATCTCCACTACAAATAGGAAAAAGAGGCTACAATTTGCACGAGCTCACCAAAATTGGACGGTTGAAGACTGGAAAAATGTTGCCTGGTCTGATGAGTCTCGATTTCTGTTGAGACATTCAGATGGTAGAGTCAGAATTTGGCGTAAACAGAATGAGAACATGGATCCATCATGCCTTGTTACCACTGTGCAGGCTGGTGGTGGTGGTGTAATGGTGTGGGGGATGTTTTCTTGGCACACTTTAGGCCCCTTAGTGCCAATTGGGCATCGTTTAAATGCCACGGCCTACCTGAGCATTGTTTCTGACCATGTCCATCCCTTTATGACCACCATGTACCCATCCTCTGATGGCTACTTCCAGCAGGATAGTGCACCATGTCACAAAGCTCGAATCATTTCAAATTGGTTTCTTGAACATGACAATGAGTTCACTGTACTAAAATGGCCCCCACAGTCACCAGATCTCAACCCAATAGAGCATCTTTGGGATGTGGTGGAACGGGAGCTTCGTGCCCTGGATGTGCATCCCACAAATCTCCAACAACTGCAAGATGCTATCCTATCAATATGGGCCAACATTTCTAAAGAATGCTTTCAGCACCTTGTTGAATCAATGCCACGTAGAATTAAGGCAGTTCTGAAGGCGAAAGGGGGTCAAACACAGTATTAGTATGGTGTTCCTAATAATCCTTTAGGTGAGTGTATAATAGTATATAAATGATACTAAAATAATTCAGATTATGATTTAGACCTGTCCAAATGTCCAATAATTAAAGAACACATTTTTGAAGTGACAAACATCAAAAATAAATGACCATTAAACAATAGAGACTGAATAGATGACTAATAACGCATCATAATCTGACTCTGTTTCAGAGGTGCCACGGATTCATTCGAGTTTTCCTCTAAAAATGTGGGCGAGATCGTCGGTATTTGTTTGGGCCATATAACGAAGGAGAAGAAGGTGAAGAATGAGTCTTTCTGGCACGTGCAGGAGGTGGTGATCACGGAGAAAGAGCTGAGAAACAAGTGAGTTTACGTCACGTACATCTGAAATTAGGGATGCACGATATTATTGGAGCATTATTGGAATCGGCCGATAAATGTCCAAATTGTAAACATTGGCCGATTTGAAAAAAAATTATGCCGATATGCCTTGCCGATAAGACGGATAGCTCACATGTGCTCAGGGTATGATAGTGACAAGATTACATCAACAGTGTGGTTATTCTTGAAGCCGAATTTTTCTTGAATGAGGATTCGATTCATTGTTTTGGATTGCTGCATTTAATTAGAGAAATCATATAGAATGATGCATCCGGTGTGTGAGAGTCAACAGGTTCTAGTGCATCCGGTAAGGCGTTTTATTTACTTAGGGGGCGCTGTTGGCTTACTTGTAATAAAATGACAGTAAAATATCATTAAAATACTTGTGTTTCTGAATAAATAAAGCAGTATCGATGTCATAAAATCATGAGTCTGTTTTGATTTAATTTAAAAATCCCAAACATGACACTTGTAAAATAAATAATTTAATATATACAGATTTATTCATTGAAATGCATATATTAACATAAAATTATTTTTAATAAAAGATATTTTATGAATTCTGGAAACTTAAATACAAGGTGCTGTAAAAGATTTTTTTTGAATTTTTACAGCTCTTTTGCTTTTGACCAACTATTAATGTTAAATCCACAAATAAAATGTTAAGGTTTCAGCTACATCTGTCTGAGAAAAAGAAACAGCAGAGATTAGTTATTTTTAAGGCTTTCAAATGTACTCTTGTTAGAAAAAGAGCTTTAATAATTTTTATTACTTCTACACGGCAAAAAATGATCTTATTAGTATTTTGTTTTCTAGAATAAATATCTAAACATTCTTGATTCAAGATGCATTTACTTGACAAATAAAATGATTTAAGATATTAAGTTTTGTTTTCTAAAAAAAAATAAACAAGCAAAAAATTTTTTTAAGGAAAAAGTAACAAATTTCTTTTTTTTTTTTACAGAAAACAAGACATAATATCCTAAGTAATTTTACTTGTACAGTAAATTCATCTTGATTCAAGAATTTTTTTATATTTATACTAGAAAACAAGACAAAAATACTAAGAGAATATTTTTTTGCAGTGTAACAAATTAGTTTTTGCTCAAAACTAACCAAAATTAAAAATACTTTGTTTATAATTTCTGCACAGGAGAGATTTGGTGTTGTTTCAAAACAAAGGGAAATTGGTATTGGATAATAATAATTTGCCAGAATAATTTGCTAAATATCGGTATATCGGATATCGGCAAAAATCGAATATCGTGCATCCCTATCTGAAATCCTGCTCCGAGCATCATTCTCTCGGTTTATCCTCCGCAGATCCTACTTCACATGCGACGCTCGGATTCCGCTGGCGGCCAAGAAAGATGAGTTCATGACGTTTGAGTGCACCAAAACCGTGGAGAGCTTCGCCAGCAAAGTGCGCAGTCTGGTTCCTGTCAAATACGAGATCATCGTCATCACCGGAGACGTGAAGGGCGCCGCCACCGACGCCAGCGTCTTCATCACGCTCTACGGCGTCAACGGAGACTCTGGGAAGCGAGCGCTGAAGGGGAAGTACAGGAACCTGTTTGAGAGAGGACGGACAGACCGCTTCTTGGTAGAGATGCTGGATCTGGGCGAACTCTTGAGGATCAGAGTGGAGCACGATGATAACGGCACTTCATCCGGATGGTACCTGGAGTGCGTGGAGGTCACCAACACCGCCAACTGGGTGACCACCATCTTCGTCTGCGGAAAGTGGCTGGACAGAAATAAAGCAGATGGACAAACTCACAGAGTGCTGTATCCGAAATATTAAACGCTTTGGATTTTTAACTAAAGACGTTTCAGAAATCACACACTTTGTGATAAAGCAGTTTGTACTTTTTTAAAGAAATTCAAATAAACGTCATTTTTACTGAGAATTACTGTCATGTCAGCAGATTTCTTCAGATCCTGTCACATTGTCCAGCGGTTGAACCGGCAAACTTTGCCAGCCAACAAAAACGTTGTATAAGTAATTCCCAAACTTTTGTCATGCTACTTTGAGATTCATTTTTTTAAGTCATCCTGAGATTTAAGTTAATATTTAAATAATTTAGCAAAGCATTTGCATGTTCACGATTCTCTGACATTGGTTAATAGTCATGTGACATGCAGAAAAAACTAAATAATTCATATTTTTAGTAGTTTATATTATACATTTTTGTGATTTTAATAATTATTAGCTTTTAAATCAATTCAAAACCCCTTAAATTGTGTTCATTAATTGATAAATATCCACTTTTTCATGTATTTTATTTACTTATGACCTACTGAGAAGTTAACTAAAGTAGTCATGAAATGTGCTTGGTTCTCGAAAACCCAACTCCCTTGAATTTCTTTTAAATCAGTAGATATGTTATTGTTGCTTTGGAAGCTGGAAGCTTTTTTTTGTCAAACCACTTGATGAAGTGATTTCTTAAAGTCCCTCGGAGATTTTAAATATATATCAAATCATTTGCATGTTCTAGGTTCTCTGACGTTGGTTAATGGTCATATGACATGCAGAAAAACTAATATTTTGTCTTTTTAGTAAGCGTTTAAATCAACTTAGAAACCCTCAAATTGTGTGTTGGAGCAGGTGACGTAAATTCCTTTATTTTATGCACTTATTATCCGGAGAAATAAAGGTGTTAGTAGTCATTAAATGTAGACATGATCTGTAGACCTGTTATTGTAGCCGGTCTGAAACCGTTTTCATGGTAAGTGCACACTTCAAACACACTGCTCGGAGAATGCTGGTCTTTTCTCTGCCACATTCTCACTCATTGCCAACAATGTCAAGCTGTTTGAGACTTTAGCAGTGGAAGTTTCATCATAGTTTGCATCGTTCATAAATCCAAATATGAACATCTGCAAAGGTATTGCGAAAACTCAAATGTTGTTTATATGATGTCTTCTTTTTCTTCTTTCCTAAAAGCTACAAATATGTTAGCTCTATGTCTGAGCAGAGCCCGAGATGAACTAGGCATCAAGAGCCAGATTGTTGTGAATGTGTTTTGATTGGTTGATTGATTAATCACATGATCACGATCAGCTGTGCTTGAGCTTTTAAAGAGACAGCAACCAGCTGCTTCTAAGAGATTTGCATCTTCCTTTCTCAGTGGTTCTTTATTTTTAGTCTTCCTCTCAGAAAAAAAAAAAGAGATATTAATTTTCTGTGTTCGTCATCAATTTACTTTTCTATTAGTTGAAGCCTCTGTTAGGCTCTACAGGAGTTTAGTGTTCTCACAACACCTTTCTTTGGAGAAACCAGTTTCTTTTAAAAGATCTTATTTCTGTTGCTTAATTTTCTCTTATTTTAGCTTTCCTGAATGAAGAAAGTGCTGACTGTAATAGTTTTTCTTTTACCCCAAAAAGGTTAAAGCCTCAGACTATCGACAAATCTGCTATTTGCTTGCTCTTAAATTTTACAACAACGATAAAGCCTGTGAAATATCAGTCGTCTTAAATCAACTGCTTTTCCTAAAGTGAAGAACTGTTTTATTATTTTTTATTTTATTTATTTATTTTTTTAAACACCCACCCTCTCATTAAACACCAAACAATTACATACGCTTCAATACGGGGCTTCACTAAAAATCAAGAAGGTAGATGGGCAAACCGTCTACTTCAGTAATGATATTGATCTTGACCAAAGGGTTCAAAAGTTAATTTTACGTTCCTCTGCCTTGTCAATGACAGTAGTGTCCAGTTATAAAAAATATTCGACTTCTGTCCTCAAATTTCCTCATTTGAAGTAGAATTGATCATGTATGGGACTTTTGTAATTGAATGTCACGAGACAATATAAGCATATTTCTTTACTTTTCTATTTCCCTAAGCCCCCCCCCCCCTCACACCCAATAGTGTTGTAAAAATTCAAGTATTTCTTTTGTACAGAGCTTTGTTTACACATTTTGATTTTCAATACTTTTCACTTTAAAATATGGTCAAGTTTAATTTGAAATGAGGTTATTTTGTTTACTCTGAACTCAATACTACTCTACACTAGTTACTTTTAAGCCTTTTTATTTTTTAAACAGTGAGGTCTCATATTTATGTAATATCTACAGTAATTCAGTTAACATACACGGAAATCATTTGTACACATTCCAATTCATGAAAAAAATAACCTTATGAAAACAAGTCAGTATTGAGCCTGTCTGAATTTATTATAAAATGTAAGGCAAAAGTCATGTTTTTGGACATGAAGCATCTTTTGTTTTGGCATAAATTATTAATTTAACCCTTGTGCAACCTTATGGACATTTTTGTCCATTTTAGTTTTGTTTTTTTAATAATTGTGCCTGTGTTAATGCTGTATTTTTATTGGAATTTTAATATTCCACCCTCATTTCCTTTAATAAATCTATTTTGTATAATCGCAGTGCTGTTTAACTGTAAAACGATGCAATTTTTGTTAATAAGCTTTTATTCTGTCTGCAAGGCTTCAAAATTAAATTTTTTACTATTTTTTTAACAGATGGTGCCATTTTTTCAGGTTTGGTCTATAAAGGGTCTATAAAGCAAATACTCGCTTTATTCCTGTTTTCTGCTTCTGCGTATTATAGAGCCAGCTGGATAAATAATGCAGCTATAATTGTGTGGGTGTGTTGGTATGGATGTCAGAGTGGTTTGTATGTGTGTTATTAAAAAAGAATTGTATGTGTGTTCTTGTAATATTTGAGAGAGAGAAACTCTACTGTACATCACAAACCCAAGCACTGTGTCACCAGCAGAGTTTTGCTGGCATCTAATGAGGAACATTTGCTACTGCGTCCAAACAAAATCTTACTAAAAGCTCATTTTTTGAGATATCAACCTCAAATTTGGAACACAACTTGTTCAGATTTATGGTTTTGATTTTCTAGCAGGTTTAGAGTTCAACATGTTTCATATATAAAATATTCATAAAATAAATTAGAAATAATTTTCATAAACTTAAACCTGTATAACTTTTTTCTTGGTTTCACTTTTTAAACTTTATTTTTAAATTTTTTACTTGCTTAATAATCTGCCATGGGTCTTCTTTAAAATAAGACCAAACTTAAGTCTCTGCTCCCAAGCTTCCAATTTTTATGAGTTTTTTTGCCAATTGAAACTGCCAATAACGTAAGCCACTGGGAGACTGTAGATGGCTGTAATTAATTCTATTGCATAAATAGAAAGCTAAATAATATAAAGATTTGTAATACAAAGTATTTTTCCAAAATTAAGTTTTATTAGTATTTAGTAGGCCGTCTCATTCTAGTGTTTAATGCAGAGGACTCTAGTCTACAAGCCTCTGAAGAACTGAGATTGAGAACATTTGAGACGCACCCTGAGAGATGTTGTGGCTCTAGTGTGCACTAACCTTTGACCTGAGGCTGTTGTGTGTATGTGTTCTCAAGCGGCCAAGACCACAAGTATTGGGACGCAAATATGTTCAAGTTCCTGATTTAACAGCTCTTGACCGCAGCACTATCAGTCCATCTAATAGTCACCATGACCCAGTGTAGTTAATGAAACAACAATGAAAAATATTTTGAGGCATTTTCAACATTTTATTTGAAAAAACACATACAAAAAGGGTCATATACAAGACAAGAAATTAAAAAAGAAAGAAAATTTGGGTTAAGCTATGCAACTTTTTGCATCATCATTAGTAATAAATACAGTACAAAATCCACCAAAAGTGAATCTAAGATTTCTTTTTTTTAACGCAATATACACTTATCTAGTTATCATACATTATAATCACCAAGCTATTGCTTAAATATTGTCAATACATATTTTTCTACTTGAGCTATAAAATATTCATGTCAGAAAACATTGCGCAGTAACAGCACACAGCAGTGTCTTATACAAAGAGCCACTTCCCTTTCACTGGCAGGTTATTCAACTATTTTTTTTCTTTTTTCTTTTTATGTCAGCAGCAGAAAAACATCAGAAATATTTATGGTAAAATATTTTAACATATGTATCCATTCTCATACGCATATTAAAACCTGAGAAAGACATGCATTACAGAGCTTGTGCTTTAGGATCTACGGTTCAGTCTGTTAGCGAAACATGACACTACTATTGCTTATGTCCAAAATCTGCTGGAGAGATGGATCAAATCAAGAGACTTTAAGGCTACACAGGCTAGAAACACAAATCAGAAAATATAAAGCCATTGTTCTTTTTTGTCTATCTCGGTGCAACGATTTCTAAGTGTGTAGAAAATAACAGGAGTGTTTCGTATGGCAGGAAAAACGTTTATTTCGCCGGAAATAAGAGTCATCTGCCGTATCGGTAGGGTTTTCTACCGTAAAACACGACACTGTATTGGCAGATTGATATTTAGGGGATGGAAGCTAAATAACCTGACAATATATGACGAACATACGGCAGCTACGCTAGAATGTAACAAAACACGACCTGCATTCAGACATTTAAAGCCCCTCTTATGAAGTACCGATACGTAAAGAAAAGCTGCTACTTAATGGGAAAAATAAGCATCACTTTAAATCCTGATTAAAAATACAGCATACAATGGAAGTTAAAGCCAGATGGGCACAAGACAAGCAGCTATAATCAATCACAGTAAGCGCTGAACTCACTCCTCACTTCTGAAACAGATTCACGGCCTGGAATCATCGGCTCGGTTCAGAGCGACGAGACGAGCGGACGATGTTCGCAGGATGCCAGTGCCGAGAGTGCAAAAACAGGAGAGACATGCAAAACAATTCCAGTCCATTGAACAGTTTGCCTACGAGCTCACAGCTGAAATTGCATTAATGGAATGTAACCAAAAAAACTACAGCACCACATACTAGCACATTTCAGCACGCCCTTGGAGGGATTTTAGCTTGTTTTGACACTTATGTCCCTTAAAGTACAACCGCATGCAAAGCACTCCCATTAAAGTATAGCACAATGAGGTATTTATACACACGTTATGCTGACGTAAATAAATAAACCGACCGATTACATTGCGATACTAGTTCAGAACTTAAACACGCACCCATAGTAGGTAAAGTTAGTCATAAATTATGATTGTTAAATACTTAAGGCATTTTGACGCACAATATCATGTGTAAAGTATAAAACGCAGACGGACGATGAGAAAGAAGATCACGCGATACACTGACACGCTACAAAACGGTGACCGAAAACAAGAAAACGCTTCCAACTTCTTGGCCTCCATGCGGCTGAACGCTTGAATTCTGGAAAAGTTTCGAAAGCAAGTTCGTCGAACGTACTACAAACACATCAGAAATGCTACGAAAAAACAGTCACGTACATTTAAAGTGGTCAGTGAGGCAACAACTATCGTTACGCAAAGAAACTGTGCTGTTAAAAAGTCTGTTCCCTTGTTTGTTTTCCGTTTCTTCTTCTTTTTTTTGGATGGAGTGCACGTTACGCAAGGAAACTTGAGTGCAAATGCAAAAGCAGGGAAAGAGAAACAATCACAGGACCTCATCAGAAAGTGAGTGCATTTACAAAAATAACCACTAACTACATTAAGACGACAATAAATAACTTGTTTGTTTTTTCCAGCATTGCAGCTACTTATGTCGAGAAGCTGTACCAGCCCCGCACACAGGTTGGCAACAAAAGAAGAAATCAAACGAGGAAGAGTGATCATGAAGTACAGTTTAGAAAAGTTATGTTTGGTTTCTATAAAACAAATGGCTTTACTCCCTTGTCATGTCCTCAGCAAACAGGTTTCATGCACATTATGACTCTGCAGATGCTGCTTTACGACCAAGCGAGACCACGAGTCACAGAGCAAATGGAGTTATGCCGTTACTATTCAACGTGTGCTTGTGCTACAGGCATTAAGGTACATATTTCACTCGTAGTGACTTCGGAGACGCATCGAGAACACAGTGTCTTCAGGATTAGTAGAATATCGCGCGGGAAACGTCCTCATGCACGCCGACCTCTTGTCAGAAAAACCCCGGCCTCTCGCTTCAACATGCATTTGGTGGATACGTTTCTAAGAGTCGGAGGCATCACGAGCACAAAATGCGGACTGTCACGGTTCATATCAAGCCTGGCCTTACGGTTACATACAGACGTCAAGCATCACCTCCGATAATTACAGACACGACGACGGAGCTTTTTTAAACACAGGGTCATTGTTCTACTCTTACGCTTCTCTCAGTCTTTGAGTCCCGCTGTTTGTTTGTTTTTTTTCATAAATGATTCATTCAACTACGTTTAAAGTTCATGACCAACCACGTGTAATGTGTCGGACTTTGTGGTGTTCATGCTGTAATGCGTGACCTACTGAACACTGAGAACATTTGGTTGGTCTTCATTTGAGATCATTCAGAGCGGCATTCGCCGTCCTAAACACACACACATACAGAGCACTTTGACTGAAACCATCTTCATCATCGACAGACTCGTTCTTCTCCATGTGCTGGACTCCTTCTTCTTCCCTGTTCTACATCGTCAGTTGGCTCAGAAGGCAAAGGTCAGAGGTGAGAGGTGATGGAGATGACACACATTTGGCAAAGTACCCACGAGGGGACGAAGATAGACAATAGGACTTTTTTAGCTAGTGCTACACGAGACATCAGCTATCGGGGGACAACTGCGTCTCAATGTCTACCCTGCAGATGGGACACTTCTTATTGGTTGCCAGCCACTGGTCAACACAAGCCTGATGGAAGAGGTGCATGCAGGGTAATCTCCTGGGGAAAGAACAACAAGGAATTTGTTGAAAGTTAACTAAACCGTTTACATCATTGAATGAGTTATGAGTAGAGCCTCTAACTACCTGACGTCCTCTCCGTCTTCAAGCATCGAGAGACATATTGTGCATTTCTCATCCGTGTCGAGCTCCTCTTCTTCCATGCCGATCTTCAGCTCTAGAGGTCTTCTCTACAAATCACACGATCAGTTATTAGTCTTTTAGCACATGCTTTTATATGTGTCTTTACCTCATATTGCTGCTATTTAAATACCCTGTACAACTTTTATGCACATTCCTCTTATATTACTATTTAAGTCAACAACATACTGACCTGCACATTTATATTTTTTATCTTTTATTTTATTCTTTTATTTTTTCTACTTTTATTTTTCTTAATATTTGTATACTATATAAGTGCACTGTCCTTGGAGCGGACCTGACCTACATTTCACTGCTGGTTATACTCTGTATAATTGTGACGAATAAAAATCTTGAATCTTATTACTAATCAAAAATTAAGTTTTGATATATGTACGGTAGGAACTTTACAAAATATCTTGATGGAACATGATCTTAATATCCTAATGATTTTTGTCATAAAAGAGAAATGTATAATTTTGAGCCATACAATGTATTGTTGGCGATTGCTACAGATATACCTGTGTTACTCATGACTGCTTTTGTGCTGCAGGGACACATATTAAAAATTAATAAAAGGTCTGGTAATTCTCCAGCAGCTTTTATCTTATAAACCCACATCATATGCATCTTAAAATGGTGTAGGTTTGTTCAAAGTGTTGATTGTTGGTGAATTGCATGGAGGCTCAATTTGACCCCAATACCATTGATGCAACCAAAATTTCTACAGCCTTTCCAAAACACAACTGTGTGTCGAATCATTGCATGCAAACTCATGACCAATGAGAAAATTCATGCTATCATTGAGAAAAACTTACAAAATATCAAGAAGTAGTTTACCCCAACACAGCAGGATAAGGAATATAATTATGCAAGGATGTAACCAAATGTTGACCCACAACAGTCTTGACAGATAGCGTGGGTGGAAGGTTTTTTAAAGGCCATTGAACAGCTGTGGTTTTACCTTTTTATACTTGTGAGGAAAGGTAAACCTCTCAATGGTGGTCTGCACAGCCCCTCTGTTCACATTGCCCAGTCTGTCCTCCAACTGCAGGAGCTCCTGGAATCAAAACCACATAGAAACACGTCACATTACACGAGAGAGAATGATTAACTGAAGCAGAAGATGTGTGATAAAGAACACCAAGTGTGACGGTACCTCGTAACTCTCCCGCACAGCAGACGCATGGCGAGATGGACTGAGGCTTTGGAGAGCCAGCAGATGTAACTGAGGATATGGATAGTTTCTGATCTCATGGACAACCTGTGAAGGACAGCATTAATCAACATCAATGAAGCAGAAGAGATAAAGTGCTTAAACAGTGGGACTAGCAACACCAAGGTCATTGGTTTGATTCCCAGGGAATGCATGAACTGGTCAGTTACTTTAGATAAAGCATCCGTCACGTGCACACATGAAAACATGATTGATTGCTGCAGTGTTGGGGAAAGTTACTTTTAAAAGTAATGCATTACAATATTGTGTTACTCCCTAAAAGAGTAACTAATTACGTTACTTAGTTACTTTATGGAAAGGTAATGCATTACGTTACTTTTGAGTTACCTTTTCAATCTGGGCAGGGCTTGCTAGTTTGTTTTTGATATAAAAAATATATTTTACAAACGTAAAAGCCCTTTCACACCAAAAGTGAAATGAATACGCCTCAGACTGAAGGAAATGTAAATTCAGGTCTGTACAGTAGAGGGAGCATCATCAAAGGTCAATAGTGAAGACATTAGTTGATAAAATGGGATTTAATACATAAATTATATTTGTCTTATTTAACATTTAATTATTGCAGGTTTAATATTCTTCTGAGTTTGCATTTGTCTGTTTTTATTGATTTTGAGGAACACTGAATGTGTTTTAGTGCAGGTGAGATGAGTAAATACATGTTCATATTTAGTCTAGAACTACAGTAAGATCATGTTCACAGTACACACAATGCCTCTGCACTAGGGGTGGGCGATACTGCAAATTAGAATTTAATATTTAAAATTATGCATTAAGAAAGTAATATTTAAAGGGCAAACTCAGTGTACTGATGATGCAAACTGTATGCAGGCAAGCAGCCCAGGATATGAATGCAAAGTGCATGTATGTTAAGCACCATTATAAAAAATGCTTAACGAGGCTTAATGGTTGAAGACAGTGATACTTTATAAAAAAGGCCAAATTCAGTCAATTTAATGGCTGTACAAAACAGCTTGTTTTGCTGCTTTTTGCTTTTTCTTTCACTCCTGATTTCTCTTAACATGGCAACACCAGAGCTGTCAGTCAAGACATGGGAAACAAAGTAACTAGTAGTAACTCAGATATTTCCTTCTAAATTAAAAAGTAATGTATTACTTTACTAGTTACTTCAAGTAATCTGCACTGCAAAAAAAAAAAAATCTTAGTATTTTTGTCTTGTTTTCTAGTATAAATATCTAAACATTCTTGAATCAAGATTCATTACTGTACAAGTAAAATTATTTAATATATTAAGTCTTGTTTTCCTAAAAAAAAAGAAAATTTGGTTAGTTTTTGCTTAAAACAAGCAAAAATATCCACCAATGGGGTAAGAAAAATCATTCTAATTAAAAGGCTAAACAAAATTATTTTTCTTGCCCCATTGGTAGATATTTGTGCTTGTTTTAAGGAAAAAATAACCAAATTTATATATTCTTTTTACAGAAAACAAGACATAAGATCTTAAGTGATTTTACTTGTCCAGTAAATTCATCTTGATTCAAGAATGTTTAGATATTTATACTAGAAAACAAGACACAAATACTAAGTAAGAGAATCATTTTTTGCAGTGATTACGTAACTCGCGTTACTTGTAATGCATTACCCCCAGCACTGGATTGCAGTGGGTACAGAAGGCTCAGACTGACCACTTGTGCTGAGGTGGTGTTCCTGGGGAAGTGGTGCAGTCGTGGAGAGGTCAGGTAATGCTGATAATGTTGAGTGAGGGGAGAGACGTGGTACTGCGGCAGGCCTGGATCCACACTCAGATCCCTGAACGCAAACACAGGAACGATGTCAGTTGATCAAAGCCAAACAGAGTACTAGTTTATCAAGTCACTGAATACAGACGTACCAGTCTGTTCCTTCGGCAAGATAGCGGGGCTGCTGCGGCACCGGCGGCGGTGGGGGAATGTGAATGGATGTTGGGTATTCATATGGCGGCCGCAGCGTCTGCGGATGGGGAAGGGTTCGGTCTGGAGCATGTCTGCTGAGAGAAATCACAACCAAACTATTAGAGCCAGAGCCAGCTGAATGAATGCCTGAATCGATTATAATAATATACCACAAAAACATGTTGATATGAAAATAACAACTGATGAATTCTACTCAATAAGACAAGGAAGATGCATTAAGGCAGGACACTACAGATGAATAGGGTTCAAAATTAAACTTATGAATATCACCATACGTCCCAATTGATTGATTACATTAAGAATTGCAAATGTTTTTTTATTTTTTTTGCATTGCAAGTTTTCTGAAACTCTATGTTTAAATGGGCACTCATTTGCACACATTTCCAGAACAGAAATCTGAACATTGGATAAGGCCAGGTTAAAGAGTCTTGTTTGATTTTGACACATTAGAGTTAAAGGGCCAGATTTACTAAATAGAGCAAATTAGTGCGAGAGCGCCGATGGGCGTGGAAATTTCTGCGGATGATTTACTGACAACGCTCAAATTAAAGAACAATAAGATGCAATATCTTTGAAGTGAAGTGACATGTGGCCAAGTATCGTAACCCGGTGGTTCCCAACCACGTTCCTGGAGGCCCCCCAACACTGCATGTTTTCCATGTCACCTTAATCAAACACACCTGATTCAGATCATCAGCTCATTAGTAGAGACTCCAAGACCTGAATTGGGTGTGTCAACTTTATTCAACAATTCTTCTCCCATTACATTCCAACATTCTTATGATGATTATTGTCTTCCACCATTTAACAAACAACGCTGATTACGTCAATTATGCTCTTGGGTAAAATTGAAGTTGAGCCACTGATGTCACATGGACTGTTTTACCGATGTCCTTACTACGTTTCTGGACCTGGGAACATTACAGTTGTGTTGCTGTGTATGGGAGGTTCAGAGAGCTCTCGGATATCTTAATATGTGTTCAGAAGATGAACGAAGGTCTTACAGTCCCTTTAAGACTGGATGGGCAGGCGAACTTGTGAAGTATGGTTATGAGCTGAAAACGCTGTCATACCTGGGCTGTGGAAGTATCCTCCTGTGCTGGGCCTCCAGGATCTGCTGCTGGATGAGGTATTGCTGGTGTAAAGCCTGAGGTAGGAAGGGCGGGGCCGGGATGTCCTGGAACGGTGGCGCTGCTATGTGGTTGAGGGATGGATGTAATGCCGCTGCTGGCTGGTGCGCAGGGCCGAGGTGATGGCTCATTCCCGTCTGAGATTGTCCTGAATGGGGCATTGGGAAATCAACAGGGATCTGGGCCTGGGGGCCTACGTGGAAATGCCGGCAAGAGGTAGCATGACTGTGCTGATGCCTGTTAAAATGAGATCCTGCAACAACAATGACATCAGAGCGAATTATGAATGGGATTAAGCCGCTGCTGGATGCTGGCCTTCCCCCTCTCCTGAAGAAATCAATCATCAGCGGTGGGGTGCGATGGGAAATGAAGAGTGAAGGTGAGCGAATTGTGTTTGAACAGCGGGTTTGCGTTAATCTTTTGGTTTGGGATGCTATTATTCACATAGTTAGTGTTTAGGATTGGGAATCTAATTTACTATATACCATAGACAGTGTGAACAGGTAACTGAAGTCAGTGCCCTTCACTAATTCATGTAAATATCAAGACTTGCAGCTAGTTCGACCTCTCACATTTTGTGGTTCAATTTTGGCCAATTTAGTTTATTTTTCCTTCTCTCCAAGCACTTTGTCACTCTACAGTACAATACCTCTATTTTTTTCATCTTAAATAGTCATATTTCCAATTGCATGATACACAAGTCTAGTTTACATGGCATATACTTCAACTAGTTATGAGTCATGTGGCCAGTTGCATAAACGCTTGTCTTAACTAGTCTTACCAACTAGCTGTTTGCCAAGCCTGTTTTACATTTTGGGTTCAAATTAGACAAGTCTACCTTTTTAAGTAACTGTTCAAAGCGATTACGGATAAATCCCACACCATACTTGCAAAGGTATCAAAAATAGATTTATTCACAACGTTTCGGTCCTATGACCTTCATCAGGCATAAGTAACTGATCTTAAAAAGAGAAACGTTTGATGGCTATCTTGTAAGACTAGTCTAAAAAGCTTATGCAACAGGTCACTGAACTTTTCAGGTATCACTTTCATTGTAGAATTGTTGCTCTTTTGGAAACCAAACTGTGGTTTCCAACTAGTTCCCAAGCCAATAATGCGCAAACCTAAAGATAAAGATTACACTGGTAATGTTACAAAGCAATAAAACAAATATAGAGCACTAACCGTAGGCCAAGGATTGGTAGAACATCCTGATGTATAACATGATCTGATCTATCAATGACTTTTCTTAAGTATTAACTTTTCTTGACTGACTTGAGATTGAGTTGTCCAATGAAATTGGCTGTTTAACTGTTTTTGGGGGAAGTAATCATGCAAATATCAACCATATTCTACAGCTGTGTGAACAGAAGTGTCTCTTCACCTCGGCCCACCAGATGTGAATGGCCTAGTTATTTAGTGACTACCAAAAGTAGACTGCGAGATGGAGATCCTGGACAGCTGAAGGAATCCACAGCTGCTTTAGGTTCTCAGCCAAATGTCTAAGCGAGCAGTAAACGTCTCACAGTGCTCTGGATTTAGACCGAAGCTGCTGTATTTCAATGTGAGCTGTTAGCCTGTCATGCATTATCAATGAAGGGATTTGGGTTTTCTAATGACAGAACTTTGGATATGTGTGTGGGAACTATTTTCCAAAGCAATATCCATGTGCTGGCAAAACAAAATCTCAAAGCTAATGACATCTCAATGGACATGAAGTAGGACATCTTCCTGAATCAACATCCTCTGTTGGTTCTGGAACAACAGTTATAGTCCAGATCTCATCCATTGCCCACTCCTGAAGTGACAGAGTTAGGAATGAGTCTGAAATCTGTTTGGTTGATAGGAATGTTTTTCTAGGACTGACTCTTTACCCTTAGGGACATGTGATTACTGTGATTTATCCAAGTGGAGTGATTAACCCTTCAGCTCTAAACATTTGAGCCAAATAGATGCAACATAACAGAAGCAGGAGAAATCGGCTTTTGTTGGTGCAGGGGCAAGACATGCAGTTAGCATGCTTTATTATGAGCTGACATGTGAACATTAATTTATAGAGCAACTATTGCATTCAATAAAATGTCCTGGCATGACTGTAACTCCTGTTGCAAAAGGCAAACTTCACATGAAATAGGCTGCATAGAAGTTAAATGTGTTTCATTCAGAACTACTACTGATACTAATGTTTCACATAATTAATAATGAAAGACAGGTGAATGTTTGAAATATGGATTGAGACTGAGTTTGTGGTGTTGTGATGGAGTTATCTGCTGGCTAATTACAAGACAACAAATGAATGAGGAAATGAATCAATGCACCACTTTATGGGTTTGAGAACATTTCAGTATTCATTTATGAGAAAGAAAACTATATCATAGTAGAAATGGGAAAAACTGAGACACAGAAAAGCAGAATTACCCATCTCTCCACTCTACTTTCTGCTGGCAGATACACACAGACTTCAGAATGAAGGAATCGAAAACACATAAGCCTAAATCACCAGACGAAATCATGTGTAATGTGTCATCGTCACAGAGAAATGGGACGTGCCCATCGCTCGTTGTGTTAGTGAGAAAAGATTCAATCAAATGTGTGGATTCCTGGACACACCACAGAGAAAGGCCACGTTTACATTGCATCCGGATCATTTACCGCGAGGAGACTTAAAGGTGCAGACTGTAATTGGAAATGGATCTAGTTGGATCTCATTGTGGACATCTACGGTTATCATGAACGCACACTGCACCTTCAAGTGCCTCAGTGATGAGCGTAAATGACCGCAGATCAACTCATTGAGGTCTCATGATGAAAAAGGCGAGGAAATCAGTCTATCGGTCACAGCAGAGGGAGGAGGTGGGGGGAGACAATAAATGGAAATCAGCAAGAAGCACACTGGAGGTTAGGAAAAATACTATATTCTTTATTGAAAAATATTAGTATATGTGGATTTGTGTCATAAGTCCATGCAACAAATAAAACAACATTGACCAATAGCAAGGCCCACCATGCTCAGTACAGGGTTAACAGAACAAAAGCAACATCCAATGAGCAGATGCATCGGCTACAGCACGTTACAGTACAGCAGGGTACATCTTTACTACAGAAAGATTACATTGGAGTCTATTCAATGTAGAATCAAAATAAAATGAATAATAATGTGACTCATGCACTGAAGTCTATTACCAGAACAAAAGGTAGAGAAACCACAACCAAACAATAGACATTTGCATTGCTCTAATAGAGGATTTCAGTAGCAGTGCAGGAAATCAACATCCCTGCCAAATGGATGACATTTTGGACACAATTTGGACACCGGATTCCATGCAATTGGAGCCAATCATCAGTTAGTTGGCGTGTTACTACTTTTGGTGTTTTTGTCTGTTGTTTTTTTGCTTTTCCTCAAAACATGATTGTGAATGATCGTGTAAAATCAGAAGGGCGATGAATGAAGCACACGTTATGCAGGTGACAGCTAAAGGTTTGTGGGATCATCCAAGCGCAAAATGCATCCATTTTACAGGAATTTACATACATGTTGACTACCAAAGCTGGATGGGACATACATGAGTCTCTTCTAGAGCTACTGATGTGGGTTAAACTACAGCACTTGACATACAGACAGTAGTTTATGCACTAAATGTGTTAGCTCTGGTTTTAGTGTGTGTTTGTTCTCAGGAAGGGAGCAGATCTGAGATGTTTGTCGTCTTCTGATGGAAATAGGAAATGAGGAGGGATCAGAACACAGATGATCATTAAAACACAATGATCTGATAATGCAGAATGTAGATTCAGCCTCCATAGACTATGAGACAGGAGATAAGAACAGAAATAAAGCACATGAAATCAAACTATGAGACAGAAGATCAGAAACAGAAATCAAAAAAGCTTTATGAAATCAGTGATGGAGGTAAAGTTAGCACTAGTTTCGTGTGTTTCCTCATTAGATAATCAGCACGCTGCTGGAAATGATTAAGATTGTGTTCCAGAACGATAATTGCTCAAAAATAATCGACACATTGATGAACTGCAGACACTTTAATTCTGAGGCTGACACAAACCTAGCCAAAACACTGGTTTCATTCATAAATTTAATACAAATGAGTATTACAAGACTCTAGTTAATAACTGAACTGGTGTTTTGTTTGTTGTCCGTTAAGCTCAGGCCTGAATTAGCATCTTTAGCTTTCTGAGGTAAAGAACCAAACCTCACAAATAAACCTCAACAAATACATACAGCGCTCAAATACACGATAAAACGAATCGACAATCTGTCAGATAAACCAAATATCCTTCACATAAACCAACTGATTGCTTTTAAAAGCATTTTAAAGTGAAATCTGACGCGGAAAGCGTCCCTCGGCTAGCTAACAGATTACCTCAGATCCGAATCAAACCTCTGACTCGCTAAAAAAAAACAATTAAGAATACCAAATCACCTGGTTTTTATTGAGTATGTCCGCAGTGAGGACCTATAGCAGCATATAGATCAGTCGTGGGGTTTAATAATCATGCATTAAACAAGGCCCTTAGATGTGATCTGATCGTGAAATAATGTGTTATAAATACCTCTATTTCTCACTGAGCCAAAGACAGGAAGGACCAAATATCCGACATGAACTAACACCATCCTTCAGATCTTCTGTTTGATGAATACAGACTGTAAACGGATGAATAAATAATGTACATTCAGCGGGATCATATGCAGTCAGTCACCGCGAGGACAAAGAACAGCTGCGGCGGCGTTCGATTCGCCAACAAATCGCTCGGTTGAATCGGCTCTTCTTAGCGATTCGAACGAACCGATTCGCGAAGCATGTACCTGTGAGGAAGGATTCCGAATCGCGAATCGCGTCCTTAACAAGTTCGATTCGAACGATCCGTCTGAGCGAACCGAGTGAATCAAACTAACCAAAGCTCGAAACCAGCAGATTAATCTGACCGCTAGAGGCGCCACTGAGGACAAAATGATTATGATGATTAGTTGAAAATCAATAACTAAACCACAGTTGGTCTGGCAGAGCTTTAATTAAAATAATAAAAAAACAACTAAATAAAATAAAAATGTTTTACAGTACGATGTTTCATTGGTTCACACGAGCACAGCTGCCAATGAATTCAAAATAAAGCAGCAAAAAGAAAATATTTTTGTACATGATGCATACAAAGTTACATATATAACACTATTAAAGGCAAAAACTGTTATTCAAGTGCTTGTATATTTACAGCTTGTTGTCTTACCATTTGCACTAAAAATAACAACAACAACAAAAAAAAAAAATCACAAACATTTATTCATTTTGCATTAAAAATAACAATAAAATAACCATATATATATATATATATATATATATATATATATATATATATATATATATATATATATATATATATATATATATATATAACAATAAAAATATATGAAATATACCCAAAAAAAGTTAATTGAATTCAATGCAATGAGACACTGTGATTGATCATATTTGGCCCATACCTACTTTCCTTTTTCTTATTACAATTTCATACAAAAAAATCCTTTAAACAACTGTAAATCATAGAAATAATGTCTTGGAGTCAAGTGTACAATCCACTGGTTGTAACAGTCTTCATTTCACATTTAAAACAACCTCGCTGAAATAAGACATTTATACTTGCATATGTTGGTTTCTAATATTATCAGATAGAAATGTTGGCTTGTTTGATAGGGATGCATACACTCTTAAAAAAAAAAAGAAAAGAAAAAAAGATCACAGCGATGCCATAGAAGAACCATTTTTGGTCACCAAAGAACCTTTCAGTGAACCATCTTTTCTTAATATGAAGAACATTTTAATAATCTAAAACAACTTTTTCCACTATAATGCAATGGAAAAGGTCCCATGCATGTTAAAGGTTCTTCATGAAACCATCATTTTCAGCAAAGCAGCTTTATTTTGATCTTTTTTTAAGGGTGTTAAAAGAGCCGTATCATTTCAAAATCAAGTGGGAAAACAGCAATCTGGATTCCTGAAAGCCAGTAAACTTTAACCTGTAGTTGTATAAATAACCGCATGAGGTCTGTAAGGAAAGAGAAACCAATTTTTACACTGCCACGTTCAGTGCAATGACTGCGGAGAGAAATATGTGACCCTGGACCACAAAACCAGTCATAAGACAGAAATTTTTTGAAATTGAGATTTATGCATCATCTGAAAGCTGAATAAATAATCTTTCCATTGATGTATGGTTTGTTAGGATAGGACAATATTTGAAAATCTGGAATCTGAGGGAGCAAAAAAATCTAAATATTGAGAAAATCTCCTTTAAAGTTGTTCAAATGAAGTTCTTAGCAATGCATATTACTAATCAAAAATTAAGTTTTGATATATTTACGGCAGGAAATTTACAAAATATCTTTTACTTACTGATTTTTGGCATGAAAGAAAAATGTATAATTTTGACCCATAGCTAAAATGTATTTTTGGTTAATGCTACAAATATATCTGTGCTACTTATGACTGCTTTTGTGCTGCAGGGTCACATATGCAGCACGAATATTGTTGCACTGCCTGATATTTATCATGATGACATTTTATTCTTCTCTAATGCTGTGCATTATGAAAAATAACCTTTTTGTCCCCAGTAACATTATAAAAATGAAGTGAATCAGTTGTGGAAAGGATTGCATGTTACTGTAAGGATGGAAAATCCACTGCGACTCTTTCCATATCCAGTGCGTTCTGTCTCACTCTGTGCTGCCGTAATGGTTCGGTGGATCTGACGTCTCCTGAAGACTCGTGTGCGAGATTTCCTGACCTTTATCTGACGTGCGTTTGGCGCTGAACAGATCCGATATAAAGAACACCTGCGTTGAGAGAGAAGTGTGTTGGTTACAGCAGGTTATGTATTTATTAATAAGCGTACGGCCTCACTTACAGTAAACAGTGCCACGGCGGCTCCCTGCAAGAGTCCAGTGAGAACATCACTCCAGTGGTGTTTATAATCAGAGACACGTGACAGACCCACATAAAGAGACGCCGCGATGAAAGAGAACTGCAGAGTCGGCCGAACCAGTCGAGCCCAACTTGCTCTCAGTCTAGACTGGAGATACAGCTGTAAAGAGAAATATACATTTATAAATATATTTACAGTGCCCTCCAAAAGTATTTTACAAATATGATTAAAAGATGAATATGAGACAAAACTACAGAATGTCACATTTTATTATTAGCCGTTTCAACACATAGATGTTTTACCAAATAAAAAGAACAGCACTTTTAGAGTTCATCCCTCTATCTGATGTGAGCATAAGTATTGGAGCAGTTGCCTCACAGGTCTTTCTAAGTGATCAGCTGTGTCCTGTTGCATTGATTCTTCAGATATTAAAAGCAGGGAATGTGTCGTATCAGTTATATCCATTACTTCTGTATTCTGAATCTTGCATTCGATGATGACACACACAAACCAGGATGAAGACGAGGGAGCTGACTTTGAGAGAAAAGCAAGCAATTTGGATGCTAAAAGAAAAGAGGAAGTCAGTTAGAGCTCTAGCAAAAAAAACAAAGGGCATGGAGAAATCAGGGCAGTTTGGAAACCACCAGCGACACCAGCAACCAACAACTGCCTGATCGGCTGAGAAAACAACATGATGACAGACAAATCATAAAAGCTGTGAAAATGAATCCTAAAAGACGTGTCTGTAAAATCACCAACAGCTTCCAGAAAGCTGGGGTGATCCAAGTTCAAGTTCAAGTTGAGCTTTATTGTCATTCTGCTACATGTGTGGACATATAGTGGAACAAAATGTCGTGTCTCGCAGGACCACGGTGCTACATACTAGTTAAACATAAGATAAACATACAACAATGCAAGTATAAGAGAGAAAAAAAAAAAAAAGAGCATCTGACTATACTATAACTACTATACCTAGTTGCCTAGACATACACAAACTGACTGTACAAGAACTTTACATATATACTGTACATGAAATTGTGCAAAAAGATAGAAATAAAAATAAAAATTGTATATATATTTCGTACATTAAATTGTTGTGCAGATTAAAGAGAGATTTTGTGGGAAGCAGTGCATAGTGCAAAAAGATTTGTGGTGCAATGCTCAAGTAAACATTTTCTTATTGAGTCTTTGTAGCAGGGAGTGTTCATAGAAAGTGTCTAGTGTGCATATAGTGGGATGAGTGCGTTACTACAGGTGGTTTGTATAGCCCACTCACCTGTGTGCAGCACACTCAGAATTGCACTTAGGAGAAGTTGTCACAGTATTAATGAGTTGGGTGGGTGGGGGGTCAGAGGGGGACAGGGAGATTGGAGTTCAGGGCTCTCACAGCCTGGGGAAAAAAGCTGTTGAGCAATCTGACAGAGCGAGCTTTGATACTCCAGTACCTTCTACCTGATGGTAGGAGCTGGAAGAGGTTGTGGGAGGGGTGGGTGGGGTCTTTCACGATGCTGGAGGCCTTGCTGGAGCATCGTGTAAGGAAAATGTCCAGGATGGAGGGGAGAGGGGTATTGATGATCTTTGCGGCAGTGTTCACTGTCCGTTGTAGGGTCTTGCGGTCAGCAGCACTGCAGTTCCCGTACCAGACAGTGATGCAGGTGGTCAGCACACTCTCAATGGTGCCCCTGTAAAAAGTGGTGAGGATGGGTGGCGGGAGACTTGCCCTTTTCAGCCGGCGGAGAAAGTGGAGGCGCTGTTGTCCCTTCTTATTAAGTGACGTGATGTTGGTGGTCCAGGTGAGATCCTCTGTGATGTGCACCCCCAGGAATTTAGTGCTGCCGACTCTCTCCACGGTTGAGCCGTCGATGGTCAGTGGGGGGTGGTCAACAGAGTTTCTCCTGAAGTCCATCATAACCTCTTTTGTCTTACATTGAGGGACAGGTTGTTAGCACCACATCATTCAGCCAGCTGTGCCACTTCCTCTCTGTAGAGCATTTCATCGTTGTTGCTATTGAGGCCTACCACAGTTGTGTCATCAGCAAACTTGATGATGTGGTTGGAGCTGAACTTGGCAGTGCAGTCGTGGGTCAGCAGCGTGAAGAGCAGCGGGCTGAGCACACAGCCTTGTGGGGCACCTGTGCTCAGTGTGGTAGTGCTGGAGGAGTTGCGGCCGACACGGACTGACTGAGGTCTTGCAGTTAAAAAGTCCAGGATCCAATTACAGAGGGGGGTGTTAAAGCCCAGCAAGTTTAGTTTGTGGATTAGCTGTTGTGGGATTATAGTGTTGAATGCTGAGCTGAAGTCGATGAACAGCATTCTAACATAAGAGTCTTTCTGTTCCAGGTGAGTAAGAGCTAGTTGGAGAGTGGTGGATATTGCATCGTCCGTGGAACGGTTTGGACGGTATGCAAACTGGAGCGGGTCCAGTGTGTTTGGGAGACTGGACTTGATGTGATGCATGACTAACCTCTCAAAGCACTTCATCATGATTGGGGTCAGTGCTATGGGACGATAATCATTCAGACAGGACACGGGTGACTTCTTTGGTACTGGAATTATGGAGGTGGATTTGAGACACGTGGGGACGACTGCCTGGCTCAGCGAGGTGTTGAAGATGTCTGTTAGGACATCCGTCAGCCGTGCAGCAGTCTCTCAGTGCACGTCCAGGTATGTTGTCAGGGCCCGCAGCCTTTCATGGGTTAATCCGGGACAGGGTCTTCCTTACGTCGGCTGGAGAGAGACAGAGTACCTGGTCGTTTGGAGATGTGAGAAGTTTCTGTGCAGGTGTGTCGTTCTGTATCTCAAATTGTGAGTAGAAGTGGTTGAGTGCAGAGATGCTCTGACAATCTAATGTCCTCAGGAAACTTTGACACAGAATTACAGATGCAACACAGCAAGATGCAAACCTCTGACCAGCACCAAAAATAGAAAGGCAAGATTAGAGTTTGCAAAAAGCACAAAGGTGAGCCAGAAGAGTTTTGGAACTGTGTTTATGGACCGATGAGACAAAGATGAACCTTTATCTAAGTGATGGGAAAGCAAAAATGTGGAGAAAAAAAGGGAACTGCAATGATCCCAAGCATACAGCCTCATCTGTAAAGCATGGTGGAGGTGGTGTCATGGCATGGGCATGCATGCTGTCTCTGGAACAGGCCCTCTCAACTTTACTGATGACTTAATGTATGATGACAGTAGCAGAATGAATTTGGAAGGGTACAAAACCATCTTGCCTACCGATATTCAAGAAAACGCCACCAGATTCATTGGGAAGTGCTTCATATTGCATCAGGACAATGACCCAAAACACCCTGCAGTTCAGTCAAGGAATTTATAAGAGCAAAGAAATGGAAAGTGTTAGATTGCCCAAGTCAATCTCCAGATTTAAATCTGATTGAACATGAATTTCAGCAGCTGAAGAGGAGAGTAAAGGCAGAAACTCCCCAAAACAAGCAACAATTGGAATTGGCTGCATTAAAGGCTGGGAAAAGTATTTCAAAGGATGAGAGCAAGAGTCTGGTGATGTCTATGGGTCACAGACTCACTGCTGTGATTGTGTGCAAGGGATCTGCAACTAAATAATAGCTTTTAATCTTTTATATCTGCCTTATGTTCAACTGTCCCAATACTTATGCTCACATCAATGAGTGGGATGAACTCTAAAAGTGCTGCTCTTTTTATTTGGTAAAACATGTATGTGTTAAAACGGCTAATAATAAAATGTGACATTCTGTAGTTTTGTCTCATATTCATCTTTTAATCATATTTGCAAATGTCTTGACTCCACAGCCAACAGAGCAATTTTGTCTTTACTGTTCCAATACTTATGAAGGGCACTGTATATGATAAACATCACTTAAGGCAAAACACTTGAGGTGAATAGGGTAGAAATGTAAACTAATAGATATTACTATACTGCTCCAGTTGATTAATATTCAAATGAGGCATTATCTAATTAAATATGCATCAATTTTGAATGCATTTCCAGCACATGCATCTGAAGATTGGATCATGTCAGACTTGACTTGATTTAAGTTTATTGCCACATCAGCTTCACAGGCTAATTCATTGCAAACAAAGATTAAAACAATACAGTAGTGCACAATACAAAATACTAAAATTACATAAAGCAAAGTTTTGTACATAAAATTCTATAAAAGATTCTTTAAATGTATCTTTGAAATAAATTGTAAAAGTTTTTCTGGGTCCATCTTGTAAAAGTCTTTAAGAGTTTGTCCTGATTGGATAAAGTCAGTTTCATATTCTGGTTTGATTTTTGTCATATCAGAGTTAAACACTGTAAAAAAATAAATAAATCAAGAGTTGAGCAAACTTAAAAGATTAAGGCAGACAGCTTCAGCAGATTTTTGAGTTTTCTCAACTTTTTGTTGCATAAACTGAATAAAAGAAGATGAGAAAACTCAAAAATCTGCTGAAGCTGGTAGCCTTAAACTTTTAAGTTTGCTCAACTCTTGATTTATTTATTTTTTACAGTGAAGGTTTTTCCAGAGAGGATTTTGGATTTCTGTTTTATCACTCCATGACTCAGAAAACACTGTCAACAGACTGAACTCAAACACATTCTCACCATGTTTTTAGGAGGAAAATGTATAAATCAGTGTGAATGAAGTATGAACCTTCATCTGTTTTGTGTGTGTAAGCGATAAAACTCTTTAAAGATATGGATTGGAATTGAAATCTACAGATGCAAATAGATGAAGTGCAATAAAAGAAAGACTTAAATGCGTGTTTTGGATGATTGCTTTCCACTAGTCTGAAAGAAGACAGCGGTCACAGTTCTGTTTAGTTTGTTTCATTATCATGGGATTTTAGTTTGTTTCATTAGTTTTGTCCAGTATTTATGTTTCTCTGTTTCCATCCTTTAGTTGATTGGTATTGTTCGTGTATAGTATGCTGTCTTGCATATTGGCTGTCTATTTTGAGTTATTTAATGAACCTTGTTTTACTTTTATCATCTTCCCTGGAGTTTGTGACATTAAAAAGTGGATAAAAAACAAAAACAAAAATGTGCATTAAAAAAAAGCACTGGTTTTGCCTATAGCATCTCGCCTTAGATTTGATGAAACAGATGAAATACTGTCATAAAAACACACTTACAGCGAGGAACAGCATACAGTACATGGAGAATGATGAGTGACCAGAATAAAAGGAAAGCCTGTCGGTAGAAGATTGTACATCATAATTAGCAAATCAGATGCAACCAGAACAATGCGTTCTTTTCTAAATCAAACAATGCACTTGCAGATTCAATGCAAAAGTGTAAAAATGAATTTGACTTTGTGAATGTTAGCGCATGACTCCAGCTCACTCACCGGCCTTCATTGATGATGACTGGATCTCCTGTGCACGTGAAGTTCTCAATATAACCGGATTTACAGTCAATGAGACTCCAGTGCGGTTTACACACAGTCAGAAAGTGCGGCCGCAGTCGGCCGATGGTGTATTTGGCGATGTCGGTCAGAGACTGGCTCAACGCCGCTCCAAACACCAATGATCCCACCGCCTTATACACACGCGCTATATACTCGTAACTGAAAGAAGCTCTGGACCGCAGATATAGGGAAAAACACTCACCGAAGATTATCTGTGGTGAAGAGAAAACAAAATGCATGAAGATTTGATCAACTAATGGCAAGTGAAGTTCAGGGCCTGTATTCACAAAGCTGCTGAGACAAACTTGTACTGAGGAATAGAGAGAAGTCTTAAACTCAGATTAAGGGGGCGGGGTTTGCCTTGTTACTATGGATGATGTCATCAAGCTTATTAAATATGCACACAGTGATAAAATTGTTAATTGCCATATTCAAATAAAGATTTTAAAATGCAGGCTGTGTCACTAAGTTAAACAAGTATATGTTCAGCTAATTGTCAGCCTGTATGCTTCTCGTAAACAATTAGTGAATATGCATATAAACAGCCTTTTAATGAACAGAGTAGAATAATCACGGCTGATAGTAAGACATGCAAACGTAACAGAAAAGCAAACTGGACTCAAGAACATCTGTTACTTCTTGTCCAGCTGATTAATGAAAACAAGGATCTAATCAAAGGAACATTTAGAGTTGGGATAACCTCCAAAACCAAAGGAGATATCTTTTTAAAAGCTCATTATCGTCAAATGTTTCTAAACTGTTTACGTTCCGAGGCAGATTTCCAGAAACAGCTATTTTAGGATGGTTTGTGACTTCGGACTCCTCTTCACTGCTCCTAACCTTTCACAGATTTAGGAGCTAGTTTTAGTGCTAAACACTTTGTGAAATACTCTTAGAGCAATAATGTAGAACTGATACGCCTATTATTTTTAAGATTTTCTCCTGAATCGGTGAGTTATGATCTACTTTTATCCTGAAGATGTTCTGTGAATACAGGCGCTGGTTAAGAAAGCAACCGAACACTTACTATCAACAGTGCGAATGGAATTATTATCCCCATCAGTAACTGGTAGGATATGGTATCTTCTTTAAAGGGGTACCTAATGGAGTCATCGCTGCAAAAAAAGCCTCTTTTGAATGGCTTGTGCTGAATATTCAATATCGCAAATGGAAGTCCAGCTGCAACAGACAGAAAGCACAAATGAAGCTCTCAAAAGAAAAGCAATGCATCATCTCAGGTATGTAGCATGTTGTTGGAGAAGAGCAATGTTTCAGTGCAGATTCTGCTGAAGAGACACTATAATGGCAAATAATCAAATCACTGCACGCTATTTAAATCAGTTGTTCAACAATAGCATTATTCTGTGTCACCAGACTAGTCTTATTATTCTATAACATCACATCAGGCCATTAAATTAATTCGGAATCACAGACTGAACAATTTCCTCGTCCACAGACATTCTAAACATTTCTATGCATGATCTAATAATGCACATAATATAGAGCTAATAGTGGCTTGAGTATCTGGAATATGGTGCATATAGTAGGTTTTAGCAGCCTACAATAAGTGCTTTAAACATCTACGACTGTGTGAAGAAATATCCCAGCCGTCTGGGAACGTTTTGACAAGGTTCTCTCAAAATTAATTTCCAGTAACATTAATAGTAATAATAACCAGGGGTTATGAATGTAAATGTAAGACCAAGAAAAGGAAATTGAAGGAAACACAATATCCACTTTTGTAATTTTCCAGTGCAGATGCTTAAATCAAGAAGCATTTACTTGACCAGCAAAATGATAAGATGTTTTCTGACAAACTGATGAAAATGAGTTGAGTTTGATTAAAACAAGAACAAATATCTGCCAATGGGCTCAGAAAAGTGGGCACAGTATTCAACATTTAATTCCATGACTTTCTGAATTCAAGACATTCAGGTCTGATTTAAGACCCTTTAAGGCCTTCATTAAGTGAATTTTAAGTCCTTTTTAATACCTGCAGAAAATGTTAGCTATTACATCATTCATGGAACGTTTTACTTAGTTTTTCTTTTGTTTTTAACATTACTTACTACTTGCATGTTCCCACAATGCTTGCAAAATGACAACACAAAATGTTCCCTTAATGTTTTCTCTAACGTAAATAATTTTAATTATTATTATTATTTAAAAAACGACGTTTAGAGAACATTTAAAAACAACTTTGACAAAACGTTATTTTGTTAGCTGGGCCATTTCTATAATATGAATACAATGTAAACACAACTTATCTGTGAACACTTACAGCTGTACTTTTATCTCGCCTCATAAAATAAACTAAAGAACTGTATCTCGAGACAACTTATGCTTTTCTGAGCAATAATAAAAGTGTGTATTGCGGTAAATGTGCAATGACGTATGAATAACCTATAACGAGTATGCGTGCTAATATACATTCATGCATGATGTGCTTCTGAAATGAATATGAACTGAAACAATGTTGATACATTTATATTCAGAAGAATCTCAAGCGGTTACAATAATAACGCAGATGTAACGTTACTTCAGGAAGAGCACCCGCTGCTGAGAGAGAGGCCAGATATCTGGAAGAGAGTTATTTACCGAGCAGCACACAGCTGACGTCCACACAAACACTGAAGAGTCCTTTAGTCTCGAACATTCTCAGTTCCGCAAACACACTTCTGGAGCTCTTGGAGAACTTGGAGCTGAGCATTTATTTACATCAGATAAAACAAATCAGCTCTTTAACTTGTTAACACGAACGCACTAGTTAAACTGGAGATAATCTGATCATCGAAAAAGAAAGAAACACTTGGCTGCTTCTCCAATCACTTTTCCGTGTTTTTCGTTAAGCACAAGCGTGAATCATGTGCGTTTTATGGCGATGGTCCGATGTATGTCGCCGTTTTATCTCCGGTTACTTCATATCGCATGATGGTGAGGTCAATCCCTCCGCCTGTCAATCATCTACAGGCTCCGCCCACCGCTTCCTCTTCCTCAGCAGAGTCACGTTCACTGATGCCTAAAACACAGCAGGGCTTCTGCATTCTCATTCAGCTTTCATAACATTCCAAACACTGTTTAAAATATAAAATAAACAAGCCAAGTCAAGTCCGTTTTATTTATAAGGCCATTTATACAATACAGATGTTTCAAAGCAGATTCACATTACAGGAAAACAGTGTTGGTTGATTTTGTTCGATTAACAGATTTATATGTTTGTTGATTTTATTCAATTAAATTATTTAAATGTCGGTTGATTTTGTTTGATTAACAAATATAAAAGTCGGTCGATTTTGTTCAATTAACAAATATAAATGTCGGTTGATTTTGTTCGATTAACAAATATAAAAGTCGGTCGATTTTGTTCAATTAACAAATATAAATGTCGGTTGATTTTATTTGATTAACAAATATAAATTTTGTTTGATTTTGTTCGATTAACAGATATAAATTTTGTTTGATTTTGTTCAATTAACAGATATAAATGTCGGTTGAATTTGTTCAATTAACAAATATAAAAGTCGGTCGATTTTGTTCAATTAACAAATATAAAAGTCGGTCGATTTTGTTCAATTAACAAATATAAAAGTCGGTCGATTTTGTTCAATTAACAAATATAAATGTCGGTTGATTTTGTTCAATTAACAAATATAAATGTCGGTTGATTTTGTTCGATTAACAGATATAAATTTTGTTTGATTTTGTTCAATTAACAAATATAAATGTCGGTTGATTTTGTTCAATTAACAAATATAAAAGTCGGTCGATTTTGTTCAATTAACAAATATAAATGTCGGTTGATTTTATTTGATTAACAAATATAAATTTTGTTTGATTTTGTTCAATTAACAAATATAAATGTCGGTTGATTTTGTTCAATTAACAAATATAAATTTTGTTTGATTTTGTTCAATTAACAAATATAAATTTTGTTTGATTTTGTTCAATTAACAGATATAAATTTTGTTTGATTTTGTTCAATTAACAAATATAAATGTCGGTTGATTTTGTTCAATTAACAAATATAAATGTCGGTTGATTTTGTTCAATTAACAAATATAAAAGTCGGTCTATTTTGTTCAATTAACAAATATAAAAGTCGGTCGATTTTGTTCAATTAACAAATATAAATGTCGGTTGATTTTATTTGATTAACAAATATAAATTTTGTTTGATTTTGTTCAATTAACAGATATAAATTTTGTTTGATTTTGTTCAATTAACAAATATAAATGTCGGTTGATTTTGTTCAATTAACAAATATAAAAGTCGGTCGATTTTGTTCGATTAACAGATATAAATTTTGTTTGATTTTGTTCAATTAACAGATATAAATGTCGGTTGATTTTGTTCAATTAACAAATATAAAAGTCGGTTGATTTTGTTCAATTAACAAATATAAATGTCGGTTGATTTTGTTCAATTAACAAATATAAAAGTCGGTCGATTTTGTTCGATTAACAGATATAAATTTTGTTTGATTTTGTTCAATTAACAGATATAAATGTCGGTTGATTTTGTTCAATTAACAAATATAAAAGTCGGTTGATTTTGTTCAATTAACAAATATAAAAGTCGGTCGATTTTGTTCGATTAACAGATATAAATTTTGTTTGATTTTGTTCAATTAACAGATATAAATGTCGGTTGATTTTGTTCAATTAACAAATATAAAAGTCGGTTGATTTTGTTCAATTAACAAATATAAAAGTCGGTCGATTTTGTTCGATTAACAGATATAAATTTTGTTTGATTTTGTTCAATTAACAGATATAAAAGTCGGTTGATTTTGTTCAATTAACAAATATAAAAGTCGGTCGATTTTGTTCAATTAACAAATATAAAAGTCGGTCGATTTTGTTCAATTAACAGATATAAATTTTGTTTGATTTTGTTCAATTAACAGATATAAATGTCGGTCAATTTTGTTTGATTAACAGATATAAATGTCTGTCGATTTCGTTCGATTAACAAATTTAAATATTATTCGGTTTCATTCTAGTGAGAGATTTAAAAAACGAATAATGAAACAAATTGCATTTCTGCTGTAAAGTAACTATATAGAACGTATTAGTGTCCTTCAGCTCAAACACAGTAAGTGATTTATATCTCAGTATAAGTTCATATTTCATCATTGTCGTTGAATAATTGACAGTTCTGTTCCTCATGACTTGATATTGCGTTGTTTGTATTTGTGCAGATGATTGTTGATCTGCTGGTGGAAGATGATTTGTCCCAGCTGACTGTGAGACGCCTGGTTCAGTGCTTTGTCCTGCAAACACAGTTTAAATATCTCGCTGGATAAATGTGCGTGACAGATGGTTGGATGCCACACGTGAAACAGGCCACGTGACGGAGCGCGAACCACCATCAGACCGCTGTGGAGGAACTTCCTGTAGAGATGAACATCTTCTGTAGCTCTGCCTTTCACAGACACATCAAATCCACCTTAGAGGAAACAGAAGATCAAACACGCAAAACTCAACCACACGGCAGAATCCCACTGTGTTACCTGTGTTGATGAAGTCTGATCTGTACTGGCACGTTGTCCCAAAGTCAAAATCCTTCCAGAAGCCAAAATCTTTCCTGATCAACTGCCAATGAAAAGCACATTTTTCCAAGACTTAAGAAATGACATCATACAGCTTTCAGAATCATATATTTGTGAAGTTATATAACAACCAACACAGAATGAAGGAGATCTTACCAACTGATCTTCAGCAGAAGGGATGTGCTGACCATAGATGACCTCTGGATTATACAGGCTGAACATCACTGGATAAAACACCTTTTTACCTGTGAGGACACATGCACACAAAGTCTGAAGAGTTCAATAGCGCCCTCTTAGGCTGGAAATAACACTCGAATCATGTGCTGCATAATACATTTGTACATTTACGATCAGAAACTGCTTGTAAATTTACAATGAAGTACTTACAATTAAGTACTTTGAAACATTGAATTAAACACAAAATTCTGAAGCAGAAAGACTGAGATGGTATTTTCTTGTAAAACATAAAAAAAACAAAGAAATAAATATATATACAGTGGTGTGAAAAAGTGTTGGCCCCCTTTCTGATTTTTTATTTTCAAACAAATTTAAATATTAATCAGAGATAACACAAGAAAATACAACATGCAGTTTTTAAATGAAGTTTTTTATTATGAAGGGAAAACAAAATCCAAACCCACATGGCATTGTGTGAAAAAGTGCTTGCCCCCTAAACCTAATAACTGGTTGGACCACCCTTAGCAGCAACAACTGCAATCAAGCGTTTGTGATAACTTGCAATGAGTCAGTTACAGCGCTGTGGAGGAATTGTGGTCCACTGATCTTGGCAGAATTGTTGTAATTCAGCCACATTGGAGGGTTTTTGAGCATAAACCGCCTTTTTAAGGTCATGGCACAGCATCTCAATAGAATTCAGGTCAGGACTTTGACTAGGACACTCCAAAGTCTTCATTTTGTTTTTCTTCAGCCATTCAGAGGTGGATTTGCTGGTGTGTTTTGGATCATTGTCCTGCTGCAGAACCCAAGTTCTCTTCAGCTTGAGGTCAGGAACAGATGGCCGGACATTGTCCTTCAGGATGTTTTGGCAGACAGCTGAATTCATGTTTCCATTTATCACAGCAAGTCTTCCAGGTCCTGAAGCAGCAAAACAGCCCCAGACCGTCACACTACCACCACCATATTTTACTGTTGCTATGATGTTCTTTTTCTGAAATGCTGTGTTACTTTTACTCCAGATGTAATGGGACACACACCTTCCAAAAAGTTAAACTTTTGTCTCGTCAGTCCACAGAGTATTTTCCCAAAAGTCTTGGGGATCATCAAGATGTTTTCTGGCAAAACTGAGACGAGGCTTTATGTTCTTTTTGCTCAGCAGCGGTTTTCGTCTTGGAACTCTGGCATGCAGGCCATTTTTGCCCAGTCTCTTTCTTATGGTGGAGTCATGAACACTGACCTTAACTGAGGCAAGTGAGGCCTGCAGTTCTTTAGATGTTGTTGTGGGGTCTTTTGTGACCTCTTGGATGAGTCGTCGCTGTGCTCTTGGGGTAATTTTGGTCGGCCGGCCACTCCTGGGAAGGTTCACCACTGTTCCATGTTTTCTCCATTTGCAAACACTTTTTCACACAGGGCCATGTGGGTTTGGATTTTGTTTTCCCTTCATAAAAAAATCCTTCATTTAAAAACTGCATGTTGTGTTTACTTGTGTTATCTTTGATTAATATTTAAATTTGTTTGATGACCTGAAACATTAAAGTGTGACAAACATGCAATAAAATAAAAAATCAGGAAGGGGGCCAACACTTTTTCACACCACTGTATATTATATATTTTTTCTAGTGTACTTAACCCTAGCTGCCTTCTTTCAGGGAAGAGAACAACATTTTAGTTTGCATTTTTTCCCCCCACAAATTAGAAAGACTTTGAAAAGCTGATGTAAATAAAAAAGAAAATTCATATTATTGATTGTATCGTTATTGTTTACTCTCGTTTAAAACAAAACTGGCTATTGTGTAAATCCCTTAATTACTTTTTTTAGACTTCTCAGCTATGACAACTGATCATAGTTTGCTCAAATGTTGGTCGCATTGGGTCAAGGTCAGATTGATTTCCATGATTCCTCCCATTGATTTGCATGCAATTAACAAAAATCAACTTTCTGAACTGCAGAAAGCCTTTATTGTAGCCTCTCAAAGACTAAACTATGAAATACATACGATCTTTTGAAATTTAAGAATCAAAGTTTACTTGAAATTAAAAACTTGTCTTTTGATTCTTTCGGACAGAATTCGTTGTTTCTTTATCTATTTGAGTTTCACAGTCAAAAACTTTCAGCACTGAAAAGAAATATGAGAAACTCATTTGACCCTGTTTGAGAAACCAACATTATTATTACTATTTACACCAGCTACAAATAAGTAAGTACTATACACTAGTGCAAAAAATGTTATTTACTTATCCTTAGTTGTATTTATTTGCAACAATGTTTTAAACAGAGTTAATAGTTTCTCATATCTTATTTTTTAGTCTCTGACAAGCTACAATAGATGTTTTGTGTTTTTAGATGAATCTTGATTTTTGGCGAAATGCATGGAAACTAATGTGGGTCAGGTTGACCTGCAACACAAAAGGCAATGCTTTTCAACACAACAGGGTTACTTTGAGAGCTCCGATGTGCATTTGAGGCACTGCCGCACTGATAAATGTGCTTGACACCATTATGAATACAATATTGATTGATCTGAATCCAAAGGATCACTCGTAACATCGTCATGTATCGCCCAGATCTGAAACCTGCTCTATCCTCCTGAGAACCAGAAAAAAAGCCTTGTGAATTTAGTATGTTTTCATGTCATTACATTGTTTAGTGCATAAGAAAAGAATGGAAAAATAACATTTTTGAAAAATTATATTTTATTAATATTGTATGCAACACCAGGACTATGTTTTTCTCAAAATAATAAAATGGCATGAATAAACATGAAAAGGCAAAAACAATGATACATTTTTAGGTTTCTGGATTTTTTTATACCAAACTTTGTTTAAGGATAATTCTCAACTATGCTATAAAATATATAGCAAAATTATTTGATATACCATTTTTCTTGATGCAGTATGTGTGTAAAAATGGGTTTTCCCATTAAACACAATGTTATCTTTACACTGTGTCTAATTTGCATATTAATGTGCTGTTGGGACAGCATGTTGAAAAAATAAGTTTAATAATGGGAGTAATAACTGGCCAGATATTCATAATAATATCCTATTATTTCATAGGAATATTGAAATATAATTTAATTCCCTATTCATTTGTTGTGTCTCCTAAAATGTGTAATAAACATGCTTTTAGTCCTGGTGTCCTCTACAGTGGACATATATCAAATATGTTTCATTTCATAACAGGAGGTAATATTTTGATTTGAAACCCCATAATATTTTTCTGAGATGTCGATTTATGTCTGTGAAGCTGCTTTGAATGATAATGAAAAGAGCTATACCAATACATTGGACTTATTCATTTTGAAAGAATTGTTGACAGATTTAGGTTTTCTCAGTTCTGTACCTGGTTCTGCGTTCATACGGCAGGAGTTCAGGAACTCTGCGTTAAACCGAATGTTCACATCACAGAACAACAGGAGGACGTTGCTTCGCTTCCAGGCTCGAGCGCCGACATCCAGGCCTCGTCTTCTGGAGAAGGCTTCGTTCAGACGGATCAGAGTCACGTTCCTGTACTTCATTCTCCTGCGGGACAGAGACTCATCTAGTGTTTCTTCATGATGACTCACTGTGTTGTGATGCAGCCCATACAGAAAATATAGTTTAAATATATGCTGTAAACTGTGAAACTCAATTAAATATATTTTTGAAATTGAAAATGTATTTAGTTTTAACTTTCATATACCAAAATGTATTTCAAAAAGTATGTCAGGGTCAAAAATACATTTCCAATTTTACAGTAGCCTACATTTATGATTAATTTATTATTTATTTTTATTCCAGTGTATTACATTGCTGACAACAAATAATGTTTTATATATATATATACATATATGTCTCTGTATTTTCTTGGATTGAAATATATGGAGGGCAACATATATTTTTTAAATGATTTGTTTTTTTATAATATTTTTTTAATATATTTTCAAAATATGCAAAAACAAAAATAGTCTAAAATATACTGGTAGAAAATAATTTTCATAAATATATTTTGAAACATATTTTAGCATAAAGTCCAATTTTTTGCTATATGGGACTAACAGATATTTTATCTTGATTATTATTATTATTATTTTTTTTTTCAGAAAACAAGACTTGAGACTGCTTCTGAAGTAAATACATCATGATTGTTTAGATATTTGTACTGGAAAACAAGATGTGTGAATGTATTTTTTTGGATTAAAATATATGGATATATTTATATTTTTATATTTTTAAAATACATCTTCAATGACCAAAAAAAGCATATTGGTAAAAAAAAATATATATTTTAAAACATAAACTGCATCTGCATTGGTCAGCGCGCGGCGGAGAGGAGCAGCGCTTTCAGTTAAACACAGATATTATGTATCTTCTCTAATTTTACATGCAAGTATAGCCGAAATCACAGCACAGCTATTGTCTTTATCTTATGTGTATTGGATTTCATCAGACATTGCTCGATTATCATTTTTGTGCAGATTAACATCTTGGAAGGGAGAGGTTATAGTCTTAATGGGTCGCGTTTCAGTCACTATTTCATATTCATTCCATTGTTTGACAACAGAAACAGTCAAATATATCAATAAAAACAGTTGAGAATTTAGCTGCATCAAAATACAGTATGTGAGCACAGAGAGGCAAACAAATCTAATAATAAATAATAAATGCACATTTTGCATGTTCAGAAGAAGAGTTGGCCTGTCCTGCAAAAATGTAAACAGGTTTATGGGAACCTGGTATTTATTTTTCATGTGTCTAATAGACATGCACAAGTTCTTTAAAAAACATCTATGGCCTCTTCATGCTCTGTTGACTACGGTTTCAATAATAATAAACATACATTTGCATAAAGCATCCATATTTGACCATGCACATGTTGATTAGAGTATTACAAACTTGAAAAGTATTAATTTAAGGTACATTTAGAACAAATAAAAATGTGTCAGTTGTGATTAATCACGAGTTAACTCATGACAATCATGCGATTAATCACGATTAAATATTTGCATTGATTGACAGCCCTAATAAATATATATATTAGGGCTGTCAATCGATTAAATATATATAATATATATATATATATATATATATATATAATTTTATGGTATATTTTGAATTACATTTTTTGCTGTATGGAAGTGAGATTTGTTTATTTTATTTTTTCGTATTTATTGCATTTCTTTTCTTTTCTCTACCTTGACATTCCATCCAGAATTCCTTTCACTTCATGCATCTTTTCTGACCCAAAAAGCACCACGGTGAGATGCGTCCGTCCATCCTGATGAATACAAGCGTCACTGAGACACAAGGAGAGGAGATGAAGCATCACATGACATGAAACTCACTGATGGTCAGAAGAGGTTGGGTTTTACCTGAAATGTTGCATGAACTGTCTGAATGCGTCCACTGTGTCGGCCAGCGGTATGATGATATTAATGAGGATCTGAGATGCGTCCATCAGTTCCTCCTTCACCTTCATCAGCGGCGCGAACGGACGGAAGAACACCAGCCTCCTGAAGTCTGGAGCACCGTTTTCTCTGAACGTCAGATCATATAACGTTCCTTTATCCCTCTCTGTGCGGAAGATTCCTGCCATTAAAGAGAAATTACATTTGAAGCAGCCTCTACTGTAAAACAAATCATCAACAAAAGACTGTATAAATGCTGCAACATGTTCATTTTTAAAATAGTTTGAATGTAATTTTACAGTAATATTAAATGTGCAGTTTTTGGAAGTGAAAAACAAGTCATCTTATAATGTACATTTGTCACTCACATTTGATGGTTTAATATTGTAACTTCGTTTTTTGTCATCTGTTCTGCTTTTGTGTTGTTAAATAAATGTTTATTGCAGTATTTTAATATGATGTGTTAATGATGGTGTTTTGTGTTTGTGTTTATGACACTGTGTGCATCTATATATTAATTAAATATACCTTTTTACTGTAAACTTAACTTCAATCTCTAAAATGTTGCTACACTGCAAAATATGATTTCCTTCCTCAGTATGTTTGTCTTGTTTTCCAGTGCAATTATCTTAAAACAAGATAAAATATCTCAGTTCCATACAGCAAAAACAATATTAAATAAAAATATATATTTAAAATATATGATAATATGATAATAATACAAGATAATATTTTTTTGCAGTGCAGATTTGTTTTTCAGGGTAATGAATCTTTAAATTGCATTTGACGCGGCCTTGAAGTAATCAGCTTGACCTTCATAGAAATGTTGAGGAGAGTAAATCCTGCTGAGCTGGGGTTCGTTCAGCAGATGCAGCGCTGCTTCTAATGCCTCGTTTAGCTCGTTCCTGCGGTCCTGACGAACCGGACTTTCCACCGGGAGCCTGGCTAGTCCGCTTTCCAGCTGATAGACCCGGCGGAGGGTGAAGGTCTCAAACGGCAGCACCGTAAACTCATTGGGCAGCTGTTCTCCGGTGAAGACCTCGGCCCGTCTGAGCTGCTTCTGCAGGAAATCCTCCAGCTCGGCCTGGTTGTGTTCCTCGAGCTCCACGGCGGATCTCTGCAGCTCTGCTCTCAGCTGTGAGATCCGTCTGGTGAGGTTTCTGCTGTGCTGGAGATAGCTCTGCTCATGCTGCTGCAGTAAAGCCTCGAATGCATCTTCCCCGGCTGGACGTCTGGAGCGGGTTTGGCTTGGAGACCTGCAGGCCTGACGATACAGGAGCAGAACGAAGCAGAAGAGCAGCGCAGAAATCACACGCTTTCCCAGAAACCATCGCCTCTGCATGACTGACTGACTGCTTTCTGACTAAACACACAGCTCTGGTCGAACAATGCTGATTTGTGCAACTAAAGACAGTGTTTTAGTAAAAATATGATGCGATTTCATCCAGAATTCAGTCTTTTCTTGATGTTGTCAACAATTCCAGCAAGAGTGCATCTGAAATCACAAAAACAAACAGGCGTCAATACACTGCAAACAATTAGCTTTGTCTTGTTTTCTAGTATATCTAAACATTCTTGAATCAAGATGCATTTACTTGACAAGTAAAATGATTTAAGATATTAAGTCTTGTTTTCTAAAAAAAAAAAAAAAAAAATTTGTTTTTGTAAATTTTTGCTTAAAAACGAGCAGAAATATCTGCCAATGGTGTAAGAAAAATAATCTTAATTCAAAGGCTAAACAAGATTATTTTTAGTGCCTCATTGGCAGATATTTTTGCTTGTTTTAAAGAAAAAAACAAACAAAATTTTAAGTAAGAGTAAGAGAATCATATTTTGTATTATATTTATATTATATTTTGCACGTTCAATGCACTAATAAACAAAAATTAAACCACTGAAAAATATAAAAGTCAAGACAAATACAATTGGCAGCAGAGTCATTTAACTAAAACTAAAAAGCATTTTTAATTTGTTACTTGAAACTAAGTAAATCTTACCTGAAATAAAATATTTAAAATTAAACTTATTTCAGCTAGTTGCCAAGGCAACATTTAGTTTGTTGAAGTAATAAATAACTAAAACTAAATAAACTAAGACTAAAAATTAATACAAATTTAATTAATCATTAATGAAAATCAATAATAAAAATAATAACTAATAAAAAAATACACAAACCACATTATTTTTAAATTATTAAATCTACTAAAATTAAAGTTAAACAAAAAATATTAACTTAATATTAATTAAAAAATATTATATCACTTAAATAACACTGATCTGGAACAATAACCATTTACTGAAATCAATTTTGTGTTAAAAACAGACAGATATGATCGTTTGTATGTGTGGCTATTCACATGTGAATTCATTATTTCCCTGTTTAACACTTTGTAAAGCTGCTTTGACACAATCTGCATTGTAAAAAGCACTATATAATAAATAATGCTGAAGGAGATGTGCAGGTTATACGAGTTATGTTCAGCAGATAACACCATATTTGCTCAATTAAATCCAATACTTCTTTCTTGCTATTTTTTGCTGCTGATTTCAAAAATAGTGTCTGCTTTGCTGGAGAGAGTCACACTTTCTCACTAAATATGTGATGCATTTTGTAGCATTTTTCCTGGTGAATTAGTTTTGTATTCTCTCTTAAACACCACAAACACATTCATGTCTTCATATGAGCCAGAATACAACTGTTCAATTCTCAGCCCATCTTCACATGCAGGACATTACTTGATGCTTGATCCTGATTTCAAGGACAGAAGACAATGCAAACATGATTCAGATGTTCCCTGCATCCAAACAGCACAAATTATGTGAAAAAAAGCTTATTTATCTACACTGAAAAAAAATATTCATTGAATTTAGCTAAAATAAATAGTTTGCAACCACTTACCTTAAAAAAAATATTATTTTTTTCAGTGTATAAACTTGAGTTTATGTAAAGTTCTGGAGTATTTTAACTTATTGTTCTACTCCTTTGCAGATTTGAAGTTCATGATAATACTTTTTGTCATGTGACTGCTTTCGTTAATTTGATATTACATCTGATTTATAATCTGAAAAATCGTCTTATTTTGTGAAAACTGTACAGGTAAATTAATATTTTTGAACTCAGCATCATCAAATAAAGTAATATTAGGCCTTTTTTTTTTTTTACAAATAAGCAGAATATTTTCCCAAGATGTACGGCTGTGTAAAGTGTGTCATATTATTTTGCACATTTTTCATGTGTCCAATAAACTGATTTGAAACATTTCAGATCATTATTTAATTTTTTTCACCTCCAGTTGGACAAAAACCCCTCTTATTTGAGATAAAATTGCTGCAAAAACCATCAAATTTATATATGATTGTAAAAACACTATTTTATGATGTTATATTCAATAATTAGCTACATGGTGCATTCCTGTTTTAAATGATTTGAACAGCATTTATTAAATCAAGCAAATGCCTACTCACTGTTGTTGATCAGTCACGCAGGTAATGTTCAGATTCAGCTCATAAATGCAAGCTGCACTGAAATGTTTACCCTGTCCAGCATGATTGCATATTACCGGCGGGGTCCTGAAGGGGCCCTCTGTGTGCAGCGGCTCCGCCGTGAGGCATCATGGGTAATGCAGAGAGCCGCTCAGTGAGCGCTCTGTTGGGCTCCATGCGACTCCTCCCATCAAAACCATGAAAGACAGGCTGTTCTACAGGAGCTAGAGTTCAGCGCCCGTATTCACAAAACATCTTCAGGCTAAAAGTAGCTCACTGATTCAGGAGAAAATCTTAAAAATAATAGGTGTGTCAGTCCTAAATTTAGTACTCCTACATTTTTGCTCTGAGTGTTTCACAAAGTGTTTAGCACTAAAACTAGCTCCTAAATCTGTGAAAGGTCAGGAGCAGAGAAGAGGAGTCCGAAGTCACAAACCATCCTAAAATAGCTGTTTCTGGAAATCTGCCTCGGAACGTAAACAGTTTAGAAATATTTGATGATAATATGCTTTTAAAAAGAGATCTCCTTTGGTTTTGGAGGTTATCCCAACTCTAAATGTTCCTTTGATTAGATCCTTGTTTTCATTAATCAGCTGGACAAGAAGTAACAGATGTTCTTGAGTCCAGTTTGCTTTTCTGTTACGTTTGCATGTCTTACTATCAGCCGTGATTATTCTACTCTGTTCATTAAAAGGCTGTTTATATGCATATTCACTAATTATGTGACCCTGGAGCACAAAAGCAGTCATAAGGGTCAGTTTTTTTAAATTGAGATTTATACATTTATACATAAATAATCTTTCCATTGATGTATGGTTTGTTATAAAAGGACAATATTTGTCTGAGATACAACTATTTGAAAATCTGGAATCTGAGGGAGCAAAAAAATCTAAATATTGAGAAAATCTCCTTTAAAGTTGTTCAAATGAAGTTCTTAGCAATGCTAATCAAAAATGAAGCACTTCCTATGTTAAAGATAAATGATTTTAATTAATACAGTGAGTCAGAAAGATCTCAGAAGAGAGAAAGGCACTTTTTACAACACAAGCAAACAGAGATGAAACTCTTGAACAGCAAACAACCAAAAAGACACTTGAACTGAACAAGAACTCACAGTATAAAAATATATCTTTGTGGCTAAGGACCGAAGCTCAAGAGTTTGGCATACAGCAGTTGAAGAGAGAAAACAAACCAGGCACATCACAATCTCAAACGGAATCAGAGATTTTTATTAATAAGACAAACTGACTGGAAACACAGATTTTGCTCCAGTGAAAATGCCGATGCATGATGACGACAAAGGTCTGAGTGGAAGCTCACGATCCAACCATGTCATAGACGTAGATGTGATAGTCATCTTCAAACTTGATGAAGTAAACGGAGGGTTTGGCCTGAACCTGCTGGATGATGGTGCCCATCCTCTGCGTGCCGTCCTTATTCTCACACTCCACCTGCTTCCCAACCAGCGTCTCGCTCACCTCACCCGACTCTCTGAGCTCCGCCGGATCATCTGATGGAGCAAAGCCTTTAATAATCAACAGTCCTGCACAATCAAAGATTTGAGTTGATTAAAAAGGGGAAAATGTTACAATTGCCCCATACTGACTCTTAAAAATAAAGGTTCCTGATCTGGGTTGGATTGAAGAATCATTTATATTTCTCCAAATCAGTGAATACTTATTTAAAGGAACATTTCTTCCCCTTCCACTCTTTTTTTTTTTTTTATTGCGTATTTGGTTACATGAAAAACCTTTAACATCCATGGAACCATAAAAGGGTCTTTTAAAATATTATTCATACTGAGAAAAAAATGGTTCTTTTAACAACTGTTCACTGAAAGGTTCTTCAGGGAACCAAAAATTGAATGGAGTCACTGCGAAAAACCCTTGTGTAACCTTTATTTTTACGAGTGTAGAGTCATTAGACTGATTCAAATTGTGAGTTTGGGACTGTCTGTGAGTCTTTGATTGATTCATGACAAGGGAATCATTTAGAGAGTCATTTGTTCATGATTCAGACACCACTGTTCACACTGTAGTCATTAGACTGATTCAAATTGTCAGTTTAAGACTCTTTGTGAATCTTTCTGACTGATTCATTACAGTGAATCATTTAGAGAGTCATTTGTTCACGAATCAGGCTCCACTGCTCACACTATTAGAATGATTCATTTTATATGTTTGACACTGTTTGTGAATCTTTCTGACTGATTCATTACAGTGAATCATTTAGAGAGTCATTTGTTCACGAGTCAGACTCCACTGTTCACACTATTAGAATGATTCATTTTATATGTTTGACACTGTTTGTGAATCTTTCTGACTGATTCATTACAGTGAATCATTTAGAGAGTCATTTGTTCACGAGTCAGACTCCACTGTTCACACTGTAAAGAACCTTTCAGTGATCCTTTCTTAAAAGAACCATTTTTTCTTAGTGTGAAGAACATTTTAGTAATCTGAAGAACCTTTTTGCACTATAAAGAACCATGGATGTTAAAGTTTCTTCACTGAGGCATCGATGCCAGTAAAGAAGCTTTAGTTTCTTTCTTAGACTCACTCACCAGGATCCGGAAGTATCCGAAGGTCCCCGTCTTTATAATCCTGCATCAGCTGGTACATGTACAGCATTGGATCTTTCTCATACGTTATGAAGAACCACGCAGGCATGCTGGGAGCCCTGGAGAGCACCAAACCCCTCCACTCATCCTTGGAGCCATCATCCGTCTCAAACAGGTGACTCACCGGCCTTCCCAGCAGCTGATCCGCCAGACGAGTGTCACTGACCCGAAACGAGGCGATTTCCCCGGGGAAAATCTCCAGATTCTGAACCCTCTGATCTTTGAAGATCTCCAGGCCGTAAACGCAGTCCACTCCATCGTACTTGATGAGGTACAGAGACAAGTTGACAGACACTTGGACTAGCACCGTCCCCGTCCACCGAGACACCGGACTGCAGACATCTTCCTTCCATTTGTGTTGTATTCGACAGCCCACAATGCTTTCACTGAGAGACGCAGCAGGCCTGCAGAGATGCATGTGTTTGTGCCTGATAAACACACAACAGAGCATTACAATCATTTGCTCATTCTAGCCCGTTTACAAAAGATTATTCATCTACAAAAGAATCACAATTCTTCACAAGTACTCCCCATGTTATCATTAACTAACAAAAACATTCGTCACTAAAATAAAATAAGATACAAAAAACTAAACGAAAACTAAAATTATTGCCTTTAAAACTAGCTCAAATAAATAATAAAAATTTTGTTTTCATATACAGTATGTGACTCTGAAGCAGTCTTAAGTCGCTGGGCTATATTTGTAGCAATAGACAACAATACATTGTATGAGTCAAAATTATAAATTTCTCTTTTATGACAAAAATCATTAGGATATTAAGATCATGTTCCATGAAGATATTTTGTAAATTTCCTACCGTAAATATATCAAAATTAAATTTTTGATTAGTAATATGCATTGCTAAGAACTTCATTTGAACAACTTTAAAGGAGATTTTCTCAATATTTAGATTTTTTTGCTCCCTCAGATTCCAGATTTTCTAATATTGTCCGATCATAACAAACCATACATCAATGGAAAGATTATTTATTCAGTGTTAAATGACCCTTATGACTGGTTTTGTGCTCCAGGGTCACACATGTAAAGTGGAAATGAAGTGAACTACAGCAAAACAATGTAAACACACACACACACACACGAGAGACTCACTGTCCGGTGCTCATTGCAAACTTGTGTCTCGCTGCTTCACGCTGTTTTGGTTTTGATTCTGCACAATTACTGTAAAGTAATAATCAAACTAATTCAGCAAAAGTGAGCCTCGCGTTTCCTCTGCGCAGCGCGGGCACGAGCAGACTGGCGGGAGCGCGCCTCATTCAATAAAAACAAGCACACGTGGTATTTAACAGAAATCACGATTTCATGCGTTTGAAATTAGACGTTTTCTCAATAAATACAGAAAGGTAATGATTTAGATCGGTTGTATTTCATGTGCTCGAATCGAGTTTAAAATAGTTCGATTATCTTGATCAATTCGTTTGTAACCAAATGCTAAAGTATAGCGAGCAACTGAAATATGAACAGCTTTGTTCTAAACAACTGTCAATAATCATGAAATCGAGTCAGAATGAATTAATTTGTGTTTCTAAAAAAATAAAATAAATAAATAAATGTGTTTGTGAGTCAGCGGTAGCGCCGCCTGCAGGATTATCGCTGCTATTAACAACCACAACCTCGAAGATTCGTTCAAATAAATGATCCTATACATTCAGAGAATCTGACATTCGCTGTTGTTGTTGTTGTTTTCAGTTATGAATTGTATCTCACTTTCCACATCCAAACGTGACCGAGGGCTGAATATTTGCAAATATTTTCAAACATACGATTTTTTTGTCAACAAAAGACTTTTATTTTGAAGTCGACCCACGCAGACGGAAGCCGGAAGTGTCGGTGTTTCGGAATGTTCACGTTAGAAAGTGGAAGGGAAGAGCGGCTCGAATAAAATTAAAAAACGTCTTGATTAATTAACTCTGATCAGGATGATTGAGATCTGGAGCAGAATGTGAGAGACGGATGGAGAACATGCTGATCAAACACATCAGAGTGAGTGACGTCATCCCATCACACAGAATTAAACTGTTATTGATTATAATCTTCTGAGTGTTTGTTTTTATTTGGCGATCTGAAGATTTTTTTGAGTGTGTTGTGTGTCACATGGTCCATATGGATCTATAATGGCAGATTAAAGTTGGTCATTTTTAGGGTTTGTGTATTTAACCTTTAACTTTTCTATAATGCGTTTATATTAAATATACCCCCCCCCCCCCCTCTCTGTTTATTCTGTTGATGTGAGTCAGAAACACAGCTGCATCATTCATTATGACCTGTCATTTGTCCAGATGATGTTGTGTACATTATATTTTGCTGCTATATATGTATATATATATATATATATAATGTGTGTATGTTGTGAGCTGTATAGTAATGTGTTGGTGGTGTTTTGCTGCTGTATATATGTATATATATATATATAATGTGTGTATGTTGTGTGTTGCAGCAGCGCAGTGTTGGCCAGGCGAAGGTGGCTCATGCAGTGGTGGTCATCTTCATGGAGTTTTTCGCCTGGGGTCTCCTGACCACCCCGATGCTGACGGTGAGCATGAAACACACCGATCTCAACACAGACTGATTTTAAAATGAATTTACAGGCACCGAATTAGATCACTTCATCTGCAGTCTGTCGAAAGGAGAAAAAGGATCATATTAAAATATCCCTCCATACATAAAACTTAATGTTTAAATAATGCATTGTAAATAATAATAATATAATTACAAGTTGCACTATAATAAATGACAGTGCTTAGCTAAAATTCATGTATACAAATATAAAAATGTGATTTTATTATGTTAAAGCAATTTTTTTCCTTTTTATAGAACCTTATTTTATCACCTGTATTTTAAGCATGTTATTTTAGTATCATTGAGATGCTATTATAGTTGTTATAAAAATTTATATATATATTATTTTATATTACAAATTTAGTTTTTTTTAAATATGTCTGTAAAATTAATTATTTCTTATTTCAGTTTTAGTTATTTTAGTATATCAAGTTAAAGTAGATGAAAATGAGAAATGCTATATAATATAAAATGTGTACATTTATTATTTTACTTGAGATTTATTTTATTTCAGGTAATAAAAATATCTTTTATGGTTTTAGTTTAAAACAACCCTGATTTGAATTAGATTTTATCATATAAGTGTCTCTTTCAGTTTCTTTTCTGTACAGAGAAAGGAAAAATGTCTTCTGGTTTGATAATGTACCTTCCCATAATGCACTGCAGATGCAAATGCAGAAGGAGATCATTGATGGCCAAATGCAAACAGTGAAAGTGATATGAGACTCTTCTGATGTTTCCTCATTCCAGGTCCTGCATGAAACATTTCCCCAGCACACGTTCCTCATGAACGGCCTCATTCAGGGCGTCAAGGTGAATCCAGTGCATCTGTTGTTGTGCAGTTGATGAGTTGTAATTATAATGCATTACAGCTGCTGAGCATTATATGCTGCGAAAGACACATATGAACCCTGTTCTGTTTTTGTTACTGTGTAAAAGCCAGCGTTGCATTGCAGTGTGTTGTGGGTGGTAACTGCTGTGTGTTTGCAGGGGTTTCTGTCGTTCATGAGCGCTCCTCTGATCGGTGCCTTGTCTGATGTTTGGGGCAGAAAGAGCTTCCTGCTGCTCACGGTGTTTTTCACCTGCGCCCCCATCCCACTAATGAGGCTCAGCCCATGGTACTGTGTGTGTGTGTGTGTGTGTGTGTGTGCCATCACATGACTCTCAAGTGACTAAAGCTCTTCAGCCATGTTTAAAAGTCACTGCAGCTCATTCTGCATGAGAGACAAACCCCTCTGTGTTAAATGCATTAAAGGAACAGTTCACACAAAAAATGTTCACCCTCAGGATCATCTGAGATCAGGATGAGTGTTTCTTCATCAGGTTTATAGAAATGTGTCTCTGCATCAGTGTCTCAGCAATGGATGCTCTGCAGTGAATGGGTGCCGTCAGAATGAGAGTCCAAACAGCTGATAAAAACATCACAATAATCCACACCACTCCAGTCCATCAGTTAACATCTGGAGAAGACAAAAGCTGAAACACATCCAGCATTAAGATGTTTTAATACGAGTCTATAATCCATAATAACTCTTCCTCCAGTGAAAAAGTACATCTCCTGTTGTCTCTCTCATTAAAATCCAGCCACATATTTGTTTAGAGCTGTTTTGATCTGAGCAGATTTCTCTCCTGATTCAGACCAGAACACTTGTTCACTGGAGGAAGCGTTATTATGGACTCATATTTTAGCCCGGAAACAACGGTTTTCAGCAAATTTAAATTTTTGTGTGAACTGTTCCTTTAAAGTGGACTGCATTGATTTTATGATGTGTGTGATGAATGTTTGGTTTTGTGGACATGTAAATGTTTCTGTTGGTGAAATGTTTGACCTTGATTGATTTAGTACACTGAAAACATAAAAGTGATGTGTTTGTGTTTCTTTTTCTCTTCGTCAGGTGGTTTTTTGCTCTGATGTCCGTGTCTGGACTTTTCTCTGTTACGTTCTCTGTCATATTTGCGTATGTTGCTGATATTACAGAAGAGAGTGAAAGAAGCACAGCATATGGACTGGTAAGAACACCTTTCATCGTCATATGACACATTTTTAGAGATGACTGTTTATTTAGTGATGGATAGCATACATTTTCTATTTTTGTATATATATATATATATATATATATATATATATATATATATATTGTGTGTGTGTGTGTGTGTGTGACCCTGCAGCACTAAAGCAGTCATGAGTAACACAGGTATATCTGTAGCAATAGCCAACAATACATTGTATGGATCAAAATTATACATTTCTCTTTTATGACAAAAATCATTAGGATATTAAGATCATGTTCCATGACGATATTTAGTAAATTTACTACCTTAAATACATCAAAACTTCATTTTTGATTAGTAATATGCATTGCTAAGAACTTCATTTGAACAACTTTAAAGGAGATTTTCTCAATATTTAGATTTTTTTGCTCCCTCAGATTCCAGATTTTCTAATAGTTGTATCTCAGACAAATATTGTCCTATCATAACAAACCATACATCAATGGAGAGATTATTTATTCAGCTTCAGATGATGTAGAAATCTAAATTTTAAAAAATTGACCCTTATGACTGGTTTTGTGCTCCATATATATATATATATATACGTATGTGTGTGTGTGTGTGTATATATACGTGTATTTATTTATTCATTTATTTATAAAAAAAAAATATATATATATATATATATATATATAGAGAGAGAGAGTAAAAACATTGTAAAATATTGTATAATTGTATATTGTATATTGTAAAAAAAATTTGCATTTATTTAAATACATGTTGTATATATTATGATTATATTATCCATCAGATGTTATAAATCCAGAGATCTCGTATGATTCCAGCTATAATATATATATATATATATATATGCAAAAAGGCCTAATATTACCCAATTTGATGATGCTGAGTTTAAAAAAATCTCTAAAAAATACTAAGAACTAAAAATACTAACAAAATATTTTTTTTGCAGAGCAGCACTAGTGTCACAGATTTTCATAGATTTGTGTCTTGTATTCTAGTATAAATATCAAAAATGTTATATCAATATCTAAAAATCTAAAACTTTTACAGAAAACAAGACAATATCTAAAGTCATTTTACTTGTACAGTAAATTCATCTTTATTCAAGAATGTTTAGATATTGTAGTGTTGCTATACCGGTAAAGGGAGTTAAAACCCACTAAGCATATCCATATTTATCATAAAAGGCTCATAATAGTCCGTTCTATACTCGCCTCTCTGTATAATGGATATTAGATGTAGCTTCAACCCTCTGTTCCCGGTGTCCGTGCTAATTCAGTCAAGCTCTGACCACTTGAAACTCGAAGTAAAGATTTATTTAGGTTCTGTTAACTAGTTATTTAAGAATTAATCACTCAGAGACTGATTTAAAAGTTTAACGAACCACCAATACAATGGTTTCGCTTTATTAAAAAAATACAGTAACTCGTAAGCAAATAAACGAGAAGTTAGCTGGCCCAGTCCATCTCTGTCTTCAGCCCTTTATAGTCTTCATCCCCCTGTGTTATTCCTGCGTGTGTCGTCTGTCTCCTCTCCGCTGTCTGGGCTGGTTTCAGTTCCTGGAGCAGACAGAGACCCTTCACCCAGATACTACTCATAGCAGGGTTAACAGTTCAAATACAAAATAACAACTTCCCCATTTCTTAGATAGCAATCATGCCTATTATTATTTTAAACTATGGAAATTTGTAACACCTCATTTCACACATATATATTCATAAATATAGGTGTAAAAACCATACACTTCAGATATAGCAAATATGAATAACACCTCATTTTTTGAAAACACCACTTTGTTTTGATTAGTCTTGTTTGATTAGTTGGGGATTGATTAGGAAATGTCATACTATTATAACTAATTGCATTGACAATATTTATACTAGAAAACAAGACAAAAACACTAAGTAAGAGAATAATTTTTTGCCGTGAGTAATTTATCCACATCGTGTGCAAGAAATAGACTGATAATGCATCAAAATGTGTCATTGAACACATTGCCTGTTGGTCTTGGGTTTCAGGTTTCTGCCACGTTTGCGGCGAGTTTAGTGACGAGTCCAGCTATAGGAGCGTTCCTGTCCTGGCGGTACGGAGACAGTCTGGTGGTTCTTCTGGCCACCATCATCGCAGTGGCTGATATTCTCTTCGTTCTGCTGGTGGTGCCCGAGTCCCTGCCGGACAAAATGAGACCGTCATCGTGGGGTTCGCCTATTTCCTGGGAGCAGGCCGATCCTTTTGCTGTGAGATGCATATTTTGTGGTTTTATATACTCTCTCAAAATGTCACTGCATCACTGGTTGTGAAGCTCACCTTTATGAAAGTGTGTCTTACTGATCTTTTGTAGAGATCCACATCTCATGAAAAATAATGCAGAATGTGTTTTGAGTTTTCAGATGTTGCTGTTAATATTCTGTCAGTTGATATGAAACTTGTGGGGTGTGTGTGTGTGTGTGTGTGTGTGTGTGTGTGTGTGTGTCTCTGTCTCTGTCTGTCTGTGTGTGTGTGTGTCTGTCTCTGTCTGTGTGTGTGTGTGTGTCTCTGTCTCTGTGTGTGTGTGTGTGTGTGTGTGTGCGTGTGTGTGTCTCTGTCTTTCTGTGTGTGTGTGTGTGTGTGTGTGTGTGTCTCTCTGTCTGTCTGTCTGTGTGTGTGTGTGTGTGTGTGTCTGTCTCTGTCTGTGTGTGTGTGTGTGTGTGTGCGTGTGTGTGTCTCTGTCTTTCTGTGTGTGTGTGTGTGTGTGTCTCTCTGTCTGTCTGTCTGTGTGTGTGTGTGTGTCTGTCTCTGTCTGTGTGTGTCTGTGTGTGTGTGTGTGTGTGTGTGTGTGTGTGTGTGTCTCTGTCTCTGTCTGTCTGTGTGTGTGTGTGTCTGTCTCTGTCTGTGTGTGTGTGTCTCTGTCTCTGTGTGTGTGTGTGTGTGCGTGTGTGTGTGTCTCTGTCTCTCTGTGTATGTGTGTGTGTGTGTGTCTCTGTCTGTCTGTGTGTGTGTGTCTCTGTCTCTGTGTGTGTGTGTGTGTGTGTGTGTGTGTCTCTGTCTCTCTGTGTGTGTGTGTGTCTCTGTCTCTCTGAGTGTGTGTGTGTGTTAGTCTCTGAGGAAGGTGGGTAAAGACTCCACAGTGCTGCTGATCTGTGTCACAGTGTTCCTGTCGTATCTCCCTGAGGCCGGACAGTATTCCAGCTTCTTCCTCTATCTGGGACAGGTACGTGTTTCAAAACACAACCCAGTTCACTCCCTCCGTATGTCAGAGTAAAACAGGGAATTCAACACTTGGACTTGCAAAAAGTCATTTTGTTTCCAGTGCAAATATCTAAACATTCTTAAATCAAGACGCATTTACTTGGGAAGCAAAATTACTTAAGATATAAGGGTCAGATTTACTAAACGGGGCAAATTAGTGTTAGAGCGCAGATGGGAGGGAAAATTCTGCGTGTGATTTACTAATAATGCTCACATTAAAGAACACAGAGCAATCTACCACCTGCTTTAAGACATGCTTTCTTTGGGCGTTAAATAACGGCACGAATATCAGTAATGTGACGAACGCAAACGTTAGTAAATCGCGTTGTGTGATTCATTTTAATAATCTCCTCCCATACATTTTGTGTCTGAAAGGGAAACTCCTACAAATGCATATTCAATAAGATCAGGCACAAAAATAACTGTCCACGCCTTTTCAGCGCTAATTCTTCACTGCGCGTCTTTAGTAAATCCTGACAGTACTATTTCAACAACAAAAGATGGTTTGCGCTGGTGCAAGCTGTTAGTAAATCTGGCCCTATGTCTTGTTTTTCTGAAAAATTTATCAAAATTAGACAAATTTATGATTAAAACAAGAAAAAAAATTACCAATTGGTTTGGAAAAATAATAATCTTTTCCTTTTGAATTAATTTTTGTTTCTGACCCCACTGAAAAAATGTTTAAATTTTTTATATATATATATATAATTTTTTTTTTTTTTTGTCTTGTCCTGTTTTAAGCATAAGCTCACTTACTTTATTCAGTAAACAAGACTTAATATCGTAAATTATTTTGCTTCTCAAGATTTCAGTATTGTTAAATATTTGCACTGGAAAACAAGACAAAAATACTAGTTAGAAAATAATGTTTTGCATTGCATGATCTTCCTTGAACTGAATTGATTGGATTAATAACTCTGAATTCTTTCTATAATTGGTGAATTCTGTAACATAAACACTGTTATTTTTCTTTGAAGCTGCTTTGCAACAATCTGTATTGTATAAAGCGATTATAGAAATAAATGTGCCTTGATTGGAGCGCAGACTTTAGAAACTGTACGTTATGTTTCAGGTCATTAACTTCTCCTCACAAACGATTGCTGGGTTTATTGCGATGGTGGGAATCCTGTCCATCGTAGCACAGGTACAGACCTTGAGCTCCAGATGTTCATTTATGAGCTGATGTATGGCTAATGCTGACAAAATGAGTGAATGTGCACGGGTTCATTTTGAGCTTCGGGCAAAATATTACAATTTTGGTTGAATTTGATGGTTTTCACAAAAACAAGTTCATTAAGCTCCCCTCGTCTAGCGATCCCAGTGCTCCAAATAATAATTAAACATCAATAATCATCTTTATTTGTATGTTTTCTGATTCTCATACACAGATTTACAGCAGGCTAAATATATTTAAGTGTTCACGCAAACATAATCAGTCATGTCTTAAGTGAACGCTTGGGGAAAAACATTGGATGTGTGACATTATATTAGATCCGTGCAGTAAACTGTGTCTTAATATACAGGCCGTCTGTCACATTAATGTTAATATAACAATAAAAGAAAAGAAGGAATCACTCGCTGCTCGATTGAACTGCTTTTGTATAATTAATACATTTTTAACGAACACACTTAAGTGATTTTTATATTTTACTATTTGTTTTTCTTGAATGCTTATGTTTGATGTAAAATGAAAAAAGTAGGTTGTTTCTTATATTTGTTTATTTTTTGCATTGGTTCTTATTTATAACAACAAAGACACATAAAAACATCTATATTGTGATTCTGAATGATGATTATTAAGAAAGGAAGTGGGGAAAGATGTAATGTTGCTGGTGATTTTGCTTTGGAACCTTCAGGAAACTTTAAATCAGTTTTTGTCTAAATGTGCAGCTGGAGCTCAGTTATGTTTCGTCTGATTCCAACAAATCATGCATCATTCTGAAGGGCTTTCAATAGAGAATGAGAAAAATAACTCATTTTTGCTCATTGTGACTCATTTTGCCAGAACAGGTCACATATACAGTTGGTTTTGCATCCTTCATGATTATTTGTCCGTGCAGACGTTACTGTTAAGCGTTCTGATGAAGAAGATTGGGAATAAAAGCACAGTGCTGCTGGGACTCGGGTTTCAGTTGTTCCAGCTGGCCTGGTACGGCTTCGGGTCTGAAGCATGGTGAGAATCTGCCACTGATTGTAATGGAGAGGGAGCAGTGCTGTGATTGGTGTGAGTAACTGTGTGTTTTCTGATGATAGGATGATATGGGCGGCCGGTGCCGTCGCTGCCATGTCCAGCATCACCTTTCCAGCCGTGAGCGCGCTGGTGTCTCGCTGCACGGATCACGACCAGCAGGGTGAGAGAGCATGCACTGCACTAAATCACATTCTCACTCAGTTTTCCAGTGCATATATCTAAACATTCCTAAATGCATGATGCATTAAAATATATGCATGAAAATGGGGTGAATTTATGATTAAAAACAGAAAAAATATCAGTCTGTGGGGTCCGAAGAATACATTTTGCAGTTGTGGTTGCTGAATAAATGCATGCTAACTTTGTGTTGCAATAAAAAAATCTTAATTGCTGTTGTTTTAATAGAAAAAGCATGAACATAGTTAATTTTAGGAATTTCACTGGGTCAGCCTTTGAGAGAAGCTTATAGTTGTACCAGTTTTCATAATATACACTGCGAAAATTATTCTCTTAGTAGTTTTGTCTTGTTTTCTAGTATAAATATCTAAAAATTCTTGAATCAAGATGCATTTACTGTACAAGTAAAATGACTTAAGATATTATGTCTTGTTTTCTGTAAGAAAAATATCAACATTTTGTTAGTTTTTCCTTAAAACGAGTAAAAATATCTGACAATGGGGCAGATAGCCTTTGAATTAAGATTATTTTTCTTACTCCATTGGCAGATATTGCTGCTTGTTTTAAGCAAAAACTAACAACATTTTGATTTTTATTTATTTATTTATTTTATTCAGAAAACAAGACTATCTTAAGTCATTTTACTTGTACAGTAAATTCATCTTGATTCAAGAATGTTTAGGTTTAAGTCTTGTTTTCTGAAAAATATATAAAAATTTGAAATTGAAACAAGAAAAAATATCTACCAATGGGGAAATAGAAATAATTTTAATTCAAAGGGAAACCGAGATTGTTTTGCCCCATAAGCAGATATGCTTTCTTAATTTTAAGAACAAAACTCAGTTTTGATACATTTTTCAAAGCAATATATTATTGCATCTCCAGTAAATAGATCTTGCTATAAGGACATTTGGATATATATTATAAGGATATATTATAAGGGTAAACATTTGTAAATGTTTTTTGCAGCGTATGATTTATTTATTTATGTCCAACAAAACAGATGCATATCTGTTTTCCAGTCATGCACACAAATATGTTTTTCATTATTTCCTGTAAAATGTATTTGGTTATTTTTCTCATGATATTGCAGGATTGATTGTTTGTGTCTGTCGTGTTTAGGAGCCGTTCAGGGCATGATCACAGGGATCCGAGGTCTGTGTAACGGACTCGGCCCGGCTCTGTTCGGATTCATTTTCTTCCTCTTCAATGTGGAACTGAAGGAGATGAGCCCCGATGATCTGAACCCTGTCTCACCCGACACTGAAGAGGTACAAGAGTCTCTGAACGTAATCACTCTGTTTGTGTTCCTATGCGGTTTGGAAAAGTATGAAATTAGTATTTTCCAGGTCTGGAAAAGTATGGAAAAACAAGTCAGAGTATGGATAATATTTGGGTTTCCAGACTTTTGCCCCTATTTAGTTTGTTTTTCACAATAGAATATTAAGTATTTAATGAAAATAAATTTACTGTACGAGACGTCAAAGTCCAAATACGATTAAATGAATTCAAGATGCACTTTTTCATTATGCAAAATGCAGGTTAAAAGGTTTCTTCTTACAATATTCTTAGCACCACGTTACATAGCCTCAAGGACTTTTGCAAAAATAAAATAAGTACAGACTTTTATGTGCGCATGAGAAATCATTTAACTTCTCATATAGGACAATACACACCGAGCCACATATTGTGCCATCAGCCCTTTTCACTGTGTGGTGTCTTGCAAATTTTAAACACTTTTGTATTTTTTTTATTTTTTTTTTACAGTACCAGTCTTTTTTATAAACCCTTGAACTTGGCTAATTTTATGCCATTAGCCCCTTTCATCACAGAGGATGTGTTAAATTAGACATTAGGCCTTGATATTAGAGGTACTACCATAAGAAAAGACCAATTTTGAGCAAGTAGATCTCTGTTAATTGATGTGCATCCATGCTCTTGTTTTATTCACAGTAAGATGGTACTGATGCACAAATATACACGGCAAAAAATCATTCTCTTAGTGTTTTTGTCTTGTTTTCTAGTATAAATATCTAAACATTCTTGAATCAAGTTGCATTTACTTGACGAGTAAAATTATTTAAGATATTAAGTCTTGTTTTCAAAAAAGAAAATCCAAATGTTTGTTTAAAACCAGTAAAAATATCTGGCAATGGAGTAAGAAAAATAATCTTAATTCAAAGGCTAAACAAGATCATTTGTCTTGCCCCATTGCCAGATATTTTAGCTTGTTTAAAGGAAAAACTAACAAAATTTATATATATATATATATATATATATATATATATATATATATATATATATACACTTTTTTTTTTTTTTTTTTTACAGAAAACGTCATTTTACTTGTCCAGTAAATGCATCTCGATTCAAGAATTTTTAGAAAACAAGACAAAAACACTAAGAGAATAATTTTTGCAGTGAAATAGGTTTATAAAACTAGAAACTGTACTGTGTAAGTATTTCCCATGCAAAAAACGTTTCTTGTGTGCATGTAAAAGACTTTTTTTTTTCTTTTTTTTTTTATTATTCGTATTATTTTAGGGGCTCTGTATGTTAATGTTACTTAGAGAAAATCAATGAAGAAAATAAAAATATTTACAGATGACTGTAGGGCTGGGCGATATGACGATATTATCATATATTGACCATGTCTTGTAAGTATCGTGATGTCGATGTCAACAGTCAGGTAAAAGATGATTATCAATTTTATCGAGAGAAAAAAAAGACAAATGATAAACCTAGTAATTTGCAAAAAAAAAAAAAAAAGTTATAAAATGTACTTGGCCCCATAGTCACATACAGGTCTTTTTTCATGCAAGAATGAAATAATTTAATAGGAGGGTTGGGAATCGAAAAGCTGTTCCAATTTTTGAAATCAGATCAGATGGAAGGTCAGGAACCAAATTAATTTTGGATTCTGTTTCTCGATTCCTATATGTGCATTTAGTGTGATTTCAAAAGATTCAACTGCAAGAAGAAATAGAACTGGCTTCTTCCGTGCTGCGCACACACACAAAGCCTCCTCTTAGATACGCCAACACTGGACTCAGCTCTCTTTCTCACATTCTTACACATGTATGGACAAATACACACAGAATTATATCAAAATATCCCATAAATACAATCGGTTATCTCTTAAGTGAATGTATGCGAGTTGAGAGAGAATACAAGGGTGTATGGACATGCATTGACAGCAGCCGCTGCCGCCAGTCATTAATGTTAATCAAAGAACAAAAGAAAAGAAAATCCCTCACTGATCTTCACTGAATCACTTTTGTAACCTCGATTTATATTTTATTTGCCTGTTTTTCAGCGCTGACTACCATAATGGCAACATGCATCTGTGAATGCGATTCTGGAGATGCGTTCCAATCCGATTTCTCCTTATTTAGGGTATAGACCTATTCTATTTTGATCTGCAGTTTAATCAAAGTTAAACAGAAAAAAGAGAAATAGCACTGCATGTGTATAACCACAAACATGACAGTTATAATTAAAATATGCAAATTCCTTCACAGCATATACAGCGCACATAGTGCCCTATTTTTACAGAATTATGTTTAATTAAGCTGAGATACAGCACTATAAATTCGTTTGCAACAAAACTATATCTCCGCTCAACATGTTCGGAGTTTCGGCAGCCCAACACTGAAAATTATATTGTGGGCGTTGTATTTTGATTAATAAAATAAAAACTATAAAAATTATAAATACAAAAAATGACATTTTAATTACCCCACTTCTAATTAAAAAGCAGTTATTTTTATTTAACTTTATTTATTAAGCCAAAAGAGACCTCTGAACTAGGCTACCAGAAAATAATTAGTTTTTAATTTTAGTCATAAATGATAAATATCAAGTAGCCTACGTTATTGCTTGACTACATGTTTAAAAACAACGCAACAATTGTTATATTCAAGGAAATTAAACTTACCATCATGAAATGTCTACACAGGTGATAATGCCAAAAAGAACGAGAAACATCAGAAAATAGGCATATTTTATTCAAGATATTAAATGAATGAGGCATTTATTAATGACATCAACATGCATTTATCATTCTTACAATCAGTGCCAGAATGTCCAACTTCAGCATTATGAACTTAAATTGGGTTTTATTATTTTTCCTCAACAGTTGTCCTCACAAAACCAAATTCATTTCAAACTCAAATTTGATCAGAACAGAATGGAAATTATTAGCAACACCAACATAACAGTAAAGCTAAGTGGAGGTGGGGCTTGGGTAGACGATATTATCAGATATCGCAATATTTACGGCGATTATCGATAAGATATATTTTTTACATATCGCCCAGCTATAGATGACTGTACTATCTACCAAAGTTAATGCTGAAAATAATGCTCTGTGGAGCATTTATGTTGAATATGGTCTGAAAATCTACTGAGAGCTTTGGAAATTTGAGTCTGGAGAAGTATGGAAATATGTAGGAAACCTGCTTTCTGTACAGCGTGTGTCTTGTTTTTCAGAAGCGTGTGATTCCTGGTCCTCCCTTCCTCTTTGGTGCTTGTACGGTTCTTCTGGCTCTGCTGGTGGCGGTTTTCATCCCGGCTCAACACGCTCCGGCGGTGAAGACCTGTAGCACGCTTGTGATGACCGAGTCTGCGAGCCGCGTCACGGAGAGCGGATCAGTTCCTGTGAGCGACGAAGACAACGAGCCTCTTTTACAGGACAGCAGTTTATAAACCCAACACACTGCAAAAAATATTCTCTTACTCAGTGTTTCTGTCTTGTTTTCTAGAATAAATATCTAAACATTCTTGAATCAAGATGCATTTACTGTACAAGTAAAATTATTTAAGATATTAAGTCTTGTTTTCTGTAAAAAAAAAAAAAAAAAAAAAAACTTTTTTTTTGCTCACTGCTCCGGGTGTGTGTGTTCACTTATGTGTGTGTGTGTTCACTGCTGTGTGTGTGTGTGCACGTTGGATGGGTTAAATGCAGAGCACAAATCCGAGTATGGGTCACCACACTTGGCCGTATGTCACTTCACTTATAAAAATAAACAATGTTGATTTTTTTTTATTTATTTTTTACAGAAAATATGACTTAATTTGTCCAGTAAATGTATCTTGATTCAAGAATGTTTAGATATTTATACTAGAAAACAAGACAAAAACACTAAGAAAAAAAATTGTGCAGTGCAAAAAAATCCGGTTTGGGTTTTATTTCAGTGTGTCTGAAAAAGCTTTTTATTGAATGTCTAAATTTCTGTCTTTTTTTTTTTTTTTTAATCCTTCGGTCTTTGAAAGAGAATGTGCCTTCTCCATATTTTGGCGTACACTGCAAATAAATCAAGTTCTTCCCTAGTATTTTTGTCTTGTTTTCCAGTACGAATATCTACACATTCTTAAATCAAGACACATTTACTTACGAAAGCAAATGACTTAAGATATCAAGTCTTACTTACTGAGAAATTCATGCTTAAAACAAGAAAAAAAATGGCCAATGGGGTCTTGTTTTCCCTTTGAATCAAGATTTTTGGCAGATTTCTGTTCTTGTTTTAAGCATAAACCTAATTTTGATGCATTTTTCAGAAAATAAGACTTAAGACTAAGAATATCTTTAGTCATTGTGCTTCTCAAGGAAATGCGTCTAAATCTTTAGACGTTTGTACTGGAAAACAAGACAAGTGATTTTTGCAGTGTAGTTGATGTGCTGCCGTGTATTTGAATGTAAACTGTAGTAGTCCTTTATTATATTACTGATGAACTTTAACCTCTGATCTAAACTTGTACAGACTGCAGTAATAATAAAGTCCTAGAGGCAAAGTTAGTTAAGAGCATTTAAACATGCATCGCACATACAGCCAGAGCGCAGCGTCTTTTATCAATAAACGGCACGAAACAGACAGAATCATTGTCTTTAGATCAAGTGCAGCTTTGATAGGTGAATTATTATGAAGAAAATGTATTTAATCTGTAACTCATTTATGAGCACCAGCTACTCAACACAGAGCTGCTACCTCACAATTACACACAGACTTAAGGAGCATAGTTCAGCAAAAAATGAAAATGTACTGAACGTGTGCTCATCCTCAGGATAATCTGAGATCAGGATGAGTTTGTTTCTTCATCAGGTTTGTAGAAATGTGTCTCTGCATCAGTGTCTCAGCAATGGATGCTCTGCAGTGAATGGGTGCCGTCAGAATGAGAGTCCAAACAGATGTTAACTGATGGACTGGAGTGGATTATTGTGATGTTTTTATCAGCTGTTTGGACTCTCATTCTGACGGCACCCATTCACTGCAGAGCATCCATTGCTGAGACACTGATGCACGTTCAGTACATTTTCATTTTTTGCTGAATTATTCCTGTAAGGCATTTTTAATGTTTCTGAGTTGCCAATGTCCTGATATCATTTCCAGAGGATCGAATCAATTATTATTATTATTATTTTTATAAAGCAGCTTTACAGATTTTTAATTGCTTGCTAACAGAGCAGACTCTTCCTGACTTTTATGTTATGTTATTTAATTGAAAAAAGTCTTCTTTTTGCATGCTAAAAGCAGAGTAAAACTTATTTTGGTTTCCTTACACATCACGACTCTGTTATCAGCAGATTATCTGATTTATTACATTTTATCATGTGACACACTGCAGCAATAACAGCCTGAATCTGTGACGATTTCTGCTTTATCACACGTTTGATGTATTTAAGCAGCACAGAGTGGAGGAAATGTTTCAATTGCCAATTCTGGAGACCTGATTATGATGCATACTTGAAAATGATGTCAAAGCAGAAGTGTAGATGTGACTATTTATGCAATCGGTGCTGTAGATCAATGCACACTGACTCCAGAAGATCTTAGCCCCACTAAAGTCATTTTAGGTGTTTTTTCAATGAACTGCACTTTGTTTTTTAATGATGTTTCGGCTCTAGGTGCCATTATTCATGTCTATGCAGCCATTCCTTGAAGACTGGTTTATGCCTTCTGATGAGATTTTATTGATGCATTCGATGCACATTAAGCATTCGTGTGTTATGAGTGTTTGTTGAGCTATTCATTGATCGATGTTTCAATAAACCTCTTCATATTCCAGGACTGGATTTATATTTTTTCCCATTGACAGAGAAATGCAAGTGTTTGCATGTCATATTTATGGCTGAAGGCAAAATAGGAAATCGGAATTTTGATTTATTTAATTACAATAAATTAAAATGACACTCTTATAAAACACTGACTTGCAGACAGAAAAATTAATTATCAGCATGCTGTGAAACGTTTGGTCACATCAAACAAGCTAAACGATGGAAATCTTCACAGAAAACCAAATCAAAATGGGTTTGGGATCAGATTTGAACTAGTTTCAACAAGTACGAATGATAAATGCAGTCAAAAAGGAAAATATGAACTTCAAGCCTACTAACTCCCAGCTGTTAAATAATAATAAACGCTGCTACAGAAGAAACCCAAACCCTTTAGATACTAACAGCTTATCATCCAGTGCAACCTGCTTTTCAGTTTTAATTGAACTGGGAATGAGAAAACTAATGAATAGAGTGCAATGGAAGCACACTGATATCAGTCTCATTCTGAAGCAGATGATTGTGTCATATTTCCAGTCATCTGTTCTACAGCAGGCAGCTGAGGGAGACTTTAGTGGTGTATGGCGGCTGAGTGGCTGAAAAACAGGAACATTTAGTTAAAGCTTAACATCTGCAAATAAACTGTTTCCATAAGTGTTTAAAGTGCTGTATGATGTTATCATTGTGTACCGAATCATGCACTGAAAAAATGGCTTTGCATTTCCTTTGAAACTATTTCACTAATAATTAGAAAAGAAACGGCAAGTAACACATTGAATTAAACATGCAATTTTCAAGTAGAAAGACTCAAATAGTATGTTCTTGTAATATTTAATACAGTAATCTGTGTTTTATTTCATAACTTAAGAAAATCAGCATGTTCAGGCGCAATTTTAGAATTGGCTCTTTTTCAATTCATAAAATATATATATATTTTTTTTGGACAAATAATTTCTAAAATAATAAATTCTAATTATTTATTTAATCTGCATCCTTATAATGCATCCTTTATTTAATCTGCATCCAATAATCCTTATTGCTTCCTTAATTTATTAAATTAATTTGTATTTAATTTAAATTCATGGATTTATCACCTCTGTCTTGAAGAGTCTGGATGTACGTCTTCATGAACTCCTTGTCACGCTCGTCCTGAGCTTCTGCATCTATGGTCATCTCGTTCATGTCTTCATCGTCAGTGTTTATTGGATTGTCATATAATCGGATTAATCTGAAACAGAGAGACAGTAGATCAGCGCTTTGTGGAGTGTTTTCAGGGGTTTGGACAGACAGCATGCAGCTTTATACTCAGATTCTAAATATATAAACACAGGCTGAGATGCGTACTGCTCTTATGCCCTTCGTATCTACTCTAATACATACTAATGTACATACTCATCACATCTGTAGGCGCTTTTGAACAGCGACGTGAAGAGCCCCTAACGGGACATAGTGATGGTAAAAAAAAAAAAATGTAAAAGCTGGAGGAAGAATTATAATTAAATGCTTGCAAGTCAACGCAAAGTTTCCCAGAGAAACATAATACTTTTGAGAGAGAATGCAAACTTTTTGTGAGTGAATGCAAAGTTTCTTGGGTGAATGCAAATGTTTTACTAGTGAACGCAAAGTTACTCTGGGAAATGCATCAACTTTTAACCATTAAACCATTAAAAATGGTTTCCTGTAGTGTGTTTTGGGACATATTCTATTAAGTTTTAGTGGTTTTACCAAGCCACCAATAGAAGGAGACCAAGAAGGTCCAATACAATTCCCATTATAACCAGTACAACCATTACAAATTCTGTGGTTTGTACTGTTTTGGGGTTTTTTTCAGCAGGCTTCTCAGGGGAACCCAATAATTTAGCAAATTAACAAAGTTTCTCGGGGGAACCCAAATGTTTTGCAAGCGAACGTGAAGTTTTTAGGAGGAACTAAATAGTTTTGCAAACAAACAAAGCTTCAAGAAGGCAATAGTTTTGCAAACGAACACAAAGTTTCCGGAACGCAATAGTTTTACAAGAGAACAAATGTTTTGCAAGCGAACGCAAAGTGTCTTTGGAGAAATACAATAGTTTTGCAAAAGAACACAAAGTTTCTCGAAGGAACGCAATAGTTTCACGAACAAACACAAGTTTTCTCAGGGGAAGGCAAAAGTGTTGTGAAAGAATGCACAGGTTTATTGGCGAAACGCAGAAGATTTTCAAGAGAATGAAAATTATTTGTGAGCAAAAACAACATTTCACGGTGAACTCTTTACTTTTGCGAGAAAACGCAAAAGCATTCAAATATAATTTCCCCTTCCATTGCATGTTTTTTCCATCCTCAGGTGGCTCATTATTCGCTCCGTAGGGTTCACACTTACTTGATGTTAGGATTGTCGACTAATTGCGACGGGATGCTGTACAGCTCGTCTGCGCTGATGACCAGCATCTTCAGATGGATGAGGTTCACCATGGTCATCGGCACGTATCGTATGTTGTTTTTGTGAAGGAACAGCATCTCTAATGACTCGAGCCTGATGAAGGACAGGTTCACAATGTTAGGCACATGATCAGTGTTGGGGATAAGCAATGCAAGTTACATAATTACTTTTTTCAAGTAACAAGTAAAGTAACGTATTACTTTTTAATTTACAAGAACATATCTGAGTTACTTTTTTAAATAAGTAATGCCAGTTACTTTGTTTTCCCATGTACTGACTGACATCTCTCCTGTCCCATGTTGAGAGAAGCTTGTGTGTTAACGTGCTGTGACTATAGTTCTGGATTAAAGGTGAACATGCATTAATTCATTTTACTCGCAAAAAACAGATTCAGTATTCATCAAAATGAATTAAAGCAGTGAAACTCAGAATGTGACACGAATCTGCAATAATCAAATATGTTAACACAAATATCCTTTATATATTTAATCCTAGTTTATTAAACAATGTCTTTGCTGCTGACCTTCGATGATCCAGTTCAGATATACTAATAAGCTAAAATGACTTTAGATAAACTAACATTTGTGCTTCATTATTTTATTTTTTTTGCTGCGTTCTACTGTTCAGACGTGCATTTACTTTTCCTTCAGCCTGAAGCTTATTCATTTCACTTTTTGGTGTGAAAAGACTTTTACATTTGTTAAAAATAGAACTTTTTATTATAAAAACAAACAAGCAAGCCCTGCCCAGATTTAAAAAGTAACGCAAACTGCAAACAAAATGATTTTCTTACTCAGTGTTTTTGTCTTGTTTTCTAGTATAAATATCTAAATATTCTTGAATGAAGATGCATTTACTGGACAAGTAAAATAACTTAAGATATTATGTCTTGTTTTCTGTAAAAAAAAATAAAAAAATTGTTCGTTTTTGCTTAAAACAATCAAAAATATCTGCCAATGGGGCAAGAAAAATAATCTTGTTTAGCCTTTGAATTAAGATTATTTTTCTTACTCCATTGACAAATATTTTTGATTGTTTTTTGTTTGTTTTTTTGAAAACAAGACAATATCTTAAATCATTTTACTTGTCATGTAAATGCATCTTGATTCAAGAATGTTTAGATATTTATACTAGAAAACAAGATAAAAACACAAAGAAAATCGTTTTTTTTTGCGGTGCAGTGCATTGCTTTCCATAAAAAGTAATTAACGTTACTTTTTTAAGGAGTAACGCAATATACATTACTTTTAAAAGTAACTTTCCCCAACACTGCACTTGATGAACAGATGATTCTGAACAGAATGGCTGTAAACACACACCTGTCGATATCCTCCGGCAGGTCTTTGAGTCTGTTGTTGCTGATGTCCAGACACTTCAGGCTTTCCATGCGAAGCACACAGACAGGAATACTAGCAAACTGATTCTCCGCCATATCCAAGTGCTTCAATTTCTTTAGATTTCTCAGCTACGAATAACACAGACAAAAATGTGTATTTTATTAAGGAATTCATGCATAAGAACATTTTATATGGTGTCAGATCATCTTGTCGCACCTCAAAGGGAAGCTCGACCAGGTTTCCATTTGCTGTCATCTCTAATCGTTCCAGATTCTCACATTCTCCGAGTTCAGGTGGAATGCTTAACAGTTTATTATAATTCACATTTAATTCTCTCAGGCTGATCAGTTTCCCTGTGAAAGATGAGACATTTGCATTCGATTTCTGATATGTGACCCTGGAGCAATAGCCAAAAATACATTGTATGGGTCAAAATGATCAATTTTTCTTTTATGCGAAAAATCATTAGGATATTAAGTAAAGATCATGTTCCATGAAGATATTTAGTAAATTTCCTACCGTAAATATATCAAAACTTCATTTTTGATTAGTAATATGCATTGCTAAGAACTTCATTTGAACAACTTTAAAGGAGATTTTCTCAATATTTAGATTTTTTTGCTCCCTCAGATTCCATATTTTCTAATAGTTGTGTATCGGCCGAATATTGTCCTATCATAACAAACCATACATCAATGGAAAGATTATTTAGTCAGATGATGTATAAATCTCAATTTCCCAAAAATTGACCCTTATGCCTGATTTTGTGGTCTATGATCACATATGTGGAGTTATGATTTTAGTATTTCAGGTTTGGTGACTCTGACCTATTTCAGTGGGAAGCTTCGTCAGTCCATTTTTGGGAACCTCCAGCACTTGCAGATCCACAAACGCCTCGATGTAAGCGGGAATCTCGGGAATCCTGGTCCCGTGGATGTGCCATTCCTTGAGATAAGTCATATACTGAAGATCTTCAGGTAATTTCTGCAGGCCACAGTCATAGTTGGATCACAGACGGTACAAATGCATTTGAAAAACATCTTTGATAATGCTTTTTCAGATGATTACCATCCATTTCTTTCCATTCAGCTCAAAAATGAACTTCTTGTTGTCTGCGTCATTGTCTGGATGAGAGACACAAACAGTCAGAGGTCAGATTCATTGAGTCTCAACAGGAATACTGAAGTAGAAAATCCATCACATATGCTAGAAGATCAACTAAAATGTAAGAAACAATCTGTAGAAAAACTGATATGATATTGGTGCATTACCTGTTAAGTTTACAAATATTTCCTTTAAACTGTAACACAATGTGTAATTCAAAATATGGGTAAAATACATGTGAATAATCAATATGGAAAATCCCTTCATGTTAAGTATTATATTATATTGTCTGTTCTGTTCATTTGTTTTTGTTTTTTAAATGACTTTTTGTTAACTTATTTTTTCGGCATTAAAAAATATAATAAATTAATTAAACAATACAAAACAAAAACATTTAAATAAAAAAATATGTTTGTGTTCTTACAGAGAACTACAAATTTGATAGTAAAATTAAACAAAAATGTTTTATTTAAACTCAAAACAATAATAATAAAATAAATAATATAAATTAAACAATTATGTTTACATGTATATTTACCAACATATCATGTGACCACCAGTACATCAGAGAACTAAAAATGTAAAATTAAAACAAAATAAATATAAAATATTTTATTTAAATTTTAAATAACAATAGCAAAATAATACAAAAATAATAAACATAAAACATTTACTTAAAAATATGAAATAAACTATATTGCCAAAAGTATTGGCACCCCCTTCTAATGAACAGGTTTGACTACTTTAGTAATTTCTATGAGTACAAATCTTAATGTTTAAGCATATAATGATATTCTAGGGAATTGTGTGCTTCTAATTTTATAGCAACAGTTTGGACAGGACTCTTTTCTATTCTAACATGACAGTGTCTCTGTGTATAAGACACGGTTCAGAAAGACATGATTGATTGAGTCAGTGTGGAAGAACTTGACTGGTCTGCAGAAAGCCAAAGGGGTTCGGCAAACAAAAACATTTGAGAGTCCCTGTTTGAGTTTGTGAGCTTAGACTTATTCTGAATAGCCTTTTCTTTAGGTGATATAATGACTAAAAGTATCTCAGTGTTTGGGTTTGAACTCTGCAGAAATACCCTTGTTATCTGTGGGCAGCAGGTGTGTTTGGCCGAGCGCTGATCTCTCCAGGTAACACTGCAGCGCTGTGACCTCAGCGCTCTTCAGCTTTCTGCATGCGATGCGATACTGCCACTGCTGATTCACCCTGCAAACAAACCGGGACATATCTGATCGCATAATAGTTTGCTTATAATGGGAACATAAGCGCTTTCTCTAGAGCAGCACGCAAAAAAATATAAATGATACATTTTGTTTTAAATGATACATTTACAGAAAACAAGACATAATATCTTAAGTGATATTACTTGTACAGTAAATTCATCTTGATTCAAGAATGTTTAGATATTTATAGAAAACAAGATCAAGACATTTTTTGCCGTGTACTTCTGACTGCTCCATCTCTGATGATTCTGCGAATGTAGTTTACAATCAGTGATTAAAAAAACTAAACTTTAAATTAGATATTATATTTTTGTTTGATATTGACAGCTGTTTGGGGATTTGAGGATATATTACATGTTACAAATGTTGTATTTTTTGGACCAGTTTTAAAGTTTTCTGAAATCTGAAGGTTCCTGAAATCCACTCTTCTGCTGGGATCAGAATAATCCAGGTTTTTTTTTTCAGATCAAAAGTATCCCAATTATACTAAAACATTTTGAGCAACACAAACTGAGGATTTAATCCAGATCAATACCAAGATTGGAGTTTGTGATCTAATCTGAATTCAGAATCCTTTTTTTTTTTTTTTTGTCTTTGGAGCAACCCATTTTCAAGATTTGATCCAATCCGATGACCAAAATGACAACCCCAGAGTTTAGTTCCAGTCCTGATCAAACACAGCTGTCTGTAATGATCATGTTTTCTTGATTAGGTGTGTTTGTGTGTTTAGTTTCAGGTCAGAACAGAACAGTCCTGCTCTAGATTCTGCTCCTCATCCTCACTTGACCAGAGCACTTTTACTGATCCGCTCTTCCTCCTTCTTCTGTCGCTGCTTGTGTTTCTTCACGCGTCCCTCCCATAGATCTCGGATCAGTGAGAGCTCATACACGGGAATGTCAACGCCGATCCGCTCTGCTTTCATGATGGGAACCAATACTGAGGAACAGACAAACCGTATGTGAACCAAACACACAGCAACATCCTCATGCACCGCAAAAAAATGATCCTCTTACTCAGTGTTTCTGTCTTGTTTTCTAGTATAAATATCTAAACATTCCTGAATCAAGATGCATTTACTGGACAAGTGAAATGATTTAAGATATTATGTCTTGTTTTCTGTAAAAAAAAAAAAAAAAAAAACAAGCTTTTCCTTAAAAAAGCACTTTTCCTTTTTTCCTTAAAACAAGCACAAATATCTACTAATGGGGCAAGAATAATAATTTTGTTTAGTCTTTGAATTAAGATGATTTTTCTGACCCCATTGGCAGATATTTGTGCTTGTTTTAAGCAAAAACTAACAAAATTTTGAATATTTTTTAGAAAACAAGACTTAATATCTTAAATCATTTTCCTTGTACAGTAAATGCATCTTGATTCAAGAATGTTTAGATATTTATACTAGAAAACAAGCAGAAACAGTAAGATAATAATTTTTTCAGTGCATGCAGCAGCTGATATACAGCAAAACATGAGCTTTTATTTAAAACAATATAGCAAAATTAAATGTTTATGCTTAAAACAAAAACAAAAATCTGCCAATGTGGTCAAAAAAATATCATTTTGAAATATGTTTCAAAATGTACAAAAAATATATTTCAAATACATATTTATGGAATGCATGTTCTACCAATATATTTTAGAAAAAAAAAAAAAATTCTTGCCCCATTGGTAGATATTTTTACTTGTTTTAAGGAAAAGCTAACAATATATATATATATATATATATATATATATATATATATTGTTTGTTTGTTTATTTTAAAAAAGCATTATATTTAGCTCTTCATATATTTCAGTCCACGAAATAGATCACGTCACATTTGATAGATAGATAGATAGATATAGATAGATATAGATAGATAGATAGATAGATAGATATAGATAGATAGATAGATAGATAGATAGATAGATAGATAGATAGATAGATAGATAGATTTAGATTTTTGATGATTTTTTTTTTTATATAAATTGGCATAATATTGGCTTTTTTTCTTCTTCAGAAAACAGGACTCTTTTTTTCCATCTCATCTCAAGTAAATGTATCTTGACTTAAAATTGTTTCGATATTTATCATGGAAAACCAGACAGAAATGTATGAAATGCAGAGAATTCAGCCTAAAGTTGCATCCCATTATAAGCATTTTTTACAATGAACCCATCATAAACACTTTACATTATTTTTGCTTCATATGATACTCAGAAAGCTGTAAACATGCCGCAGTCTGTGTCTGCATTGTGAATACAAAATACAGTTCGTTCCAGTGCACCTTATTAAAAGCATCTGGAAATATGTTGCTCAAAACCAGCAGGCGGTAAAAATAGAAACCGTAAATCTGTGATAAGACACTTTCATAACACCGTCTGCACCGCAGTCACTGACCTCTGCTTTATGAGGCTGTGCACTGAAACAAATATATCTAAAGATTCTTAAATCAAGACACGTTTACTAAAGAAGCAAAATGACAGAAGATAAGAAGTCTTGTTTACTGAAAAATGTATTAAAATTAAGAGAGTTTTTGCTTAAAACAAGAACAAAATCTGCCTGTGGGGTCAGAAAATGCAACTTAATTCAAAGCAAAAACAAGATTATTTAAAGATTATATTATTTTATTTCTGACCCCTTTGGCAGATATTTCTATTTTAAGCATAAATTGTGATTTTGATAAATAATTTTTTCAGAAAACTAAATTTCATATCTTCAGTCATTATGTTGTGAAATGTATTTTTATTTAAGAATGTTTCGATATTTCGATTGAAAAACAAGACATAAACACAGAAAAATAATCTTGCATTCCCTTTGAATTAAGTTTAATTGTTCTTACCTCATTGGCAGATATTTGTAAAAACTTACTTAATTTTAAAACATTTTTTTGGGAACACTTTACAATAAGGTTCATTAGTTAACTACATTAGTTAACATGAAATACAAATGAACAATACTTCTACAGCATTTATTAATCGTAGTTCATTTCAGCATTTACTAATGCATTATTAAAATCACAAGCTGTGTTTGTTAACATTAGTTAATGCAACTAACATGAACAACTGTATTTTTATTAACTAACATTAACAAAGCTTAATAACTAGTGTATTAAATGAATTGTTCATTGTCCGTTCATGTTAGTTAATACATTAACTAATGTTAACAAATGACACCTTATTATAAAGTGTGTCTTTATTGAAAAGTGTATTGTAAACGTGTCTTTATTTAAGAATATTTATACATTTGTACTGGAAAAAATATACTGAGTAAGATCATATTTGCCGTGTTGGATGATAATGTAATTTTTACTGGACTATGAAACGAGAAGCTGTTTTTCTCAGCTGTTAATCTGAGACGTTTAGCAGCTTCTCAGCATGAATCATGATGTCGTTCGTCTGTTTGAGGAACGTCTGTGTTGTGATCCTGACTCAGTTTGACCTCCAGCCCATGAAGAGTCACCCAGTTTAACCCCAGAACTACAAACACGGCTGGATATTAGATTAGTTTGCTGCTAATCTTCATTAAAAGCTCATTAATAAGCAGATTTTGCATACCTGCGGCTGGTAGCAGCTCCTCTGCGTTTCTCTCCAGGTTCAGCTGCTTGTTTACAGCTCATCTGTATTTAGACGGCTGCATGAACATGCTGCTATTTTTACAGCAGTGATTTGATGCCTCGTGTCTTTACAGCGTCTGGACACAACTACATGTCCTCACTATCACACATACTGATCCGTAAATGACACACACAGCTTCAGTACGTATGCAAACAGAGGTCTGATGACAAACACACACCTGCGTTCACACATATAGCCTACTGTTCTTCAAATGAACCAAGCGTGACCTTTATCTGAAGGGTCGTGACCTCTGAGATGATTCACATGTTGACCTTCCTTCTATAGAGTCTCATTACACACATTATTTATCACTCGCTCACAGAGGTGGACAGTAGGGAAGGATTTTTACTTTACTCTAGTAAATTTAAAAAGTATTTGTGTACTTTATCAGAGTGTTTTTCTTTGGAACACTTTTACTTCATTACATTCCAAAGCAATGTCTTATTTTTTACTGCACTACATTTTAGAAATAAGTTGTTGTTGTTGTTTGAATTAAAACTTTGAATTACTTTTACTTGAGAAAAGTATGAAAGTGCTAGATTTCTAAATAAGCATTAAATATTTAATTGTTGAAAAATACTTTTACAGCTGAGTAAAAATACTTTACTACTGTCCGCCACACACACACACACACACACACACACACACAGACAGAGACACACACACACACACACACACACACACACACAGACAGAGACACACACACACAAAGAGACAGAGAGAGACAGAGACACACACACACACACACCCAGAGACAGAGACACACACACACACCCAGAGACAGAGATAGACAGAGACACACACACACACACACACACAGACAGACAGAGAGAGACTGAGACACACACACACACACACACACACACACACAGACAGAGAGAGACAGACACACACAGAGACTGAGACACACACACACACACACACACACACACACACACAGACAGAGAGAGATAGAGACACACACACACACACACAGACAGAGAGAGATAGAGACACACACACACACACACAGACAGAGAGAGATAGAGACACACACACACACACAGACAGAGAGCGATAGAGACACACACACACACACACACACACACACACAGACAGAGAGAGATAGAGACACACACACACACACACACACATACACACACAGAGAGACATAGAAAGACAGAGACACATATTTTTGGGATTTTTGGACAGTTTTTTTGAAGAATTTGAAGAAATAAAAACACTTGCACTGTCTGATGATGAAGATGATGGTCCCACACAAGTTAACAACAAGGATCCAAACTGATACCTCCCCTGGAAAATCAGACCAAAAGATCGCAATGACTCCCAACAACTATATCTTCAATGTCAAGAATGAAAGACTATTTTTCACTCCTGGAGGTAGAGGTACTGGAGCTAAAACAATTCATTATCTCCCACCTAAGCAACAACAACATGGAACAATTTACAAATGACATATTGAATTTGAGACAAGAGATTAAATATATGCAAAGAGACAGAGAAGAAATGTAAGAGGAGCTGTGAAGTCAATACTCCACACCAAGGATGAACTCATTAATAGTTTGAAAAAAAAAAAACTTATTCTGTTCCAGCACTTAAAGAGTCTTCTCCTGAACCATCAATGTGCCAGAGATCCTCATGAAAACTCCTCAAGCTGAACAACTAGCAATGAAGAGAGAGTTTCACAGCTCGACCGATCCAGCAAATCAGATTGATACCTCCTCTGCAGAGGACCCGAGAGAAACACAGGCTCTAATCCTGATCGACTCAAATGGGAAATATGTCAATGAGAAACTTCTATTCCCAAATATGATGGCCAAGAAAATCTGGTGCCCAAACACAAAAAGTGCTTTTCAGGTCCTGTCTGATAGAAACCTGAATGAAAACTATAAACACATCATATTTCACACAGGGACAAATGATTTAAGGGCCATGTGGCTCCTGTGATCAGAGAGCTGGCAATCAGAGCCACTCAACGTTTCCCAGAGGCAAAAATAACTCTGTCCGCATTACTACCACGCACTGATGTCATGATTCATGGAAATAATGTGGAACTCTCCAGAAGCTGTGCACTCATTCCTAGTGTTCATCTCGCCCATCACAAAGATATACGACCACATCATATGTATGACCATGTGCATCTCAACAAGCAAGGATTGAAAGTCTTTGCCAGAGTGATGAAAAGCACAGCCCTTGGAAACGCACCGGAAACAGCAGAAACTCCAACAACAAGAGAAGCTCTCAGCCAACAAGAAGCCCTCATCCTCCAACAGAGCCCAGAGCAGCCACCGGGCCACCATCACAACACAAGAGCTACACAGCGGCAGTCCAACAACCACAAAACCCTGCAGCTGCTGAACTCAACCAGATAAGACGTCTACTGAACACCGTCTGCTCCAGACTCATGATATAACTCACACATATGTACATATACACGCACACACTTTACAGACAAACCTATTCATGAAGTCTTTTGGAATATACAGGGTCTACACTCTTCTACTTTCAGTAACAAGTCTGCAGACCGAGACTTACTCAGCAGTGTAACAGATATGGACATTTGTATCTTTCATCAAACGTGGTGTCGCAGTAATGAGGCTTTACATTGTCCAATAGGATACAAAGAAATGATTGTTCCTTCATTAAAACATTCTAAAATTATATATGGCCGTGAGGTGGAATACTTATTTGGTACAAAGACAATTTGAAGCACTTGATAAAAATTGTTAACATTGAAAATTGAAGTCATATCACAGCATAATCTTTACCTCTGTGCACTCTATATTCCAGCTCATGACTCTCCCTGTTACAAAGAGCAAAGCTTTCTAAAGTTACAGACTCACATCTTACACTTTCAGTCAAGAGGACATATATCCTCATATGTGGAGACTTAAAAGCCAGGACCGGAAGAGAAATTGATTATGTAAATATTGTAGATAATAATCTCATATCCAACAACACCACGTTTCATTCTTCATTAATTATCAGACCAAGAAACAGCTATGATAGTTTAGTCAACACCAATGGAAATCAAGTGTTAAAACTTTGTAATGGTTTAGGGCTACACATCATTAATGGCAGAACCAGAGGAGATAGTTTAGGTAGATTCACCTATTGCTCCAGATTAGGAGCCAGTGTAGTTGATTACTCAGTTACAGACATTGATCCAAACTTTATTAATGCCTTTATAGTTAGACCTCAACTTCCTATTTCTGACCACTGCCAAACAGATAGACAGAGACACACACACACACACAGAGACAGACAGAGAGAGAAAGAGACACACACACACACACACACACACACACACACACAGCTCTAAGACAATATTGCTCAGCTCAGTTTTGTTCTCATCCAATAGTGTCATTGCAGTTAAATCTGTAATATTACTGAATATGTAAATGTTTAAACAGAACAGACAGTTACAAAACACATTTAGCAAAATTATCAATTTCATATTAGCTGTGAGGTCTGACATTGAATTATCTGCATCATTTGTCTTCCATATGCAGTGATTTGATGTTCGATTGGTGTATTTTTATCATACACATGATGCTGTGATGCAGCTGGCATTATATCATGAGACGCACAGCTGCTGATCAAATGTACCGGGGCTAGTTGTCACACTGAAGTTATCAGGTTTAGAGTTATATAGCAGTGAGTATAGCAGTTTCATTAAACATATTTCTGCAGTTTAACTGCCTAAAATATTTTCTTTAATGGAGGTTCACGTTGTGACAACATGCCCCACTATAGGCTCAACATGCGTTATATGAACTGTGTTGTTTCAGCTCTGTTCCAAAATACAAATGATTAAGAGAAAGAAGTATAAGATCAGTGTTTTATAACATGAAATGAATCCCAGACTGAGCAGCAGAGTGCAGTATTGGTCAAGTGAAGACACTAAACAGGAAGCACACTATTAAGTGGCTCAGAAGATGTCTTATAAAGTACTGAAGTGATTGTGTATTTTTGTAGTTTTTAATCATCCTGCTTCCCTCGACAAACACATAACATGATTTTTACCTTTTGGATTATTGCAGAAAATCAGCTCTGTGACCAACAAGAGGTAATGATTCTTACACACATTATTCATCATGATCATCATTAATGAACACTGCTTTTATTAATTTTGAAGCCTAAATACAATCAGCAGAAGTAGAAATAGAAAGTTAGACTGTTTAATGTACTGTATTAAGAACGTTGTTTCTTGGTTATGTGAACGTTAGAGGAACATTTAATTCTATCATCATGAAAATGTTATAAGAACGTTCCATTTTAATGTTCTCTCAACATTTAAATCATCCATTTATTATATTTAAAGTTATTTTATGGTTATGTCAATATTTGAGGAACAATCCATTTTATAATTTTGAAACATTATGAAAATGTTATTCTGAATGTTTTTAAATGTTTCCAGTTCTTTAATATATTAAGAATGTATCTTCTTGGTTATTATGTGAACGTTAGGAGAACATTCCATTTTGGAAACGTTACGAGAATGTTACATTTGAATCATTTGGTTATCATTTTGAAACTATTATGAAAACAGTATTTCTGAATGTTTTTTACATTTATTGAATGATCAGTATTTTATTAATTTTTCTATGTATTAAGAATGTTTTTTCTTGGTTATGTGAACATTAGAGGAACATTATATTCTACAATTTTGAAAATATCATCTGAACATTCTCTCAATGTCTAAAACACCCATTTTTTATACTTCAAGAAATGCTTTTTTATTGGTTATGTAAATATTAGAGAAACATTCTATTCTATATTCTATATTTTGAAAATGTTATGAGTTAAATGTAATTGTTCTAAAGCATCTTAAACACAAATGTTTGTATCTAAAGAGCATTTTTCTTGGTTATGCAAACATTATACAAACATTCTGATTTATTATATATAAACCGTCATGAAAACATTATTTCTGAATGTTTTTAAACGTCCAAAACATCTATTCCTATAATGCAATAAGAACATTTCTTCTTAGTTGACATTTTACATTTATTCATTTATCTGACGCTTTTATCCAAAGCGACTTACAATTGCTATATATGTCAGAGGTCGCACGCCTCTGGAGCAACTAGGGGTTAAGTGTCTTGCTCAGGGACACATTGGTGTCTCACAGTGGATTCGAACCCGGGTCTCTCACACCAAAGGCATGTGTCTTATCCACTGCGCCACCACCACCCAGTTGAATGTTAGAGAAACAGTCCATGCGATCATTTTGAACCGTTATGAGATTAAATTGTTGTTACTCAAGAATATTACTGAACACTGTTCTGAAGAACATACTAATAACATCATTAGATTGTTGTGAGAGCATTGTTCTGAGAATGTTTCCTCTAAACAGAAACATACATTAAATATTTACGTTATAAGAATATTCCATAAACATAAGAATGTACGTATGCCTTAACATTTACGTAACCTTTAAAAACTGTTATATGAATGCTTAAATTTCTTGTCACACAGTTGCTTTTCAAACAGTAGATCGCAGTGCTTGCAACGCCAAGGTCATGGGTTCGATTCCCAGGGAATGCATGGACTGATCAAATGTATATCTTGCATTGCTTTTGATAAAGGCATCTGCCAAATGCATACATGTAAATACTAGTGCTGTCAAACGATTAATCGTGATTAATCGCATCCAAAATAAAAGTTTTTGTTTACATAATATACGTGTACTGTGTATATTTATTATGTATATATAAATACACACAAATGCATGTATTTCAGAAAAATATTATTTTTATATATTAAATATATTTATAATATAAATTATATTATATAAATATAGATGTAAATATTTTCAAAAGCTTTTATTTTGGATGTGATTAATCGCAATTAATCGTTTGACAGCACTAATATAAACATAACATATTTTTCTTTAATATGTATATATATGCATGTGTGTGTATTTATATATAAACAATAAATAGACCTCGTACACACACATATATTATGTAAAAAACTTTTATTTTGTATGTGATTAATCACGATTAATTGTTTGACAGCACTAAAATAAAGCAATAAATGCATCTAGACACAGATTGTTTTTAAGTGTTGGATCAACAATACAGTCTCCCTCTCTGACCCATAATGCACCTGGAGGTGTAACAAGCCACCGTGTACTTCTGCATTTCTCTCTCTCTGAATGTCAGCGAGTGTGTGTGTGTGTGTGTGAGCTGAAAGCAGATCTTCCGTCACTTCATCTGATATCTGGTTAACTTTCTAAAGCTGGCAAGCGTCTCTGTTTGTCTGTTTTCTAATCTTATCTCCAAGTCCATGCCAATGACATCAGACTTCAGCATCAGGCTTCACACAGAGAGCGATTCTCAGCTAAATTCAGTGTTATCTAATCTCTAAATTTTGAGGGTTTAATGAAGTGAAATTCAGCCAAGTACGGTGACCCATACTCGGAATTCGTGCTCTGCATTTAACCCATCCAACGTACACGCACACGCACACAATCCCTGCCGGCCCGAGACTCGAACCCACAACCTTTGGATTACAAGTCCGACTCTCTAACCATTAGGCCACGACTTCCACGAATTTAACCACTTCATGATTTTAAACAGACATAGAAAGCACAACAGAGATAAAACTATAGAAGCACGTTTCTACCACAGAATGGAAAAGGTAATTTTTTATCTCAGAGTTCAGGCTTTACTTCACAGAATTCTGACAACGCATGTCTTTTTCCTCAGAATTGAGACTACACTTTGTAATTTGGCTTTTTCTCTGAATTAAAGTTTACATTTCACAGTTGCAACTTTTTTCTTAGAATTCTGACTTTATCACAATTCCAAGTTTGCATATCACAATTCTTTTTTCTTTTTTTTGTTACAGAATAAAGCTAACTGCAACTTTTTATCTCCCAATTCAAATCTTTTTTCTTGCAGTCGTGTTTATTTCTCACAATTTGGACTTTTCTAAGAATTCTGAGTTTATATCTCAGAATATCTCATTATATAATGCAAGAAAAAAGTCTAAATTGTGAGATGAAAAGTCACAATACCTTTGTTTTATTCCGTGGTAGAAACAAGCTTGTGTAACTGAGCTTTAATGTTGCCGACTGCTTCTGTTCCTTCAGAAAGGGATAAATGTAAATATGATTCATTTGCTCTTCTTTAATATCATTTGATATTCTTTAATAGAAACAAAGACCAAAATTTACATTAACGGTTTTTAAAGGGTTAATTAGTTCACCCAAAAATGATCATATCATTATTTACTCGTCCTCATATCGTTCCAAACCTGTATGACTTTCTTTGCTCTGTGGAAAACAAAATAAGGAAACAAACAGTTTCTGTTCCCATTGATTTCCATTATATGAATAAAAATATATAGAAGTAAATATATAAGCTGAAAATATATTTGTGTGTTTCCGCAGAAGAAAGAAATGCATACAGGACTGGAACATGAAGGTGAGTAAATAATGACACAATTTTCATTTTGGGGTGAAATATCACTTTAAATTATTTATTGAAGTCTAGATACACTCTTAAAAATAAAGGTGCTTCAAAGGTTCTTCACAGCGATGCCACAGATGAACCATTTTTGGTTCCACAAAGAACCATTCAGTCAAAGAACCATCTCTTTCTTACCTTTTTATAATCTGAAGAACCTTCTTTTGCCAAAAATAACCTTTTGTGAAACAGAAAGATGTTAAAAGTTCTTTATGGAACCATTTAGGCCAAAAGGTTCTTCTATGGCATCATGAAGCACCTTTATTTTTAAGAGTTTACGTCCTAAGAACATTTCATAATGTTCTTAAGTTATTTAAATGTTTGTGCAAAGAGTATGGGAGAGTAACTTTTTCTGAAAGTAACAATTCTATTAACAATTAAAAACACGTTAGATGAACGTCCAACTAAAACGTTAAAAGAAATAAAACATTCCAATGAACAAATCTTGAATCTTACTTAGATTATTTGTCTTGTTTCCAGCCAAAATATCTAAATATTCTTAAATCAAGAAGGATTTTCTAGACGAGTAAAAATTATTGTCTTGTTTTCAGCAAAAACAACTGAAACTTAAGTGAGTTTTTGCTTAGAACAAACAAAATAATCTTATTTCAAACAGAAAACAATATTATTTTTCTTACCCCATTGGCAGATTATTTTGCTTGTTTCAAGCAAAAACTTGTTTTTTACTCGTCTAGAAAATCCTTCTAGATTCAAGAATTTTGTAGATATTTTGGCTGGAAACAAGACAAAAAATCAAAGTAAGAAAAGCATTTTTTTTGCAGTGTAAATAATATTTATAGTGTTGTAAGAACATTATTAAACACCAGAGAACTTTGAACATGCATTTTATTAATGTTACTGTAAAAATGTTCAAAACTTTGCCAGAAAGTGCCCTGTTAAGCGTGGAAGCTCTGGATCTGGTTAATGAAGCTGAAGTGAATGTGGTTTAGGCTTTCCTGTCGCTCAAATAGTAGAGCATGGTGCTAGCAACGCCAAGGTCATGGGTTCGATTCCCAGGGAAAGCAAGCGCTGATAAAATGTAAAAACTGTAACTTGAATGGAATGGCTTTGCGTCTGCTAAATGCATAAATGTAAGATGTTTCCATCACACGGAGATAAGTGGGTTGAAAGGCCAGGTCTCCTGAGCCTGCATCACATGCTGGGCTTAATATCATCAATGCAGGTTCAAAAAACAAGCATACAGCAAAGTTTATTTTAGAACAATGAGTCAAGCCGCCTGTGCAGCTGTGACTGATGTCTTAAGCAGCATTAGTGTCTTATATCATAATTACACACTGCCGGGACTGAAATAGAGCTCAGGCCAGCGCTGGTTAAGACCTGGAGCTCAGCAGAAATCATGCCCAGAAGACATCGAATCTCACACATGTGTATCACACCCAGATTCTCCAGATACATTTGGCCTTGTGTAAAAGGGCAAGAAAATGAGCAGGTGTTAATGTGCCGTAATGTGAGCGAACAATAGAGGCCATCGCGGTCTCTAACACAACAGTTATTGGTTTAGCACACATCCTAATAATCCACAGTCTCAGGGAACAGACCCGGAACGTTCTGACAAAGTCACCAACAAACCTCCTCCTAGAAGTCTTCATAGAAAGTGCGGTCAAAGTTATCTGGTCTTTACACTGCAAAAAAAAAAGATGCTCTTAGTGTTTTTTCTGGTATAAATATCTAAAATATCAAGATGAATTTACTGTACAAGGAAAATGACTTAAGATATGTCTTGTTTTCTGTAAAAAAAAAAAGAAAATTTTTAGTTTTTCCTTAAAACCAGCAGAAATATCTGTCAATGGGGCAACAAAAATAATCTTGTTTAGCCTTTGAATTAAGAAGATTTTTCTCACCGCATTGACAGATACCCCAAGACATAATATCTTACGTCATTTCACTTGTACAGTAAATTCATCTTGATATTTTAGTTATTTATACTAGAAAACAAGAAAAAACACTAAGTAAGAGAATCATTTTTTGCAGTGGAGTTTAGTAAGAAAACATCATTTATACATTGTTTTGAATTTATGGATGAAACATTTTATTTCTGAAGCTTTTTGGTTCGTCTAACATTAGCATGTAAATATAACACTCAAAAAGAACATTCCCATAATGTCTGCATGCTCCTTTAACCTTCGTATAACCTCGCAAAAATGTTTTAAAAACATCTGAAAACTGGATTTAAAAAAAATATCAAACAGCTTTCAGAAGTAATGTTTTTATAACTTAATGAAACGTTAGCTAAATGCTCTTAAACATATTTTTCTTAGCTAGGGAGTTATCTGGTCTTTAATAATGTTTCAATGTTAGCACAAAAGCATCGTTCATAGAACAGTTTATTTCTGAAATGTTTGAGTTGAATGTTCATCTGAGGTTTTTTTAAATGTTACGACTTGTTTCAGAATGTTCAGAAAATAACATTCAAAAGTAACGTTCCCAGAATTTTTGTAAAATACTGAAATGGAATGTTCCCCTAAAAATAAATAAAAATAAACAAATAAACATAGAAAACTGGATGTGTTGAACTTTCAGAAATAATGTTTTCATATTTTAACGGGAACATATCTTTATTAGCTGGGATGACACAAAATGAGGATGAATTTAAGATTTGCCAAGAAAAGTATGAGCTAGATTAAAACTGAAACAATCTACGTTCGCATGCATTAAATGATCGGTTTATAATTGGATTCATGGCTCATTTGGACTGAAAAGCCTTCATATAAACACCACAGTCAATCTGAAGGAAATTAATAGAAATTAATGAAATTAAATAATGCTTGTCCAAATTTCTTGGTTTAACATGAGCAGAAACAACTAAATTCTTGAACTTTTCTTACCTAACTTATTTCCATTATGTTTAGTCTTAAATTAGTACAAATTAATTGAGCTTAATCATTTTGTGTTGAGATACATGAATCATTTTGATTGTCACATGTTGACAAAAATGGACATTTTAAGTGTTTTTAATGAAAGAAAATGACATGTTAGAGTTCTTATACATGGGTTATTTATTAAATGTGACCCTGCAGCACAAAAGCAGTCATGAGTAACACAGGTATATCTGTAGCAATAGCCAACAATACATTGTATGGATCAAAATTATACATTTCTCTTTTATGACAAAAATCATTAGGATATTAAGATCATGTTCCATGAAGATATTTTGTAAATTTCCTACCGTAAATATATCAAAACTTCATTTTTGATTAGTAATATGCATTGCTAAGAACTTCATTTGAACAACTTTAAAGGAGATTTTCTCAATATTTAGATTTTTTTGCACCCTCAGATTCCAGATTTTCTAATAGTTGTATCTCAGACAAATATTGTCCATCATAACAAACCATACATCAATGGAAAGATTATTTAGTAAGCTTTCAGATGATGCATAAATCTCAGTTTTGAAAAAGTAACACTTAAGACTGGGTTTGTTTTTGCTTAAAACATTGTCCAGTGAATTTAATTAAATTAAGTGAATACTTTACTTGTTTTGTTGAGCCAACTAAACGTTATTTGTTTAATTGACGTTGTTTTAATCTTGTTATCTGAACTAATTGCGTGGAAAAGTTTACTTTAATTTAATTTAAGTTCACTGAACAAGTTATTTTTTTGAGTGTGGAAGGATATGAAATAATCAGATCAACAAGAAAAAATAAGCATGTAAACACTTGAATATGAGTCTTATTGATTGTAAAATATATTGCACACATGCACAGTGCTGTGAAGCTTAAGTTTACATACATTTGATGTCATAAAAATGTGTTTCATCTGAATATTTGCTAAAAAGTTCTTCTACAATATAAGTCTGCTTTCTTTTTTATGGAAGTGTGTTTGCACCATGCTATAAACAATGTGAAAGAAAATTGCATTGCAATATCTCACAATTTTGAGGAGGGGAAAGTCTTTTTTTCTTTTAATTCTGTGACAAAATATATATATAATCAGAATTCTGAGGGAGAAAAAATCTTTTTGCAAGAAAAACGTCCAACCTGTGAGATAAGAAGTTGCACATTTATTTATTAATTTATTTAACTGCACATGCACTGCAAATATATATATATATATATATATAATTTTTTTTTTTCAAACATATCTGCTAATGGGGTAAAACAAAATAATCTTAATTCAAAGGCTAAACCAGATTATTTTTCTTGCCCCATTAGCAGATATTTTTGCTTGTTTTAAGGAAAAACTAACAACATTTTGAGAATTATTTTTTAATAAAACAAGACTTAATATCTTAAATCATGTTACTTGTCCAGTAAATGTATCTTGATTCAAGAATGTTTAGATATTTATACTAGAAAACAAGACAGAAACACTGAGTAAAAGAATCATATTTTGCAGTGCGTGCCAAAGTTTTGTTTGCATGAAGTAATGCACATGTACACAAATATATGAATCTGATTGCAGCATTTCAGGTTCATATAAACAACACTTTCAGAATTAATTCTGATTGACAAAAATATAACTGTGAAGCAATTAATGCTGCATGGTTTAAGATATCTGTGCTTTGACAAACATGAGAGATGTCGCTGGTTCCTCTGAGCTCTGAGACACGTGTTTTAATGTGTCTGTCACTTGATGATTAGAGAGGTTATTTTGGATGTGATGGTCCTTTACAACATATGCAAGATGTTTTCCACCTTAAAAACACATGATGTAATGGATATCAGGTGTGATTGTTGGGAGTCAGGAGCTGTACATGTGAACATGAGACTGTCATCAGCTGTTTACAGTAATATCTTCATCAGTTTGCAGTGTCCTACTGCTTCTTTAGATGCGATTCAAGCTGCATTACACTACAAAAAATGAATATCTTCCACAGTATTTGTGTCTTGTTTTCCTCTGCAATACATTCATAAACCAAGATACATTTACTGGAGAGACTAAATGATATAATCCAGCTAACAGGGACCGTTCTCACAACCTTCACAAATGTATTTTAACAGTTATATAAACGTTAGGACAAAACGTTCTTGAAGTCATGTTTATGGAATGTTCTTATCATATTCATAACATACTTTGATCATCCCATGATGACTTTATTTGTGCTTGAGCGCTCTAAGGAACAACCTTTTAAAGAACCTTATAGAAAACTGGACATTTTAACATAACATTTTAAATGTTCAAATAACGTTATATTTTGGGAGAAAATAAATTTAGTAGAATGTTGTAAGACACGTTTGTAACCTTTAAATAATGTTATAATGATAACAAAAATTTTGACATTCTTCGAATATAAAAATAAAGGTTCATATAATGTTACAGTTTGGGTGAAAATAAAGTTAGTAGAATGTTGTATGGAATGTTTTTGTAACCTTTAAATAATGTTATAACGATCACAACAAAATTTGATATTTTAAATAATGACAAGAAAACTATACATTTTAGTGTTCGTAGAAAATATATTAAAAAAAATAGTTCAGATAATGTTATATTTTGGGTGAAAAAAAAAGTCTAACATTGTAAGAAACACTTTGTAACATTTAGATAACATTCTAATCACAATTAAAAAAACTTTAAAAAAACTAGACATTTCAATGTTTTATAAACGTTTTGAAACAATGTTCCCACGATGTTTTTATAACCTAAATTTATCACCAAGGAAGATATGTCTTGCTTTCTGAAAAATGTACCAAAATGAAGTGAGTTTTGCCTAAAACATGCACAAATATCTATCAGTGGGCTCAGAAACATAAACTTAATTCAAGGCCATACAAGATTATAATTCTGACTACATTAGATATTTCTCCTGTTTCTTTTAATTAATTTTGTTACAAACCCCCCATGAATACTAAAAAGTATCAAATTATATAACATTACAGAATATACTTTCCCAGCCCTACATTTATCAAACAGAAAATAACATTAAAAATAATAAGTTATGTGCTTTATAAAAGCTTATAAAGTTATAGCTTTGATTCCAAAGGAATATTTTCTCGGGTCATTTCACAGACCGCAGATATTTTTCTTGTTTCAGGCAAATCCTCTTCAGATATGTGTATATGGAAGAACACATTGTTTGCAGTGCAGAAGCGTCCAGCAGCTGTGAGGAGAGAGAGTGTTAGAAGTGAATGTGTGCCGCCCATCCCATCGAGAAGAGTCCCTTCTGAAATAAACCGAGGAGGAGCTCAGGAACATCATTAGAGGTGCTGATGACCCTCCAGTCACACTGGAATAAAGACTGCCGTCTGGACGATGAAGATCACTCTTCCTCTGTGTGCTGATCTTTACACAGTCAGGTAAGCGAAGAGAGAGAACATGTACGTTCAGATCTGAGACGATCAGAGGTGTTTGATTGGTTTGTTCTCTTCACAGGAGATGAGTTCTGCTCTCATTCATGACAAACTCTTCATCAAGTCATTCTGGGAGCAAAAGATCAACAATCACAATCACATGACAGACACCGAAGAAGAGAGGATGAAGAGGAGCGCTCTCACCAAGTGAGTCTCGATTACATCACAATATAATATTACTGGCCTTTTATATTTATAATAAAACAACTAGACTACACAAAATGACTGTACACTGTACAAGTTAAATTATTTAAGATATTATGTCATGTTTTCTGTAAAAAAATCAAATGTTAGTTTTTGCTTAAAACCAGCAGAAATATCTTCCAATGGGGTAAAAAAAATAATCTTTAGTCTTTTAATTATTTTTCTTACCCCATTGACACATATTTTTGCTTGTTTTAAGACATTTTGATTATATTTGACTAACATTTTTTTTTAAATATCTTAAATCATTTAAATGCATCTTGATTTAAGAATGTTTAGATATTTATTCTAGAAAACAAGACAAAAATTCTGAATGCAGTGTAGAAGTGATATTTTTACTCTTTTTGTAACATATATGGATAATGATAACATAATAATTGCAAGTTAAAAGTAAAAACCACTCCACACTCCCTATATTATATTCTTTCTTCTGTTTGATTGCACACATATATTATTATTATGATGCACAGTCCAGTGGCTCTGAGCTGATATTTAATATCTGTGTCCTGCTGAGAACAGAAGATTATCAGAGTAACGGCCCTCAAATTCAATAATCCATGTTGAGACGGCAGCAGGTGTACAAATATATTCAACCGTATTCCTCACATACAGTCAATTATACTTATGTTACAGCATATTCAGAGAATTATTAAAGCTTTTTGATCTCACATCCAACCAACTATTATATAATACACACTGACTTTATATATACTTGTCTATATGTTTATATATGTGTTTTTTTTTTTTTTGTGTATATGCAAAGGAATTAAATTGATCAAAAGTGACAGTAAAGACATTTATAATGTTACAAAATATTTCTATTTTTAATAAATGCTGTTCTTTTGAACTTTCTATTCATGAAAGAATCCTGCAAAATTAAATGCATCACAGTTTCCACAGAAATATTGTGCAGCTCAACTGTTTTCAACATTGATAATAATCAGAAATGTTTGTTGAGCAGTAAATCAGTATATTATTATGATTTCTGAAGATCATGTGACACTGAAGACTGGAGTAATGATGCTGAAAATACAGCTGCAGATCACAGAAATACATTACACTTTAACACATATTCACATAGAAAACAGCTGATTTAAATTCTAATAATATTTCACATTTTTACTGTATTTTTGATTGAATCAATGCAGCCTTGGTGAGCAGAAACATTAAAAGAAATCCTACTAACCTCAGTTCATGTGCTTGAAACTATGTGGTGTTTTATCAGAAAGCTGTTTTGGTATTGATTGACATGCATGAACTCTGCAGTAATAAGAGGTTGTAACGGTGTGATTTCAGACTGCGTGACGAGTGGCTCACCAGACTGGAGCTTCGGACCAAACATCTGAAGAATTTTGGCGACGTTCGCGGGGGAAATCCAGCCCTGAACTAACAAGCAGATCTAACTGTGACACACAGATGAGTGCAGCTCAATAAACACACGGTCACTGACTGCTGCTCCGCTCTTTATTTCACACATTCACAGCGATGGAAACAGAGAGGATCTGGCCGCGGTGAACAGGTGCGATGAAGGACACGAGCGCTGGCATTTCACAGCCGCGTCGAAACACTGATCCGGACGAACAACTGACAGAGCTGCTGACAGACGGCGTCTTACGAGCCGCCCCTGTATTTCAGCGCTTGCTTAAACACAATCCATCATCAATAATTAACACAAACACCTCTGCCTCGCTGTTGGAAGTGTCAGAGGTCATCGAATATTACAAACTAAACAACAATCTGGTGCTCAAATGAAAGTCCAGCGAGAGTTTATAATGAAAACATACAGACGCCAACAAAAATCAGTCAAAGAGGAACCAAAACAGAGCCGTTTTACAAACAAACAAGTCATCTACTTCTTCTTCTTCTTTCCTTTCTTCCCTCCTTCTCCCTGCTGCGATCCGGCCTCGGCTCCGCCGCTCTTCTGTGTTCTGCTCTTCAGCTTCGGGATCATCTCCGCCACATAAAACATCACATCTTTCCCTAAAGACACAGAGAAAACTGATGTCATTTCCCTTTATTATACACCACAGTATGCGTTTCAGAAATATTGCATCTAAGACGTAAGGACACTAGGCGTCAAGATTAATCTAAATAAATGAGATTAATCAGCATCAACCATCTTCCTATCCTATACGAGTAGTGCTTTTCAACAAGAGAGAAACTTTAAGGGTCCCTGCAGTTTCCAAGCAAAATAACAGTTTGATGCCATTAATATTAGGATTGTCATTTTACAGTTATAATGTAAAATATTTTTAATTATTGTATTACAATTTCATATAATTTATCATTTGTATAACCACAAAGTTTTGGCCAAATCATGCAGCCCTAAAAACAAGCAGAGCAAAGCTGGAATTGCTCTCTTTATTTGCAGTCATGGTTTTTAATCAGAAAAAATGCTATTCATTTTCTCCTAAATCTTGCAGCCCTATTTGAAAACTAATTATTCAATGCAGCGAACGCATAACTCACTAGATGCAAACTTGTCTTGGCACAAACTTCCATCCTCGAGTTTGATCTGAATCCGCACTCTTCCTCTGAACTGGACGTCTCTGTTCCATTCACGCGGATACATCTTGTTCTGGAAGAGGAAATGATGTCACGATTTCACATTCACACTAAATACAAGAACCAGAGCACGAATAAACCGATGATCAGACCTCCACCAGAACATTGACTCCAGCAGCGGTGAGAACGTCCCGGATCTCAGCACACGACGGGTTCTCCACAGCCTGAACACACACACACACACACTCAGATTAAACACACACACACACACACACACACTCGGATTAAACACACACACACACACACACACACACACACTCAGATTAAACACACACACACACACACACACACACACTCGGATTAAACACACACACACACACACACACACACTCAGATTAAACACACACACACACTCAGATTAAACACACACACACACTCAGATTAAACACACACACACACTCAGATTAAACACACACACACACACACTCAGATTAAACACACACACACACACTCAGATTAAACACACACACACACACACACTCAGATTAAACACATACACACACACACACACACACACACACACACACACACAGATTAAACAAACACACACACACACACACACACACAGATTAAACAAACACACACACACACACACACACACACTCAGATTAAACACACACACACACACACTCAGATTAAACACACACACACACACACACACACACACACACACACACTCAGATTAAACACACACTCAGATTAAACACACACACACACACACACACACTCAGATTAAACACACACTCAGATTAAACACACACACACACACAGATTAAACAAACACACACACACACACACACACACACACAGATTAAACACACACACACACTCAGATTATACACACACACACACACACACACACACACACACACACTCAGATTAAACACACACACACACACACTCAGATTAAACAAACACACACACACACACACACAGATTAAACACACACACACACACACACTGATTAAACACACACACACACTCAGATTATACACACACACACACACTCAGATTAAACACACACACACACAGATTAAACAAACACACACACACACACAGATTAAACAAACACACACACACACAGATTAAACAAACACACACACACTCAGATTAAACACACACACACAGATTAAACACACACACACAGATTAAACACACACAAACACACACACACACTCAGATTATGAACAACACCAGCAGCAACACTCACCTTCTCTGCAGGTATTCTTCTGCCTTCTGCTATGGTCTTTTTACTGTTGATGTATGACGGATAGATGCACAGAAACCTGATGGGAAAAAATATATAAATATAAATGTGTGTGTGTGTGAGAATATAAAAAAGTTATTTATTTATATGTAATTTAACAAATAAAACAAAATCAATTAATATTTAGTAAATAAATCTTAAAAACAATTATACATTTCAAAATTATATTTGTAAAATATGTAAATATTATAAATAAACATTACATATACATATATACATGCACATAAATACATATTTTAAAATATTTAAAAATGTAACAAATACATATGTGCGAATAAAAAAAATAAAATTATTTATATACAATTTAAAAATACATATTTTAAGAATAATATATAAATCAATGCATATTTAATAAATATAAATTCTTAAAGTTAATTATACATTTCAATATTTTATTTATAACACTTAAAAATAAATATAAAATAATATACATTATCTTAAAAAATACTTCAATGTAAAACGCACGCGCGCGCACGCACACACCCACATATATACAAACACACACACATTACTCTCTCTCACACGCACACGCGCGCGCACGCATACATTACTCCACTGAGTTTTGTAGTTGTGTTACTCAGATATATAAAGTACTGAATTGTCTGTCAAACTGACCGCTCTTTCTCCGCCGGGTTGGTCGTTAAATGCGCCATATCTTCTGATGCTCCTGGGTTTAATTCGCGTTTTGGGACGCAATCGTTTGATTCTGAACGCTTGGAAGTGAAATGCTGATGAGTGTTTCTGTGAACACGTCACTTCCGGCGGCGGGCGTCTGCTTCTGCTCTTCCGCGGTGATCGCGGCGTGACGTCACAGCGCCGCCCGTCGGTCCGGAGAGCGCTAGGCTAGCAGCAGTTAGCATGCAGCATGTTTACCTTTAATAACGCGTCGCAAACTCGATAACATGTTCATAAAGATGATGAAATATGTCAGAAGATGTGAAGGTGAGTAACAGACTGACTGTGTAGACTTTAGTTCAGCATCATTACTCCAGTCTTCAGAAATCATAATAATATACTGATTTACTGCTCAACAAACATTTCTGATTATTATCAATATTGAACACAGTTGTGCTGCACAATATTGTTGTGGAAACTGTGATATTTTTAAATTTTTCAGGATTCGCAGATGAATAGAAAGTTCAGAAGCATAGAAATCTTTTGTAATGTTATTATAAATGTGTTTAATGTCACTTTAGATCAACTGAATGCATCTTCAATAAATACAAGTATTAATTTAATAATTTTTTGTTTATAAACGTTTTATATCTCACAGTTCTGAGTTTATATCGGTAGTCTGGGTTTATATCTCTATTTTATATCTCTCTTCAGAGTTTATATCCTTAATTCTGAGCTTATATCTCTCAGTTATATCACCTTGAGAAACCCGTTTCAGTTTAACCAGGTAAGTTCAGGATTAACTGGTTTCGTCACCATGCTACGCTCTTGCTACGCTCTTGCTACGCTCTTGATACGCTCATGCTACGCTCATGCTACGCTCATGCTACGCTCATGCTACACTCATGCTACACTCATGCTACACTCATGCTACACTCTTGATACGCTCTTGATACGCTCATGATACACTCATGCTACACCACTCATGCTACGCTCTTGATACGCTCATGATACGCTCTTGATACGCTCATGATACACTCATGCTACACCACTCATGCTACGCTCATGATACACTCATGCTACACTCTTGATACGCTCTTGATACGCTCATGATACACTCATGCTACACTCTTGATACACTCATGCTACACCACTCATGCTACACCACTCATGCTACACCACTCATGCTACACCACTCATGCTACACTCTTGATACACTCTTGATACGCTCATGCTACGCTCATGATACACTCATGCTACACCACTCATGCTACGCTCTTGATACACTCATGCTACACCACTCATGCTACACCACTCATGCTACACTCTTGATACACTCATGCTACACTCATGCTACACTCTTGATACACTCATGCTACACTCTTGATACACTCATGCTACACTCATGCTACACTCTTGATACACTCTTGATACACTCTTGATACACTCATGCTACACTCATGATACACTCATGCTACACCACTCATGCTACACCACTCATGCTACACCACTCATGCTACACCACTCATGCTACACTCATGCTACACTCTTGATACACTCTTGATACACTCTTGATACACTCTTGATACACTCATGATACACTCATGATACACTCATGATACACTACTCATGCTACAGTCATCCTACACTCATGCTACACCACTCATGCTACACCACTCATGCTACACTCATGCTACACCACTCATGCTACACCACTCATGCTACACCACTCATGCTACACCACTCATGCTACACCACTCATGCTACACTCATGCTAGCTACACTCATGCTACACTCATGCTACACTCATGCTACACTCATGCTACACTCATGCTACACTCATGATACACTCATGATACACTCATGATACACTCATGATACACTCATGCTACACTCATGCTACACCACTCATGATACACTCATGCTACACTCATGATACACTCTTGATACACTCATGATACACTACTCATGCTACACTCATGCTACACCACTCATGCTACACTCATGCTACACTCATGCTACACCACTCATGCTACACTCATGCTACACTCATGCTACACTCATGCTACACTCATGCTACACTCATGCTACACTCATGATACACCACTCATGATACACTCATGCTACACTCATGCTACACCACTCATGCTACACTCATGCTACACTCTTGATACACTCATGCTACACTCATGCTACACTCTTGATACACTCATGCTACACTCATGCTACACTCATGCTACACTCATGCTACACTACTCATGCTACACCACTCATGCTACACCACTCATGCTACACCACTCATGCTACACCACTCATGCTACACCACTCATGCTACACCACTCATGATACACTCATGCTACACTCTTGATACACTCATGCTACACTCTTGATACACTCATGCTACACTCATGCTACACTCATGATACACTCATGATACACTCATGCTACACTCATGATACACTCATGCTACACTCATGCTACACTCTTGATACACTCTTGATACACTCATGATACACTACTCATGCTACAGTCATGCTACACCACTCATGCTACACTCATGCTACACTCATGCTACACCACTCATGCTACACTCATGCTACACCACTCATGCTACACTCATGCTACACCACTCATGCTACACCACTCATGCTACACCACTCATGCTACACCACTCATGCTACACTCATGATACACTCATGATACACTCATGCTACACTCATGCTACACCACTCATGCTACACTCATGCTACACTCATGCTACACCACTCATGCTACACCACTCATGCTACACCACTCATGCTACACCACTCATGCTACACTCATGATACACTCATGATACACTCATGCTACACCACTCATGCTACACCACTCAAGTTCAAGTTGAGCTTTATTGTCATTCCGCTACATGTGGGGACATGCAGTGGAACGAAATGTCGTGTCTCGCAGGACCACGGTGCTACATAAATACAGACATACAACAATGAAGTAAGAAAAAACACTATAAACCTATACACTACTAACAGATTTAACTATAAGTATACTATATATAAGTATTTACCCTATACAAACTAAAAGAATAAAGGATAAAAAATACAACTATACGAATGCTTCACATAAATATTATCCTATACAAACTAAAAAATAGAAGACGAAAAATACAAACTGTACATGTGCAAAGAGAGACATTTGAGTCAGCAGCACTCATGCTACACCACTCATGCTACACCACTCATGCTACACTCATGCTACACTCATGCTACACTCATGCTACACTCATGCTACACTCATGCTACACTACTCATGCTACACCACTCATGCTACACCACTCATGCTACACCACTCATGCTACACCACTCATGCTACACCACTCATGCTACACCACTCATGCTACACTCATGCTACACTCATGCTACACTCATGCTACACTCATGATACACTCTTGATACACTCATGATACACTACTCATGCTACAGTCATGCTACACTCATGCTACACCACTCATGATACACTCATGCTACACTCATGCTACACCACTCATGCTACACTCATGATACACCACTCATGATACACTCATGCTACACTCATGCTACACCACTCATGCTACACTCATGCTACACCACTCATGCTACACTCATGCTACACCACTCATGCTACACTCATGCTACACCACTCATGCTACACTCATGCTACACCACTCATGCTACACCACTCATGCTACACCACTCATGCTACACCACTCATGCTACACTCATGATACACCACTCATGCTACACTCATGCTACACCACTCATGCTACACCACTCATGCTACACCACTCATGCTACACCACTCATGCTACACCACTCATGCTACACCACTCATGCTACACTCATGCTACACCACTCATGCTACACCACTCATGCTACACCACTCATGCTACACCACTCATGCTACACCACTCATGCTACACCACTCATGCTACACCACTCATGCTACACTCATGCTACACCACTCATGCTACACCACTCATGCTACACTCATGATACACTCATGATACACTCATGCTACACTCATGATACACTCATGCTACACTCATGATACACTCATGATACACTCATGATACACAGCTACTCTGCTCCGGAGCAGGTTTTATTCTGGGGCAGAGATCACAAACCCAAACTGGACCAATCAGCTGTGAGCAAAGAGACATATATCTGATGCAATGAATCTCCCGCTCCTAATTAAAGCAGGTTACAGTCAAAGACTTTTACAGCTACTTATTTATTATATTTATATTACATTAACTGTAATTGTTTATAATTCATCTAATATATTCATATAATTATTATATGAAGTGGAAGTTAATTTCAAGCTTCATACTTATTAAATACACACACGGATATAGATAAGCTTTAATATATCCAACTTTTAAAATGACTTATGTTTTCCTTTTGAGCTCTGTGTGAAACTATATATAAATATATATATATATATATATATATATATATCAGGAAACATGAACAAATGAGTAAAATGTAAATAAAAGTAACCATGACAATAAATAAACAAGCCAAGGACACATGAAAAAGCTTTATTCAAACATATTGTTCTAACAATCATGTATTTACAGGCAGTGACCTGTAAATTTATAAAAATACAGTATTTATAAAAATACTGTTTATAATACTCACATTTTGTGAAAAACTAATATATTGTTTTTTAAATAATGCCATGTTAAATACGGTTTTAAATGTTTAAATTAAATACGGTATGTTTTTTGTATGTATATAATCCAAAAATCTAAATAAACTAGCAATTATATTCTCTTTATAAGCAATGTTATTTTATTGCTTATACAGTATATTTAGAAGAATCACACATTTATTTTAGAGCATTAGGATCCTGACATTATATTCATGACCAATAACCTCACGTCCCTCAATTCTTATCACTGAAAAAAAAAGTGTATTATTTAAATTATTTATACTTTATTGTAGAAGTTCTTGTGCTGCCTTTATGCTGATTTTAAAAATAAATTACTGTATTTTAGTTTGTTGTAATTAAAAATAACAGTACATTCACATTTATTCATTTAGCAGATGCTTTTATCAAATGAGGAGTATAATCGGCAAACTATCTTTAAAGTAATGAGAATCATTTAGCATTATAATGAATCTTTAAAGTCAAATTCTGGACACATTATTATGATGAGAAGTACAGTGCCATAATCTGGCTTTGTGTAAAATGTATTTATCACTTTCTATTCTAATTCTATTTTATCTATTTTATATAAAAAAAACTTGACCCTCTATCACTTGCACTCTCTATTTGTTTTATAACTGCTTGTTTTTCTTAAAAAAGTAAAGAAATAACACTAGCTTTTTATATTCTTTTTATATTCTATCTACTTGTGGTGTGAATCTCGGTGTGTGTGAATATATTTGTGTGTGTGTGTGAGAGTGTGTGTGAGTGTGTGTGAGTGTGAGTGTGTGTGTGTGTGTGTGTGTGTGTGTGTGTGAATATCAGTGTGTGTGAGAATATGTGTGAATATCGGGGTGTGTGAATATGTGAGTGTGAGTGTGTGTGTGTGTGTGTGTGTGAATATCAGTGTGTGTGAGAATATGCGTGAATATCGGTGTGTGTGAATATCGGTGTGTGGATCAGTGTGTGTGAATCTCTCACACACGCTCTGTTTCTCAGCTAAAAGTCTAAACAAGATTATTTTTCTTGCCCCATTGGCAGATATTTTAGCTTGTTTTAAGCAAAAACTCACAAAATTTTGATTATTTGTTTTTTTTAGAAAACAAGACATAATGTCTTAAATCATTTCACTTGTACAGTAAATGCATCTTAATTCAAGAATGTTTAGATATTTATTCTAGAAAACAAGACAAAAACACTAAGTAAGAGAATGATTTTTTTGCAGTGTATAAAAAATGCATAGTTTTTAGTAAGGGAATGAATCTTTCCAAATGCTTTAAGACCCTCAAAATACACAGTTATTTTTAATACAATTATTTTGTTTTTAATAAGATATAATCATTAAGAAAAGGTTACATGTTGTGTTGAGGTTATTTTTGACCCAGGTGTGTATGGAGCACCATTAGGTGTCAAAAATATGCTTTGTAAAATTATCTATGAAATTATATTAGTGTCAAAACACCTTTGTAAAATGTATTTCATCTTTTCCCATATCTTACACACTTTTGGGACTGGATTTTGTTGATAAACATGAATATGTATGTCTATTGACGAATCACTGCGACGTGAAAAACTGTATGCAAATAAAATGAATTTATTTAGTCTGAAGACTTTTCAAAGTCATATGTATGTACTTTTGATATAATTGCTCAAAAACAGTCAAAATTTATGAAACCCACATATTTATAAATTCAAAGGAATTCACTTAAATTCTATTCATTCCAATAATTCTCAGATTATATGTTCTTATAAATCACATACAATGAATTATTCAAATAAAATGTCTTATCAATATTTAAAAATATATATTTTGCATGGTTCTTTTTTTTGGCGTGTTTCATGTGTAATTTGAATGTTTCTCAATGTTTTAATTATTTAAAACAAAAAGAGGTAAATGCAGTAATAATATGGTAACATTCAAAACGTAGAAATTGTTTCACATTCACGCATTAATGAGAAGTTGCTGATCAGATATAATACTCTGTTAGTTGATAAATGTAATGAAATGTTATGTTGTTTTATAAAATAATTTTTCAGGTCCAAATGGTCCCAGAATGCAAAATAGTATACAGTTTTTGAATGCATTATTAGGGTCACAATAAGACAAAGCAACAACTAAAATAATAAAGATATTTCTTATTTTAATTTTTGATTTTTGATTCTGAAGGACTGTGATTCCAGCCTCATTTCAATGTGATTTTCTTGATCTTGAAAAGTAAATCTTTTAACTCCATGAGCATTTTTATAGTGAATATGCATTTTTCTAGTTCAGATATTGTGAGTGAAATATTTTAATGTCATGATGTTTCCTGTTTGCAACGGTCTAAATCATGTATGAAGCAGAATGTTAAACCATTAGAAATAATATGAATTACACTGTTTGATTGTTTAAAGATTGTGTCGACTGGAGAAAACAACATTTAATTCAATTCAAGTTTATTTGTTTAGCGTTTTTCACACTACATACAGTTTCAAAGCAGAGAAAATGCTTGTTTCAGTGTTACAATTAGGAAATATTATTCTGTTATTGGCCAGAGATGAGTGTGTCAAAGTAATCTGTAATTCTGTATTTAGCTAACGTCGTGCATTCTGTTAAATAGACACAATAAGGCCGTAATTTCATTTCAATACAATGTAAAGATAATAAAACATAAGGATATAAAACATATTCTGCTGTTATATCATGCATTTAATTGGAGTTCTATTACTGCATTATGTATGTACTGTATAATCCAAAAAGCTTTACACAGCAGATGCTGATTAAATCAATTTGATGAATACATCTTCTCATATGAAGTATTTTAACCCTGGTTCAGAGGTTTGCGTTCCAGCCGATCCAGTGTTTGAGCAGATAGTGAGCGATGGCCTGTTTGGGCGGCATGATGAACACGGCCTGCTTGTCTTTCATAAGAGCATCCACCACCTGAACAGCAGAGAAACACGGTAAAGACTTGAATAACTCTGTTAGAGGAATAGTTCAACACAGTGGATGCTCTGCAGTGAATGGGTGCCGTCAGAATGAGAGTCCAAACAGCAAAGTTTGGGATCAGTAAGATTTTTAATGTGTTTTAAAGATGTTTCTTCTGCTCATCAAGGCTGTATTTATTTGATCAAAAACACAGAAAAAAACTGTAATATTGTTAAATCTTATTGCAATTTAAAATAGCTATTTTCTGTGTGAATATGTGTTAAACTGTAATTTATTTCTGTGATCTGCAGCTGTATTTTCAGCATCATTACTTCAGTCGTCAGTGTCACATGATCTCTGATTAATAAAAAGTTAAAAAGAACAGCATTTATTTAAAAAAATTATATAAATTTAATAAAAAATGTATACATTTTGTGCTACAATATACAATGCTATTCAAAAGTTTGGGGTCAGTATTTATTTTTATTTTTTTGTTAAAGAAATGAATACTTTTATTCAGGAGGGATGTGTTGAATAAATAAATGTCATAGGAAAGACTTATATTGTTGGAAAAGATTTATATTTTGAACAGATGCTGTTCTTTTTAACTTTGTATTCATCAAAGAATCAAAGAAAAAAGTATCACATGTTCCAAAAAACAATATGAAGTGTTTCAACATTGATCAGTAAATCAGTATATTATGATTTCTGAAGATCATGTGACACTGAAGACTGCAGTAATGATGCTGAAAATACAGCTGCAGATCACAGAAATACATTCTATTTTAAAGTATATTAAAATAGGAAACCAATATTAGAAATTGCAATAAGATTTCACAATATTACTGTTTTTTTTCTGTATTTCTGATCGAATAAATACAGCCTTGATGATCAGAAGAGACTCCCTTAAAAACATTAAAAATCTTACTGATCCCAAACTTTTGAGCGGCAGTATATATATATATGTATACAGGTCCTTCTCAAAAAATTAGCATATTGTGATAAAGTTAATTATTTTCTGTAATGTACTGATAAACATTAGACTTTCATATATTTTAGATTCATTACAACACAACTGAAGTAGTTCAAGCCTTTTATTGTTTTAATATTGATGATTTTGGCATACAGCTCATGAAAACCCAAAATTCCTATCTCAAAAAATTAGCATATTTCATCCGACCAATAAAAGAATGGCCATGATGTTCATTTATGCACTCAATACTTGGTCGGGAATCCTTTTGCAGAAATGACTGCTTCAATGCGGCGTGGCATGGAGGCAATCAGCCTGTGGCACTACTGAGGTGTTATGGAGGCCCAGGATGCTTCGATAGCGGCCTTAAGCTCATCCAGAGTGTTGGGTCTTGCGTCTCTCAACTTTCTCTTCACAATATCCCACAGATTCTCTATGGGGTTCAGGTCAGGAGAGTTGGCAGGCCAATTGAGCACAGTAATACCATGGTCAGTAAACCATTTACCAGTGGTTTTGGCACTGTGAGCAGGTGCCAGGTCGTGCTGAAAAATGAAATCTTCATCTCCATAAAGCTTTTCAGCAGATGGAAGCATGAAGTGCTCCAAAATCTCCTGATAGCTAGCTGCATTGACCCTGCCCTTGATAAAACACAGTGGACCAACACCAGCATCACTGACTGTGGGTACTTGACACTGGACTTCAGGCATTTTGGCATTTCCCTCTCCCCAGTCTTCCTCCAGACTCTGGCACCTTGATTTCCGAATGACATGCAAAATTTGCTTTCATCCGAAAAAAGTACTTTGGACCACTGAGCAACAGTCCAGTGCTGCTTCTCTGTAGCCCAGGTCAGGCGCTTCTGCCGCTGTTTCTGGTTCAAAAGTGGCTTGACCTGGGGAATGCGGCACCTGTAGCCCATTTCCTGCACACGCCTGTACACGGTGGCTCTGGATGTTTCTACTCCAGACTCAGTCCACTGCTTCCGCAGGTCCCCCAAGGTCTGGAATCGGTCCTTCTCCACAATCTTCCTCAGGGTCCGGTCACCTCTTCTCGTTGTGCTGCGTTTTCTGCCACACTTTTTCCTTCCCACAGACTTCCCACTGAGGTGCCTTGATACAGCACTCTGGGAACAGCCTATTCGTTCAGAAATGTCTTTCTGTGTCTTACCCTCTTGCTTGAGGGTGTCAATGATGGCCTTCTGGACAGCAGTCAGGTCGGCAGTCTTACCCATGATTGCGGTTTTGAGTAATGAACCAGGCTGGGAGTTTTTAAAAGCCTCAGGAATCTTTTGCAGGTGTTTAGAGTTAATTAGTTGATTCAGATGATTAGGTTAATAGCTCGTTTAGAGAACCTTTTCATGATATGCTAATTTTTTGAGATAGGAATTTTGGGTTTTCATGAGCTGTATGCCAAAATCATCAATATTAAAACAATAAAAGGCTTGAACTACTTCAGTTGTGTTGTAATGAATCTAAAATATATGAAAGTCTAATGTTTATCAGTACATTACAGAAAATAATGAACTTTATCACAATATGCTAATTTTTTGAGAAGGACCTGTATATGTGTGTGTGTGTGTGTGTGTGTATAAACTTAAACTAGTTGCCAATGCAACATTTCTTATTTTTGTTTAGTGTAACTTGATATACTAAAATAACTAAAACTGGGGGGAAAAAACAATAAAAAATGACAAATGATGTAAACAAACATTATGTATTTGTATTTGTAACAAACATTATGTACAAACGGGCATTTAAAGGGTTAAAATCCTGAAAATGAATGCATTTTTAGTAGTTATTGGCATGTCAGTGAAAGCAGAAAAAAAAATGTATATAAAATATTTTGTGAGCATTTTTTGACACAAACATTTTTGACCTTTGTAACTTTTTTTAAATGGAGACCTGTTGCCGTCTCATTGTTACCAAATATCTCACCTGTTGCCGGGTAAACCAGCGCGCCTCTTCGATCTCGTTCTGGTCCACTTTGATGTCCGTCGTCACGGCGACGCAGTGGCAGCCAATCATCAGGCAGGAGGGCATAGGCCAGGCCTGACAGGACAGGTAGTGCACGGGTCCCACCTGAACACCGCTCTCCTCCTGCACCTCCCTCCTCACCGCCGCCTCCAGCGTCTCTCCTGAGCATCACACACTCCTCATCAGTCACCATATCATCAACATCACCGCCATATTACCGTCGTCACAGGTAATAAATGGAAAAGCTGAATAAATAAGCTTTCCATTGATGTATGGTTTTTTAGGATAGGACAATATTGGCAATATAAAAAAAAATCTAAATATTGAGAAAATCTCCTTTAAAGTTGCTAAAGCGATGCTTTCAACACAATTGTTTTGGAAAAAGGTTCATTACTCGAAGCTTTTCAAAATGGTTTATCCTGTGGCATAATAAATCAAACATAAATCTGTGATCTGTCTGTTTTAACTCCTATTTCATGGGCAAAGTTCATTTCAGCTTAATATAGAAATTGCAGAGGTTTATCTTTCATTTTTTTATCAAGAGTACAGTTGTACAGTTTAATTTGTTTTGCATCTTGAAGAACTTTTTCACGATATTCTAATTTTTTGAGATGCACCTGTATGTTGTAATAAAGCATTTATTAACACACAAATAATAAGCTTTCTAAATGTACATTTAAATAGTTTATTAATCATTTACTTGCACTTTCTAAATGATCTTATGAACCACTGACAACTCCTAAATAACTGGTTTGTTAATAATTGATCATTAATAAAGTATGAAAATACAATTATTAAACATTATAGATATGCTCAAGAACAAAACATGTATAGCTGTATTTATAAACTGCTTACTACTGACTTAATATTGGAGCAATGCTTTATAAAGGATGAATTGACTATTTACTAATGCTTAACTTATGATGCATAGTGTGCAGCTATTATAGTGTTACTGAATTTAAATGTACAAAATTGTTTTTGTTTTTTTAAATATTGTACACTGCAAAATTATTCACTTAGTGTTTGACTTGTTTTCTAATATAAATATCTAAACTTCTTGGATCAAGATGAATTTACTGTACAAGTAAAATTATTTAAGATATTATGTCTTGTTTTCTGTAAAAAAAAAATATATATACACATTTTGTGAGTCTTTGCTTAAAACAAGCAGAAATATCTGCCAATGGAGCAAGAAAAATATTCTTGTTTAGCCTTTGAATTAAGATTATTTTTCTTACCGCATTGGTAGATATTTTTTCTTGTTTTAAGCAAAAACTAACAGTTTTTTTTTTTTTTTTGAAAACAAGACTTATCTTAAATAATTTTACTTGTACAGGAAATGCATCTTGATGATCAAGACAAAAATACAAAGAAATTTTTTTTTTGCAGTGTATCATGGACTTCATATCGCGATATTATCGTGAGATTTCGATATCGTTGCATCCCTACTCAAGCACCGCGGCTTCATTATCAGATACCTGGCTCCACGAAGCCGGCAAGGCACGAGAACATCCCCGGAGGGAAGATCTTCTTGCGTCCCAGCATGCACTGCTTCCCGTCGGGGTGGAGGACCAGCATGATGACCACAGGATCTGGAGAAACACAGACTGTGAAACATCCCTCTCCCTGAGCTCCAGCGCAGCTGTAATGCAGTGGTTACTTGCCCACTCTGGGGTAACAGGTGTTATGGACGCCCTGGAGACTCCTGCAGCCTGCTCTCAAACAGGTCCTCTTGTAGCCAGCCTCTTCTACTTTGGTGTCGCTGCCGCAGGTCGGGCAGAAGCGGTAACGGCTGTGCCACGCGAGGACCGATCGGGCCTGAGCCACCACACCTGTGTGAATGATGGGAAAATAACACGCATCCTTATCAAACAATACACAGCTGTGCTAAAACACAGAAGCAGTGCTTCTCAAGCTTTTGGACTCCACTGTTCACAACAATAATATTCACAAATGGTTAACTAAAACTAAAACCAAAACCATTTTTGTTACTTAAAATAAAATAAATGGTAATATAAAATATTTTTAAAATAATTTATTTCAGTTGTTTTCAAGCAACATTTCTCATTTTTGACGAGTTTAACTCAATGTACTAAAATAACTCAAATTGAAATTAATAAACAATGTATTGACATTTAAAAACAACAAAAATAAATTAAAAAGACAAAAACACACAACAAACTTACTTAACCTTTAACTAAAATTACCATAAAGCTGAAAATATAATAAAAAGCTGAAAATTCAAAATAATAACAAATATTCTAATAATTGACGAGACTGAGTGATACTAAAATAACTGGTTTGGTAACACTTTACAATAAGGTTACATTTGTTAACATCAGTTAATATGAACTAACAATCAAAAATACTTCTCCAGCATTTATTAATCTTAGTTAATGTTAACATATACTAATACATGATTAAAATCAAATGTTGTATCTGTTAATGTTATTTGTCACACATTAGTTTAGAAAGCAATTCTCATGATTAACTACACTGTACAAGAAAATAGTTGAGCAAACTTAAAAAATTAAGGCAAGCAGATTTTAGAGTTTTCTCAACTTATTTGTAAAACTTTTTAAGTTTGCTCAGCTTCTTCTACAATGCTGTAAAAAATCAAAAGTTGAGAGAACTTAAATGTTTAAGGCAACCAGCTTCAGCAGAAGTTTATACAACAAAAAGTAGAGAGAACTCAAAAATCTGCTGAAGCTGGTTGCCTTAAAGTTTTAAGTTTGCTGAGGAGAGGTTTAATGTTTGAGGAGACCCCCCCTCATGATTGTAAAGCGTTTTGGGTGTACAGCTATACACAATAAAGCACTATATACAGGCATTATTCATTCAACTTTTGTTTTTGTTTTTTACAGTGTAGCTGTTTATTAGCATGCATATTACTAACATATTGGCTGTTTATTAGTACTTATAAAGCACATATTAACTCTTTCCCTGCCAGCGGTTTTTTTTAAGACGCCAACATTTTTGAACGTTTTCAAAAAAGACTCAGATCGTACACCAGTGAACACACGGAAAGCTGGAAAATACCATCAGTGGCAGGGAAAGGGTTAATGCCATATTCTGCGTGACCATATTTTAGATCATATTTTACTCCAGATGCCTAAACTTAACAACTACTAACTATTAAGTAGGAGTTTGAGGCGAAAGCATTAGTTAATAGTGAGAATTGGAAATAAAGCGTGAATAATAAACTTAAAATAAGGTGTGACCATATTATTTAATAATGGACCTGAACTTAGATTTACTAACATTAACAAAGATGAATAAATACTGTAACAAATTCCCTTATAAACCTCTTAAAAACATGTTGTCCTCTGAATATTACTTTTCAGCTCATGGTCTGTGAATTGTACTTTGTTATGGATGTTTGTTAGTGGTCTAATTAATTAATTTATTTATTTTTTATATAAACTGAGCTTGAGTTTTGGAAAGGCGCTAGGCTATAAAATAAAAATGATTATTATTAAATGTATTGCTTGATGTTGGTTAATGCATTAACTAATGTTAATTAATGGGACCTTATTGTAAAATTGTGTTTTCTGAACCTATTTTAATTTAGAGATTAAAATAAGTGATTAAAATACTTAGAATTAAAATAATGTAATTGCAGGATTCGGGAAGTTTTAAGAGCTGAATGTTTGTCAGGGATCCTGCTGTTCCTGATTTACTGGATCAGGATTAACTATCAACATTTTTAAAGATATTTCTTACTTAACATTTAAAAAAAAATGTAATAAGTGTGTGTGTGTGTGTGTGTGTGTGTGTGAAAATAAGATGTAACCTCCTTTGTAATCATTACCATTTTTTTCATAACTGTTCTTTAATTACACAGTTTTTCTCAGGAACTGTAACAGATTACAGTTACTTTTATTTTGTAATTAAATTCGGTGATTCTGTTACATGTAACTAGTTACTCTGGTTTTAGTGACGTCTTTAACAGAAAGCCCACCAGCATCATCGTCGCTCAGCCGCAGGAGTCCTGGCATGGCTCCCTGAAGGAAGAAACTGCTGGGATCTTTCTCCTTGAGGAGTTGAGTGGGATCTTCTTCAGTGCTGAGAGCGAACCACGCCAGCATCCCATCATCCTCCTGCTGCTTCTCCACTCCGAGGAAAACCTCCAGGGTCCGGCTGCTCCCCAGCAGCTCCTGCACCGCGGCGGATCTGAGCTTACACAGCTTTATCTCCTCGTCCTCCTCCGCTCCGGAGCGCACCAGAGGACTCAGAGCGTGGAAGAGCAGGAACACGGTCTCTGGAGAAGCTCTTCTGGCCGCCAGCCACTCGCCGTCGCTGCGTTTGTCGCTCATTCGGTCCAGGATCTCTCTGTTGAAGTGAATGTCTGGCTCTTCTGCATCTCTGCTGGGCAGAAGCTGACGGAGGTCGTGACCCGGAGCGCTGGACAGAAGACGGGCGATGTGTCTGTGACCCCAGAACAAAGCCACGTCTCGAGCCGTCTGACCCGACCGGTTAGTGACGCTCGTATCACATCTGGTGCAGGTCAAGAAACAAGACATTCATCATCTCTTTTGCTTCAAGTCACATTTATATATATTTATATATGTGACCCTGGAGCACAAAACCAGTCATAAGGGTCAGTTTTTTGTGAAATTGAGATTTATACATCATCTGAAAGCTGAATAAATAATCTTTCCATTGATGTATGGTTTGTTATGATAGGACAATATTTGTCTGAGATACAACTATTAGAAAATCTGGAATCTGAGGGTGCAAAAAAATCTAAATATTGAGAAAATCTCCTTTAAAGTTGTTCAAATTAAGTTCTTAGCTCATGAAGTTCATTTATTCAAATTTCTTAGAATCAGCATAAATCTGAAATGATTGTGAAAACAATTAACTTAATTTCGTTGAAAAGTATGAAGATGGTTTAAATAAGCAATATTCAGTTAAAATGTATGAGATGGATTTATTGATGATAAATATATAAAGCTGGTTATTGTGTATTTAAAACACATTGTTCATTAACACTATTACTGAAATACAGTTTCATTTCTCTATGAGTGACAAATATGATCACATTATGCTTATGTTAAAACTGTGTAATTCAAATTGATGGAAATATTTTTATATGCAATCAATTCAAATGCATCAATCTTACATTTAGGCCTTTTTTTGAATGCAGGAAAATAATGTTAATGTTGCAAAATGAATCAGTTATGAAACAAACTCAATATAAAGCAGCTCTGCTTCAGATCAGGTTTGTGTGTTCTCCTGTGATGGTGATGGTGATGTTGTCTGGATGTGAGTGGTCTCACCCGTTGGACAGCAGGACTCTGGCCGCAGTGTAGTGACCGTGTCTTGCGGTCAGCATCAGAGCGCTCCAGCCCTGCTCTCCTCGCTGGTCCAGCAGCTCTCTGGACTGAGACAGCATGAGAGACAGCGTCTGCTCGTCTCCTCTGGACGCTGCATCCAGAAACCGCTCCAGCAGCTCGGATCGGACGCTCATCATCTCATCAAATCAGCAGATCAAAGAGACACAGTTGAGTAATGGACATCAGTTGCTTTTTCAACATCAACACGTTTAAAGCTAAATTTGTATTTACACTTTATTTATAAATTATTTGAATTATTATTGAATTAATTAAATATTTATATTTATATATATGTGTCCCTGCAGCACAAAAGCAGTCATGAGTAACACAGGTATATCTGTAGCAATAGCCAACAATACATTGTATGGATCAAAATTATACATTTCTCTTTTATGACAAAAATCATTAGGATATTAAGATCATGTTCCATCAAGATATTTAGTCAATTTCCTACCATAAATATATCAAAACTTCATTATTGATTAGTAATATGCATTGCTAAGAACTTCATTTGAACAACTTTAAAGGAGATTTTCTCAATATTTAGATTTTTTTGCTCCCTCAGATTCCAGATTTTCTAATAGTTGTATCTCAGCCAAATATTGTCCTTTTATTATCATAACAAACCATACATTAATGGAGAGATTATTTATTCAGCTTCAGATGATGCATAAACCTCAATTTGTACTCTCTCCTTCTCTCTAATATATACATATTCATATCAGTCCTGATTAGTAAAAGCTTTCCCAATTATTAATATATTTCTCTACTCTACAGACAGAAATCTATTATAATAGCAGTATAATAGTAATAATCTTTGTTCTTCTGACATGACAATGATTAGTAGGTCAAATTATGGAAATAGTATTTCTGTATTTCACACAGAAGATCATATTCAGTAAGTCATGTTTTTATAGGAAGAAGTTTTCATCTTTTTTAAGAATGAGCAGCAGTAATGATTGCTAATTTACTGACAGATTGATATTAATGTTCTGTATTTTATTCCTACACATGAACTAATCTGGCAATGGTATTTACGCATTTGATTATTTATTAATATAACTACTCACCAGCAGAACTGTTTCTGGATTTCATGGGTTGTGCTGAAGTTCAAAGTGTTTTGTGGATGTTTTGTAACGCGTCTGTGTGTCGCGCGCTTGTGACGCACTGACGCGACGCCTGGCGGAGAGCAGCGCTAATTACAGCAGACCGCAGTCAAAACCTTACAATCCTCATAGCTCTAAATATTTGCTAAATATTTCAAACATTATTTATAATGAAAATTTGTTTTATTTTACAAAACAATTTTTAAATTCACTTCTCATGTTAGAACTGGACACTAAACAGTCCTCATTACAGACATGCAGCACATCTCCAGACTTCAGTTTATAACTTTTCATCTAAAATATGGAAATATACACAATATCTATGTTCAAACTTTAGCTTTATATGATTGAATAGTGTTTTTTCCTTCATAAATGTGGTCCAGGGTCATATTTAGTCATTTTTGGAGATATTTGATCATCTCTTGAGCACAGTGTGTTTGTGTTTCGTTGTAATTCTGCATTAGTCAGCAGCACAGCACAATCACTGATTAACTCGGAGCTGATTGTAGGTCAGAAGCTCCTCTGAGAGCCTCAGAAACTCTGATGGGATCCGATGAACACGATCACACTCATCCTGATGGAGAAACTTCTGCTTTCTGAGGATTGTGTTCAGAGCAGGAGCAGACCGATGTGCTCCGTTCCTCCTCACCAGCAGATGAACCAGTGTGTGTTACTGCGGTGAGATCAGCATCTTCTCTCCTTCAGTCAGACTGAGTCACACATTAATGCAGAATGCATGATCATCATTTAGTCATAAATGTGTCATTCTGTGTGTTCATTGTTAAATATCCATATTCCCAGATATTGTGTAATATCATGTTGGAGCAGAGCACATGGTTTGTTGACTTTATGTGAGCAGAAGGACTTTGTCTCGTGTCTTTTGGCAAACACTGAACATGATGGTGAACCGCCAGTCAGTGTGTGTATATATATATAATTATTATTATTTATTTGTATATTTTTGGAACTGATAGTTTGAAGAACCTTTTACATACATGTTATCCAATGTTGGGTAAGTTACACCAAAAAAGTAATGAATTACTAGTTACTAATTACATCTTCAACAGTGTAATTAATTACTGTAGTAATTACTCTCTCCAAAAAGTATTTAATTACTTATTACTCAGTACTTTCTAAACCCTATATCAACCTCGACAAGTTAATGATTCTTAACTTTTTAATTCTTTCAAATAAATAAATTATTCTGGTCACACTTTAGATTAGGGGCCAATTCTCAACTATACTTTTGCCTCAGTATACTCCTAATTACTGCTTATTAATACTTAGTAAAGTAGTTGTTAACCCATCGAGAGTTTGCTTGGCTGTGTTTGGGATCATCTTCTTCTTCATCCTGGTACTGTAGGTGTTGGACTGAAGCAGCTAATATTAATTTCCACTGACGAGGGGCAGGATTGCTTTCTAATTACTGATAGATTTCTGCTGGAGTCTTGGCTTTTTGCACCTCACTTTCTTCATGTGTTCTATACGTTTTCCCTGCGTCATTGCATATTATTACACATAACTTCATTTCTATTTGTTTTTCTTTGCATGTATGGATTACTTGGGTTGTTATCGACATCTGGTGAAAATTTCAAGTCAACAGCACCTTTAGAAATATATTTACTGAGAAAAATGGTGTTCAATACTTATTTTACCCGCTGTATGAATCATTCCATGAAATCAGAGCCTTTTCCACTTGGACAAATTAAAAAATAAAATCAGCTTAATCAATATTTTTTAAATATGCATGAAATGAAGACACCTTCAAATGACAAGAAATTGTACTGTGCCATCTCAGGCTATGATGTAATTTATTATTTTATGACTATTTTTCTACCTCATGTTTTGGTGTTTTTGTCAACCCTGTTACCGACACAAGCGTCATTAGATAGTTTAATTAGAACTCATATGATATAGACATTAGCTCAATAATATACTGAAGTGACCTTTAAAATGTTTGAAATTTTACACAGACAAACAGGGTCAAACCTAATGTTACGACCTGAGTTTTTTGTAGTTATTAATTAATAATATAAAAATTAATAATAATAATTAATGTCATTCCTGTTACCCACATGTCAAAACAGGGATGACAGTAACAGGTTTGACGATTTCACACATTTGTTAATTGTTAGCTAATACTCAAGTTCACATAATCTACACTTTGAAAGGATTATACTTGAGTACAATGTAAAAAAAAAGTTGAGCCAACTTAAAAGTTTAAGGCAACTAGCTTCAGCAGATTTTTTGAGTTTTCCCAACTTCTTGTTTTAAGTTTATGCAACAAAAAGCTGAGAAAACTCAAAAATCTGCTGAAGCTGGTTGCCTTAAACTTTTAAATTGGCTCAACGTTTTTACTTTACAGTGTAGATATTGATTATATTAAATGTAAAAAAAAAAAAAAAAAATTTACATTTTAAAAATGGTAACAGGGTTGACACTGCATGATGTCCCCCTCTCAATCAAGCCTCATAAATCATCAAAAATAGAACATTATAGAAGTAATAATGCTTGTTTTAAGTGTAGGAATCCTGGTTGAGAGATGATGTAACCTCCTAGAAATGATGTCACTTGAATGTACATTATTTTACAAGGGTTTTTAATGAGGGTAACAGGGCTGACATGAAATCAGGGGACACCAATACAATTATTTATATTTTATAGAAAATATGCATACTTATGCCAAAAACATTGGTTAACAAAGAGACTATATTTAGAATAATCTGCAAATGTGATTTTTATATCATTTTTCAAATTAGAAAAATCATGGTGAGGGACAGGCCAAAAACCTTACCCTTACCAGCATAAATGCTATTTAAATTATTTAAAATAATATTTAATTTACGTTTGTTGATGTAATATTGATGAATGCATAACATAGTATTATGTTTTTAAATTGCACATTTTTTGTTGTTATATTAAATCTATGTTTGATTATTTCTTAGGGCACTGATTTCATGGAATGACCCGTATGTATTTGTATGGATGTGTCTGTTTCACAGTCAGTATGCTGAAAACATCGACAAGGAGGAAGGACACAAGATGACGAGGACCGATGCTTCTCTCTCGCTGGATGCTGAGACTGACGTCTCTTCCAGGAGAAGAAAACCCACCCTCATCAGGTCAGTGTATAGACTTTAAATCAACCATAACAAACATTCACACACGATCAGCTTCACTCCAGATGTGTCTCCCGATTCAGATCCAAAACATTTGATCCGTCACTTCTTCTGCAAGTCCAGAGTGACTCCGAATCAAAGTGTGAACGCAGGAAACCTCAGTCTGCTCAGGTGTGTGATTTCACTATCATACAGATACTATTAGAGTTATTAATGCACTGGTGTGGGATTTACTTTGAAATAATGTTCACTCAGACTGAAATAGAATTTTCTTGTATAATGCACGTCTATCATCTTTGTTTTATTTACCACTTCAAAAAAAATATTTTTAAAGTGTATTTTGGATTATTAAATAAATAATTTTTTATTTTTTATATTTTGTGTTTTCATTTTAAGTTTGGATAAACTTTTAGTATTCTGTTGTGTGTTTTCATCATTTTTATAATTTTTTTTATACATAAATATGTCTTTGCTTTACTAGCAATATATCAGTATTGTTTAAAAAGAAATGGCATTGAATTAAACATGAAATATTAAAGTTGAAAAACTAAAACTAGGACTCCAATAGTCTTTTTGTTTATAACTTTGATAAAATAATTTTTGTATGTAGTTTTTTCAGTTTCAGTTATTTTTGTTCATGATATGTTGTAGCTGAAATAATATAGGTTAAAGTTTATATATATATATATACACAGTGGTGTGAAAAAGTGTTGCCCCCTTCCTGATTAGATTTTTTTTTGCATGTTTGTCACACTTTAATGTTTCAGATCATCAAACAAATTTAAATATTAATCAAAGATAACACAAGTAAACACAACATGCAGTTTTTAAATGAAGTTTTTTATTATGAAGGGAAAACAAAATCCAAACCCACATGGCCCTGTGTGAAAAATTAGTTTGATGATCTGAAACATTAAAGTGTGACAAAAATGCAAAAAAATAAAAAATCAGGAAGGGGGCCAACACTTTTTCACACCACTGTATATATCAGTTAAAGTTTCTTAAATTTTAAGTATTTTTTATGGCTTTAGTTTTACAATGGGAAAAAATTAGTGTGGCATTTAATTTAAACACTTTTCACTCAGGAATTACTAGTAAATTTCACAATTAATTATAAAGAAATGGCTAGTAACACACTACATTGTTTCACTAATGTGAAATAAAGAGAAACACTGAAATAGTATTTGCTTGTACTGTATAATTTGTTTAATGTTTTATTTAATTAGTTTTTATTTTTATCTTTTGTGTTTTAATTAAGCTTTTAGTATTTTGTTGTGTTTTCATCATTTTTTTTTTTATGTCTTTTTTTGCGCTATGTTCCTCGTAGATTTCACAAATAATTGCAAAGAAATGGCATTGAATTAAACATTAAATTTTAAAGGAGAAAAACTAAAATATCATTTTATAAATATCATTTTTTATCAAATGTACTTGGTTTTATTTATAACTTTGAAAAATACATGTAGAGGTTTTTACATGTAGTTTTTTTCAGTTTCAGTTATCTTTGTTCATTAAATTAAATGTAGCTTTATGTTTCATTTTTAGTTTTATTTAATGATAACCCTGGTGTGTCCGTCACTTTCCAGTGTTTCTCCTTGTAGCATTTGGACCAATCAGACACATGATTTTGCATTTGATTTAACAAATCAATTAGTCATTAAATTAACAAATAGTCACAGACCCCGCACTCAATGCATATACTGGGTGCCAATATGTCTGTGATGACTCCAGGTCCCCGGCTCCATGGCAACCAATCTGATAACACTTGTTTTATTGCTCAAAGGAATGCGGGCAGAGCAACCTATTTTCCCCTTAGGAAAGAGACATTATGCCATAAAAATGGACTCTTCTCTAATTAATTCATAGAAAAACCTTTCTTTGAATGAACACACATATCTTCAGGTCATTGTGTATATTATTACTGTTCTTGTATATGTTTTTGTGTATTGTATACTATTTTATGCATGCTTATGGTCAGGGCCGGCGCCAAGGGGGGGCACTCGCGGGCTGTGCCCCTCCAAACGAGTTACTGTGCCCCCCACACTTTCCATCCTCTCCCTTCCTTGCTGAATGCGATCGATTTTGAAAGCGAAAGTACTGATAAAACAGAGCACATAAGAAAGCGATTGCACGCTTTAGCGAGCGTCAGCAACTGCACGCAATCATAGATTTCACACTCTGTGCAACCCCCCCCCCCCCCCCCCCCCCACACACACACACGCACAACATGATTTGTGCCCCCCCTAGAAATTTAAATGCCCCTCCGATGGAGGTGCCCTGGCGCCGGCCCTGCTTCCGATAGATCACTAGTTAATATCACTTTAACTGTACCATGTTTGGTCTCTATCAATTTGTCTTCGGATGATCTAATTGAGAGTGAACATTACATGTTGATACCTATGCAACATATTAGTGTCCTAAGAATCTTTAGTAGTTTATGCATTAACCCCAGGTGAATTACATTTACATTTACATTTAGTCATTTGGCAGACGCTTTTATCCAAAGCGACTTACAATTGGGGAATACAAAAAGCGATTCATCTTGAAGAGGCAATCAGACAGAGGAAGTGCTCGTAACACCAAGCCTCAGTCATTGTTCAAATAAGTACAAGCTAGTAAGGGAGGGAGAGAAAGATAGAGGGAAAGAGTAAGTTTTTTTTTTTTTTGGAGTTTAGGATGAAGTCAAGTACTGCCGAAAGAGATGAGTTTTCAGTTGTTGCTTGAAGATTGATAGGGATCCAGCATTTCGGATAGGGGTGGGAAGATTATTCCACCAGCCAGGAATGGTGAACGAGAATGTTTTGGAGAGTGATTCTGAGCCTCTCTGTGATGGTACCACAAGGCCTCGCTCACTAGCAGATCTCAGACTTCTGGAGGGGATGTAGGTTCGTAAAAGTGAGTGGAAGTAGGAGGGTGCTGAGCCTGTGGTAGATCTGTACGCAAGCATCAGTGTCTTGAACTGGATGCGAGCTGCCACTGGTAGCCAGTGCAAGGAGATGAAGAGAGGTGTAACATGCGCTCTTTTGGGCTCGTTGAAGATCAGTCGTGCCGCTGCATTCTGAATCATTTGTAGAGGTTTGATTGTGTTTGATGGCAGACCAGCCAGAAGAGCATTGCAGTAGTCCAGTCTAGAAACAACAAGGGTCTGGACAAGAAGTTGTGCAGCATGCTCTGTCAGAAAGGGCCTGATCTTTCTGATGTTGTGTAGTGCAAACCTGCAGGATCGAGCAGTCTTTGCAATGTGCTCTTTGAAGGTCAGCTGGTCATCAAAAATTTTCTGACCGAAGATTTCTGACCGAAGTTGATGGGGTAATCATTGATGAGCCTAACTGAATCGTGGAGTCATGCTGTAGAGTCGGAGTGGCAGGGAAGACAAGAAGCTCCGTCTTTGCCAGGTTGAGCTGTAGGTGATGTTCTTTCATCCATGCCGAGATGTCCGCCAGGCAGCCTGAGATCCGTGCAGCTACCGTTGGGTCATCTGGTTGAAAAGAGAGATAGAGCTGTGTGTCATCGGCGTAGCAGTGATAGGAGAAGCCATGTGCATGTATGATGGGACCCAGCGATGTAGTGTACGTGGAGAAGAGGAGGGGTCCAAGAACCGATCCCTGAGGAACTCCAGTGACCAGTTGATGTTGTTTGGATACCTCCCCTCCCCAGGCCACCCTGAAGGATCTACCGGTGAGATAGGATTCAAACCAGCGAAGTGGAATCCCAGTGATGCCCAGTGATGAGAGGGTAGACAGGAGAATCTGATGATTGACAGTGTCAAAAGCAGCAGAAAGATCCAGCAGAATGAGGACTGATGATTTGGAATCAGCCTTTGCAGTTCGCAGGGCTTCAGTGACTGAGAGTAGCGCAGTCTCTGTTGAATGGCCACTCCTGAAACCTGACTGTTTAGCATCCAGTTTGTTGTACTGTGAAAGAAACCGTGAGAGCTAGTTGAAGACAACTCGTTCGAGTGTTTTCCCTACGAATGGAAGGAGAGAGACAGGTCTAAAAGAGAAGTGTTTAATGTAGGTTTTTTGAGCAGTGGCGTTACCCGAGCCTGCTTGAATGCTGTGGGGAAGATGCCTGTGAGGAGAGATGTGTTGATAATGTGTGTGAGTGCCGGTAAGAGCGTGGGAGAGATTGTTTGGAGAAGGTGTGAGGGGATTGGGTCGAGAGGACATGTTGTAGGATGGCTGGAGAGGAGAAGTTTGGATACTTATGCCTCGGTGAGGGGACAGAAGGAGAAGATGGGAGTTCGAGCGGTGGATGTGGTTGATTGGAGGTCCTGTGGAGTTGAGAACTGGTTACTGATTGTTCTAGTTTTGTCTGTGAAAAAAGAGGCAAAGTCGTCAGTGGTTATCGAAGTGGTGGGAGGTGGAGGAGGGGGACAGAGGAGAGAATTAAATGTTCTGAAGAGATTACGCATGTCTGGAGCGCTGTTGATCTTGTTGTGGAAATGTGAAGATTTGGCAGTGTGGACCTCAGTAGAGAAAGATGAAAGCAAAGACTGATACCTACTCCGGTCCGACGGATCGTTTGATTTGCGCCATTTTCTCTCTGCCACTCTGAGTTTGGTCTGATTCTCTCGAAGAACATCGGATAACCAGGGGTTAGAAGGAGCAGCCCGTGCTGGCCTGGAGGAGAGAGGACAGATGTCATCTAGACAAGAGGTTAAGGTAGAGCATAAAGTGTCAGTAGCTGCATTCACATCCAGAGATGAGAAATGGGTAGGCGAGGAAAGAGAGGAGGATACTACAGAGGAAAGAAGGGAGGGGGAAAGGGAGCGTAGGTTGCGTCTGAAAGTAACCGGTAAGGGAGATGGTGGCACCTGGGTAGAAAAATGTAAAGTAAATGTAATGAAGAAATGGTCAGAGATATGTAGTGGTTGTACCAGAATGTTATCTGTAGTACAATTGCGTGTGTAAATTAAGTCAAGTTGGTTGCCTGATTTGTGCGTGCTAGTAGTGGTGAGGCGTTTGAGATCAAATGAAGCTAGGAGTGACTGGACGTCTGTAGCATAAGGCCTGTCTAGGTGAATGTTGAAATCGCCGAAGACTAAGAGTGGAGTGCCATCCTCCATGAAAGACGACAGCAGTCCGTCCAGCTCACCTAGGAAGGTTGCTAGAATTTGGCCAGGGGGACGGTAGATTACCACAATCTGGAGTTTTATAGGAGCTGTTACCGTAATGGCATGAGATTCAAATGAGTTGAAATTGTCTAGGGGAGAGTGGGTTGAGTATTTCCAATTGTTTGAAATGAGCAGACCAGTGCCTCCACCCCGGCCAACTTGCCTAGGGGTGTGAGAGAAAGAGAAATTGTGAGAGAGAGCAGCTGGGGTTGCTGAGTCTTCTGGACGAATCCAGGTCTCAGTCAAGCCCAGGATGCTGAGTGTGGATTGTGAGGAAAAAGCAGAAATGAAGTCGGCTTTGTTGACAGCTGACTGGCAATTCCAAAGACCCACAGAGAAAGAAAGAGGTGCAGTGGAAGATGTAGAGATAGGGCACAGGTTAGCAGGGTTACGTAGCCTTCTGCGTGTGTTTTTAGAGCGAGGTTGAGAGATAACCGGAATGGTTTGGAAACACACAATAGAGGTGGAAGGATAGAGGATAGAAAAGTGTGAAGGAAGATAAAAACGATACTTAAGTGTGTGGTCGGTGCCGTTGCTCGGTCAAAGTCGCACAGGAAAAAGTCGTCTGTCTTTACAGTCGTTGGTCTTCACACGAGGAGGCTGAGCACGACGGCTGAACGCTTCCGCGTCAGGGCTCGGACATCAAATAAATACAGTCTAGGAAACTAGAGTGAAAACAGCTGTGGCCGGCTTCTGATCAGCCCAGCCAATAAGGTTAAAGGACTGCTAATAGCTCAAGACGAAACAAACACTTAGCTTGTGTGGCGCAAATTATTCTAACTACCAGTAAGTGCAATCAAACATAAAAACCTCAACGAAAATGCAGAGTAGAAAAACGAACTATGGCTTCCTAGCAGCAAGTAAATAATTTAAACAACAGAACTGCGACCAAGTATTCAAAACACTTACGCGAGCTGCCGTCCGTCTCTTCTGGCGACTAATCGGCTTTCCCGAATTACCTATGCAAATTACCATGTTCAGAGACAAAGAGTCGTAAAACTTTCCCTCCAAAAATTCAGGACACCATTGGTTCTTTGACACCCCAGAGGTGTGATCTCCATATCAGATAAAGCTCTCACATCAGTGGCACCCTTGCAGTCTGTGGTTCTGTTAGATCCTAAGAGGATGAGAAGGATGTGAGCTCCTCAGCGACCCAGTTTTTGTGCCAGGCCTTGCAGCCTTGACTTTCCATTCAACCAAGGATCCTCGGATCTCAGCAGATCTCTTTCTTAGCTCTTTTTCCCTTTCTACCTGGGAAGAAACTCCCAATTACCACCGAGCCAGAATAACAGCTTTTGGAGTTCATCACCCTTCAAACCCAGAAGAACTTGAAGAACTCCAACACCACCAAACCTTCAAACCATTAGAACTTTCATCCGAGACTGCATCCAGACACTCGTTCAATGACCAAAGGCAATGCAAGTATCGTACATTTAAGTAAACGTTATAGACCCCGTTATAAACGGCGCTGATGGTTTTATTCAGGTGGTTAACTGACTCTTTTCATAGCTTCATTCTCTGGTTTCCTGATGGTTTCATCCATCAACTGTCATTTGCCCTTTCCCCATGTATGAGTGATTGTATGTTTGTTTGTTTAGATTAGTTATGTGTGTTAGTGTGTAGTTAATAAAAGTTGTGTGCACAAATGACATGAGTTTCTGGTTCTGCCTTGCAAATTAATGTCTTTTTATGATTTTGACCCTCGCCACATGCTCTATTTTCAGAAAGTATTTTCTGTGGCCAAGGAAATATCCTTCCTTAGAGTTGATATGAACTTACACTGAATGTTCGCTGGACAAACAGATCAGTTGATGGCAATTTAATTCTGCAACAGTTATTACTGTCAGCCAATATAAATAATTATTTTGAGCTAATTTGCTACATCCCCTAATGAGGGATGTTGGATGAATAAAATGTGACTCTTCTCTTAAATTGCACATCTAGTTGATTCAGATGAATTACAGATCTCAGTTCAGCTGGACAACAAACAGGAGGTTTTATTTACAGTATGAATTGTGATTTTTGATCTACACCACTGAACAAGCATCATGTTGTGTTTCAGTCTCTGCGCACTAATATCCAGTACCACAAAGTTTTTAAAGACATAAGTGAAGACGAACAACTGAGACAGAGTATGTACGACCAGATTAATTTGATTCGCCACTGATTATTTCACTATTATTGAACATGTAAAGAAGCTTTGATATGATTAATGTATTCCAGGTTACACATGCGCCCTGCAGAAGGACATTCTGTATCAGGGCAGACTGTTTGTGTCCGATAACTGGATCGGTTTCCATTCCAAAGTGTTCGGAAAAGACACTAAGGTAAAACCTGAAAACTGCTGAGAAAGAAATCTGGAATAGCAAAGATTTTTTATGTTTATGAAAAAACGGCTGCATTTATTTGATCAGTAATACATGCAATGTGAACTATTATTAGAATTTAAAACAGCGGTTTTCTATGTGAATATCTGTTCAAATGCAATTTATTTCTGTGATGCGCAGCTGAATTTTCAGCATCATTACTTCTGTAACGGAGCCAACGAGACGTGAAGCGTACGGATCCATTTGCAAGCTTTTATTCAAAAACATGGTCAAACACAGGCAGGGTCAAACATCAGTAGAGAGATATGTTGAGGGCAGGACACAAGAGTATTCTGAGAACATGCGTGGGTTGTCGATCGGCGAACAATATCCAAAGGGCTTGACAATAGGGGTAATCCGAGTACACGAACAATAATCCAAACAGGGGCAAACAGAGTCCAAAAGGCAAGACGATAGGGCAATCCAAAAATACAAAAGCAAGAATCAAAACACAGGTAAACAGGCTAGGCAAGACTAAGACTATACAACTAGGAGTGGCTACCCCATTGGCAGATATTTATGCTTGTTTTTAGCAAAAACTAACAAAAGTTTGATGTTTTTTGGGAAAACAACACTTAATATCTTAAATCATTTTACTTGTACAGTAAATGCATCTTGATTCAATAATGTTTAGATATTTATACTAGAAAACAAGACAAAAATACTAAGAAAATAGTTTTTTGCAGTGTTTGTAACATTATAAATGTCTTTACTGTGACTTCTGATCAATTTAATGCATCAATCATGAATAAAAGTATTCTTTAAAAAAAAAAAAACTCCAAGCTTTTGAACAGTAGTGTGTTTGAATTATATGCATCATATTTTTTTCATTCAGATTGTGATTCCAGTTGCTTCAGTAACAGTCATCAAGAAAACAAAAACTGCCATCTTGGTGCCAAACGCGCTGGTTATTTCTACAGCGCATGAGCGGGTAAAGCACACTTTGCTCTCATGTGAATAAACCTGTGAATTTTTCTAATCTCTGTTATTGTGTTTTTTACAGCATGTGTTTGTTTCATTTCTGTCTCGAGACACGACCTACAAGATTCTGATGTCTGTTTGCCCTCATCTGGTTGTAGGTTCTTCAGTCACATTAAATTCAGTTCGGTTGAATCGTACCGTTTCTGATGAATAACTGTGGTCTGTTTGCAGGAGAAGAGTCCTGGGATCAGTCAAATCCCGTCTCAGAGCCTGAGAGGACATCCAGCGTCTCTGCCCACGGTACGAGCGATTCACAATGACCATCTGTCTTCATTCCTTCATTTATAATCACACCCAATAAATCCAGTACTCATATCCAATACTGAATGAATACTCCAATACATTTCACACTGTATTCATTAGAGTCATTAGTGAGTTTGGGACTGTCTGTGTGTCTTTTTGACTGATTCATTACAGGGAGTCATTTGTTCATGAGTCAGACTCCACTGTTCACACTGTAGTCATTAGACTGATTCAAATTCACTATTTGTTCAATTCTCAGCCCATTTTCACATGAATGGTTCAAAACTCACGCCTAATCTTGATTTTCACTTTTTCCACACCTTTGCAGATTGCAAGTTACGTAAATTATATTTTGAATCCTTTTTTTGTTATTAAATCTGACTTCTGTTATTTTGACAAGTGCAGTAAAGCTGATTCATATATATATGACCCTGCAGCACAAAAGCAGTCATGAGTAACACAGGTATATTTGTAGCAATAGCCAACAATACATTGTATGGATCAAAATTATACATTTCTCTTTTATGACAAAAATCATTAGGATATTAAGATCATGTTCCATGAAGATATTTAGTAAATTTCCTACCGTAAATATATCAAAACTTCATTTTTGATTAGTAATATGCATTGCAAAGAACTTCATTTGAACAACTTTAAAGGAGATTTTCTCAATATTTAGATTTTTTTGCTCCCTCAGATTCCAGATTTTCTAATAGTTGTATCTCAGACAAATATTGTCCTATCATAACAAACCATACATCAATGGAAAGATTATTTATTCAGCTTTCAGATGATGTATAAATTTCAAATTTCAAAAATTTACTCTTATGGCTGGTTTTGTGCTCCAGGGTCATACATTTGAAAAGATCAAACAATCTTCATTCTTATTTTGTGAGAAAACTGTGTGACGCAACATTTTTATTGATATTTTTGATCAAATGAGATAATAGTAGGCTCTCTTTTTTTGCAAATAGAAGCAAGGCTATGTGTTATATGTTCACACTGATTTCTGTGCGCAGGATTTCTCTGCAGATCTGTCGGATTTGGACGGTCCGGTCACACAGACGGGTCAGCACATGGACGACAGCAGCAGCTCCGACTGTCCGGAGTCACCGGATTTCATCAAAACCCCGAGTGTGTTTGAACAGCACGAAGTTCAGTGAGGTTCTGATGTCTTATTGGTTCTTTATTCTTTCTCAACATATGATTCTTTCACAGAATTCTCAAAACGGTCCCAAGCTTTTATTGAAGTGACTAAAAGAGATGATGAACTGGATTCTCACACACAAGAAATCAGCGCCACTGCAAACTTACCATACACTGGTAACACACACACACACACACATGTTGGTTTTTGTGGTTTATGGGGACTCTCCATAGGCGTAATGGTTTTTATACTGAACAAACTGTGTGTGCTATTGCCCTACACCAACCCTACACCTAAACTTAGCCCTCACAGGAAATGTTGTGGTATTTTTAGATTTTCAAAAAAACACCATTTAGTATGTTTTTTAAGCCTTTTGAATTACGGGGACATTGGCAGTGTCCTCATAAACCACCTTCATATTGTAATACCTCTGTCATACCCATGTTATTATACACATTTGTGTCCTCATAAACCACATAAACATGCACACACACACACACACACACTCACACACGCACGCACATGCTCACACACACATACACACTCTCACACACATCTTGAGTTTCTCTGGGGGTGTTAGAGTGGTTTGCTGATGTGTGTTTTAGGCTCAGAAGAGTTCATGAAAACACTGCGGCCGGTGTCTCTGTCTCTGAACACTCTGGTGATGATCTATCTGTCTCTGTGAGTCTCTAAACATCTCAGCTGTCACTCATTCATACACTACCGGTCAAAAGCCATCTGAGAACAGTTTTTGCTGCTCAATATTTTTTGTCAAATCAGCGATGCATTCAAATATTTGGGTTACAAAAAACTAGGAATTACAGTTTTTTACAATCACTTTGCTACTATTTTCAGAACCTTGATGTCATTTTTCACAACTCTAGACACAAAAGTCAAAACGGTTATCACTTGTAACACAGGCTGTCTAATGTTCAAAACATTGCATTGTGCATTCACATCTTTAAAGAAATCTTGCACTATCTTTGGTTCAAAAAACTAATTTACTGTGAAATACCATTGAAACATAACTATAGATCACCCACACACAAGCAACCGATAGTTTCACTGTGTCATTGTTCGTACAATCATTAAATATTGTAGAACAAAATAGATGATCCAGGTTTCATTATGGTACTAGAGGTACAGTAAATACATCTCTGTAAAAGTACTGCAGTAGTAGAGAGAATACTACAGACACAGTGGAATCATTGAACAAAGTTTGTAATATATTGATGCAAAACACTACAGTACAATCACAACATAGGTTTATTTGAATCAAAGCAAAAATACAGTAATTAGCTATGAAATAGAAAAGACAGTACTGTAAAACATCAAATGCAGTGTTCCTCAACTTGCTTGTACTGTAAGAAACAAAACAGGAGTGATTACTGTACTTCTACATTGTCATCAACTCTGTGTTGTGGATTTGGCCACAGGTTCTCATCTACATCACAATGGATGTTTTCATTAGCCAAACATCTTGGAGAAAACCTTCGGGCATGGCCAATCCAGGCCTGACACTGGTCTGCTGTGATGTCATTGCAGGCGTCATCCATGGCCTGGAGAAGAGTGACTTGTTCATGAGGGAGCCTATCATGAACTTTCCATCTCCATGCGGAGAACAATTCCTCAATCGGGTTAAGGAAGGGAGAGTATGGGGGTAAATACAGGGTGGTAAATTGTGCATGGGCCTGAAACCATGCTTGCTCCACATGAGCATGATGGAACCTGACATGGTCCCACACAATGACATACAGTAGGTCACACCTTCAGCTCTACAAACCTGATCGAGCTCATCAAGAAAGGTGACAAGGAGAGCTGCATTATATGGTCCAATATGAGGTCTGCGTCCCACCACACCATCTTCTGATATAGCCGCACACATGGTAATGTTGGCCCACGTTGTCCAGGTACTTGGATGGTTGCCCGCTGGCCAATGAAATCCTGACCTCTCCTCCTTGTCTTGGCCAGATTAAAACCTGCCTCATCCAAATATATGAATTTGTGATGGTCGTCATCAGCATCCAGCTCCATCACCCTCTAAAAATACATTTTGGAAAGAGATTTAGAGATTACTGTACAATGTAGAATTTTTGGGAATGTTTTTACAACAGCCATCTTGAAACTGAACTTACCTGAACATACTCAGTCCTCATTTGCTTCACTCTGTCTGCATTTGTTTCGAAAGGTACACGGTATAGTTGTTTTATAGATACCTGGTGCCTTTTCAGTATGCGTGCAATAGTCGGCAAACTTATGGATCCCACATTGTTGAACATGTCTTCATTGTCCAAGATATGCTGGCGAATTTCTGTAAGGCGAATATCATTTCTGGCCCAAACCAAATCGACCACAGCCTGCTCTTGTTGGTCAGTTAGAATTTTGCCTCTGCCTCCACTATTTGGCCTGGTCACAATTCTACAGGGAACATTAGAGTAAGAAGACACTTGGTCACATCACCTATTCTGTGATACACATTGGTATGCAGTCATTTGACAATTGAGAGTAGCATAATGTTTAGTGCATGCTGATAACTCACCGGTTCTCATTGCAGAAAGTTCTGATTGAGGCCATGGTTGACCTTCTGAGGTTTGGTTGTATCATTGTAGCCGCCTCAGTCATTGTCATGCCATGATTTATGACATGGTCTACAACTATTGCCCGAATTTCATTGGGCACTCTATGCTGTTGCTGCCGCTGTCTTGGTCCGTGGCCTTGTCCTCTACCACGTTCCCCCGCACCTCTCAAACGAGGCCCACGACCACCTCTCAGAAGGGGGGTGCCTGTCCTCTACCACGTTCCCCCGCACCTCTCAAACGAGGCCCACGACCACCTCTCAGAAGGGATGCCTGTCCTCTACCACGTTCCCCCACACCTCTCAAACGAGGCCCACGACCACCTCTCAGAAGGGGTGCCTGTCCTGTACCACGTTCCCCCGCACCTCTCAAACGAGGCCCACGACCACCTCTCAGAAGGGGTGCCTGTCCTCTACCACGTTCCCCCGCACCTCTCAAACGAGGCCCACGACCACCTCTCAGAAGGGGTGCCTGTCCTGTACCACGTTCCCCCGCACCTCTCAAACGAGGCCCACGACCACCTCTCAGAAGGGGTGCCTGTCCTGTACCACGTTCCCCCGCACCTCTCAAACGAGGCCCACGACCACCTCTCAGAAGGGGTGCCTGTCCTCTACCACGTTCCCCCGCACCTCTCACACGAGGCCCACGACCACCTCTCAGAAGGGGTGCCTGTCCTCTACCACGTTCCCCCACACCTCTCAAACGAGGCCCACGACCACCTCTCAGAAGGGGTGCCTGTCCTCTACCACGTTCCCCCGCACGTCTCAAACGAGGCCCACGACCACCTCTCAGAAGGGGTGCCTGTCCTCTACCACGTTCCCCCGCACCTCTCAAACGAGGCCCACGACCACCTCTCAGAAGGGGTGCCTGTCCTCTACCACGTTCCCCCGCACCTCTCAAACGAGGCCCACGACCACCTCTCAGAAGGGGTGCCTGTCCTCTACCACGTTCCCCCGCACCTCTCAAACGAGGCCCACGACCACCTCTCAGAAGAGTCCTCTGCCATACCTTTGACCAACACGTCTTCCTCATCTTCCTCCCACCACTGCTTGACCTCCATTGTGACCTGGATCACCTGCTGGCTCCATGTTACGTATCACTATGCTCTTGCAATTGGATCCCAATCAACTCTTTATATACTCATTCCACAATGTGCACTCAATCATCAGTAACGAGTTGGCAGAATTGGACAAGCAATTACAAGGGCCTGCATCTATACAGTGCAGTACTGTCAATACTGTAAATAGTCTGAAAAGGTGGTACAGTATTTGGGACCATAGAGACAGTGTCTGATGAAGCATTATGATAAAATATTAGGCTACATCCATGGATATTGTAGTCTAATTGGTTCATGCTCCACACTAATTGGTGACAATGAATCTCGTTACAGTATCTTGAAACTTTCATGATTTAAACATGGAAGATTGTTTGTCTGTTTCCATACAACTATGCATTAAGAGTAATGCAACAGTTATTATCATTTTGAGCAGTTGTATCAATTGATAGTTAGATCATTGTAAGGAAATGAATAGACACTCATTTGAAATGTAATGTGTGAATTGTCTTTTGAAATAGTAGTACTTTGATGTTAAGTTGTGTCATATTGAACAGGTGATTTCTGTTGAATGAACAAATGATCTAAGTTCAGTTTTGAAAAATGTGCATTTTGATCATTGTTTGTGAGTTTTGTGCAAAGTGATTGTAAAAAACTAATATATTCATAAATATTTTCATCAAGGACCCATTAAATTGATCAAAAGTGACAGTACAGACATTTATAATGTTACAAAAGATTTCTGTTTCATATAAATGCTGTTCTTTTTAACTTTCTGTTCATCTGTGAATCCTGAAAAATAAAATGTATCACAGTTTCCACAAAAATATTGTGCAGAAAAACTGTTTTCAACATTAATAATAATCAGAAATGTTTCTTGAGCAGTAAATCGGTATATTATTATGATTTCTGAAGAATGTAATGATGCTGAAAATACAGCTGAGCAGGAGACTTTTAATCCAAACCTTTGTGTAAATGATTTGCTCTTGGTCTCTCAGGGTTTGTGTCCTGCTGTTGTCCTCCTGTTACATGGCGTTTAAGATCGTGTCTCTTGAGGAACGTCTGTCATCTCTCGTGTCAATAGAGTTTCCCCATAAAAGGTGAAGATAAAAATGATTTAATGGCTTTAACTTTAAGTTATTTTGAATTAAATTGTATTATTTGAGTTGTTTGGTAAAGCAGAATATCATAAAATCAAAACGCACCAGATTTCAGTAGATCATAAGTTCTTTGTAGATATTTATATTTTTATAATTCTACTGCTGTATTCTTCAGATAATCTGTTTCTGTTGCCATCTATGTATATTAGACATTGTATAACTAAATGCTGTATTTGTGGTTATGATTCCAGAGATGAATATCAAAGCCTGTTTGCTGGAGATACAGCTAAGATCTACTCAGTTCTCTCTGCAAGTCTTCTGAAGCTGGAAAAGGTTTGTCTGTATGAACACATCTGAACGTCTCAGAATGGAAGGATTGGTTTTCTTAATCAAACATTCAATGTAACTGATCTATTTGATGAACTCTGGCACACAAACACTGGTGCAAATCTGCTGAACATGCTCTCACCCTCAGGATCATCCGAGATCAGGATGAGTTTGTTTCTTCATCAGGTTTGTAGAAATGTGTCTCTGCATCAGTGTCTCAGCAATGGATGCTCTGCAGTGAATGGGTGCCGTCAGAATGAGAGTCCAAACAGCTGATAAAAACATCACAATAATCCACACCACTCCAGTCCATCAGTTAACATCTGGAGAAGACTAAAGATTAAACTAATCTATCATGAAGATGTTTTTAACTAAAATACCATACTCCATAATAACTCTTCCTCCAGTGAAAAAGTCCATCTCCTGTTGTCTCTCACATTAAAATCCAGCCACATATAACATCTTCATGATAGATTAGTTTCAGCTTTTGTCTTCTCCAGATATTAACTGATGGACTGGAGTGGTGTGGATTATTGTGATGTTTTTATCAGCTGTTTGGACTCTCATTCTGACGGCACCCATTCACTGCAGAGCATCCATTGCTGAGACACTGATGCAGAAACACATTTCTACAAACCTGATGAAGAAACACACTCATCCTGATCTCAGATGGACTGAGGATGATATTAACACATATTAACACATATTAATTTTTGTGTGAATAATTCCTGTAAGCATTGTGAAGATAGAATCATAACTGGTTTAAAGATGATCATGCACAGTGATTATGATGAGTGGTCACTGGCAGTCAGGAGCTCCTCTGAACAACACAATCATGCTTTTCCAGATTCACAGAAACCTGCAGAGACTGCTGGAGAACGTATCTGAGGTCTGAATGAAAGTCATACGGGACGTTTAAGGTACTTCTCTCAGAGGAAAAGCCATGGAAATGAAGGCCATTCCAGTCAATATCATGATTTCACTGTGTTTTTAGTGACACATGCAATAGAATTTAAATCACCATCATAAGTAGAACTAGTTCTCATTTGCTGTTTTATACAGTCAAATATAAGCTGAGCCAGTGTTTTTGACTGAACTGTTTAAATAAATGTATAAAATGAAATGATCTTTTGTCTTTGTATGAGCAGACTGTACAGTGATTCTTACTGAATCTCATTAGATATGAATGAAAAACTGTGTATTGTTGTCATTGGGAGTGAATAAAGTTTGCATAGACTGACTGTTTAATGTCATCATAAGTTTTGAGATGTTTGTCGTTGTGGGCCGAACCGGACCTGATGATGCACAACAACATTTGCACAACCTGCAGACGTCCAGAAAGAAACACAAACCCTGCTGCTTTTATTAGTCTGGATGAAACAGGAGAGCGAGTGAGGCGTGTGGAACTAATATGAAGAAAAACAGAGCATGATGATCATATGAGGAAAGACAAAGCGGTTTTCCTGATCCTGTGTGCTCTGAAACACAATGTTCTTTTGAGGAGGTGCTTTGCGAAGGATCTCTTTCAGCTCGGCATTGTAAAGAGTGAGATTGTGAAAGAGCGTGTTGTGTTATATGCTAATGTGACTGAATGTCATCACTCCTCTCCACAGAAAACCATTGTTTCTCTCTGAACTGGAATGAGGCGAGTGCATGGGGGGTTTGAGGTTCTGAGCTCTTAAACATTATGCAGAGTATGAAAATACTTGACATATAGTTGACTATAGTACGTATTAAATATTTATTTATTTAAAATCAAGATTTTAGGTTTAAAAGTTTAAGGGAAAGAACATTTTTAGCTGGTGCAACTGGTCACCTTCTTTTTTTTTAATCACTTTTTTGCAGATAACTTCTTTTTTTTTTTTTTTTTTTTTTTTTTTTGTGCATTCCAATTAATCGCAATCAAACTGCATTCGGGTTATTTTGATAGGTTAAAAAGTAACAAAAATACAGCTAACTAACACAATTAAAACACGCTAACATAATAAAAAACGTGATTTTTGAAAATAATAAAGTTATCTGTTTTTGCAAATAAACTCTTCATATATATTTTACAAAAATGTTTAACATTAGTAAATGCACTGTGAACTAACAGGAACAACTGCACAAATATGTTATTGTTCACTACATTAACTAATGTTACAGAAGTGTTAGTTATGAAAGCAAACGCGTCTGTGTTTCTGCGCGCAATTACGCGCCGCTGGAGACGCACGGTGACGCACGCGAAAACATCAATGAAATCAACTGATGTTATTCGACCCTCATCCTAAACACTCTCTCAACTCGGAATCAGAGTTTTTTAAGCGAGCACAAAAGCCAGTCTGCAGTTGGAGCTCTGCTGTCTGTCAATCAGCGCCGGAGGGTCACGAGTGTCGTTACGTCTGACCGATTATAACCGGCGCTGATCTCTGAGTCTCAATAGGAACTGATGGACGCGTGATTCTCCATCACCTCCATCATGTCAGATCAACCCTCATCTCCTCCATCCGCGCAGAAGCCCGCGCTCCGGTCGCCGGAGTCCTCTCAGAGCCGCTTCCAGGTGGATCCGGTGACGGATGCTCCTAAAACTCCGCCGGCAGCGCGATCCTCCGTCGGCGAGGAGTCCAGGGGCCGGGTCCGCTCGGTGAACTTCTTGAGCCCGCCTGACGCTGCGCCTGACGCCGGTTTGAACGGAGACACGGTGAGGAGCGAGGCGAGCCTGCACTCTTCCACCGGAGGTCTCAGTCATTTCTCGGACACGCACTCCAGCACGTATTACCTGCGGACCTTCGGTCACAACACCATCGACGCGGTGCCCAACATCGACTTCTACCGGCACACCGCAGCTCCGCTCGGGGAGAAACTCCTGCGCCCGTCGCTGGCGGAACTTCACGATGAACTCGACCAGGTTTGTGCTGAACTTCATCATCTCTCATCTGACACTCATTATTGCAGGATTGATTTACTTTCAAACGGTGTGGCTGTTATTTATTTGGGTAACACTTTATTTTAAGGTGTCCTTGTTACACGTTACATGTACTTACTATTATAATAACAATTAATTATGCATAATTACATGCAACTAACCCTAACTATATAGTAAGAAAATGTACTTAATATTACTCGATACTTAAATGTATAATTACACTGTAACAAGGACACCTTAAAATAAAGTGTAACCCAAAATAAATATAAATGTAAGCAGTTACAGTTACTGAGAAAAAAATGAATAGTTAAACTACAGTTACTTATGAAAATGTTAATGATTACAAAAGGGGGTTACATCTGAATATTTTTTCACACGCACACGCGCACACATGCACACACACGCACACACACATACGCACACGCACACACACATACGCACACGCACACACACACACACACACACACAGATTTAACTGACTTCTTTCATAAATTACACGACTGCTTTAAAATATGAGACACTAATGTTTCAGGAGTTTAGGACACATGCTTATTCCTTATTTCCTATTTGGGTTTATTTATGTGCTTTATATTATTTTTTAAGATGAACTGCTTTTTGAAAGCCATTTTTAGATGCCAGTGTTTCCTGTCATAACTACACACAGATTTGATTTTTAAAAACAGTATCATAGCTATTAAACTAGGCTAGATCTTATGGTTTAAAATCTGTGTTTAACCTCAGAATGATCTCAAAGTAAATAGAAGTGCTAAATTCTGATTCTGTGGTGGCTGTGCTTTAATATTAAATGATTATAATCTTAATTTAAGTGATGAAGGATTCTGACAGTAATCAGTGTTGAGTTCTACTGTCTGCTTTACATGTTTGGAAATGATTAACAGTTGAAAACATTAGAAATTTCAGAAAAGTAAAAAAAAATTAATCAAACATTGCTTTAATAAAGTAATTGTGAAATAGTTACACTACTTATTACAGGGTAACTTGTAATCTATTACATTAACCTTCCCAACACTGCTTATTTGTGTGTATATAGGGGACTGGGGCATGTTGTCACACGCTGTAGTGAATATTTATTAGTGTGGGTTTATTTTAAACTCACTTTATGTGTAAATGCACAACTCATTGTCTATAAATTGAGGTAAAGTGTAAGAATGTGAACGTATTTACACAATAATGCCTTTTAATATATACAAGTTTGAAATATTGTCCGAAATTAAAGCCATCACGTTCAAGACTAAAAACATTAAAAAACATTTTCGTTACTTGAAATAAAATGAAATACAAATCAGTTCGTTACTAAAGCAACATTTCTCTTTTTCATGTATAGTTTAACTTAAAAAAACTTGAAACTTAAATTTTAAACTATAAAAAAAACTTAATACAAAATGAATAAAAATAACTAAAACACAACAAAAAATATACAAAAATGTAACTGTCAGAGAACCATCAGCCTCGTCAGGTCCCAACACTCAGCCAGCACGATCACACTCACCTGAGTTCTAACCGCGCGCACCTGATACCTCCTAATCAAGACCTGCATATAACCACTGTCCCTTGCCACTCACCTTTGTCTGGTCTTGATCGTCACGATCTTCAGACTCACCTATCGCTACTGCTACTGGTTCCAGCTATCGTTCATCAGCTCCGATCCCCTTCCCGAACTCCTGCAAGAGAGTTACAGCCTGTTATCTTCAGCCAGATAAATCCGTCAAACTGTTCCATGCTTACCTGCCATCACTGCCTTTACCCGTTTCAATAAATATCATCTCATTAACCTCATTCTCCTCGTTTGGTCTCCTACTGTTGTGTGACAGTAACTAAATGCAAAATACAAACTAAATACAAAAATAAAAACTAATTCAAAATATTAACAAATTGAGACACTAAAATAACACTGCTCTCATTATAGCAAATGTGCAAAAGGTAACTTCCAAAAATATAAAATAATACACTATCATAACTGAAACTAAAATTAAAATGAATAAAGATATTTCTTAAAAATAATAACTAATAAAAATGAGAAAAACACAACAAAATTACTAAAACTTTTAGTAAAATTTAAATGAAAATGCAAAAAAAGGAAAATAGAAAAATGAACACTAATTCAAAATATTGAAAATAGATTATAATAGTATCTCAATGATAGCCTAATAAAATAACAGCATATTTTAATTGTATACGTGTAAATGTAACTAACAAAATATCATCACTTTTTGCCCACAGAATTCTGATTCAAAATGAATGTTTAATGATTGTTTGAAACCAACAAGCAAAACATGCACTGCAAGTAAACAAGCTTTTCTAACTCAAACCTGAGCTCTAGTCACTGTGACAACCAGCCCCGGTTTGATTTCCCATGAGAAGCTCATTATCTACAAGCACTTTATTATTTAAAGTGCAGCATAAATGTGACCCTGGGCCACAAAACCAGTCCTAAGGGTTAATTTTTGAAATTGAGATTTATGCATCAATAAATAAAGAAGTCGTGGCCTAATGGTTAGAGACTCGTAATCCAAAGGTTGTGGGTTCGAGTCTCAGGCCAGCAGGGATTGTAGGTGGGGGAGTGAATGTCCAGCACTCTCCCCGGGCACTGCAGCATAAATGGCTGCACACTGCTCCGGGTGTGTGTTCACTGCTGTGTGTGTGCACGGTGTGTGTGTGTGTGTTCACTGCTGTGTGTGTGTGTTCACTGCTGTGTGTGTGCACGGTGTGTGTGTGTTCACTGCTGTGTGTGTGCACGGTGTGTGTGTGTGTGTTCACTGCTGTGTGTGTGTGTTCACTGCTGTGTGTGTGCACGGTGTGTGTGTGTTCACTGCTGTGTGTGTGCACGGTGTGTGTGTGTTCACTGCTGTGTGTGTGTGTTCACTGCTGTGTGTGTGCACGGTGTGTGTGTGTTCACTGCTGTGTGTGTGCACGTTGGATGGGTTAAATGCAGAGCATGAATTCCAAGTATGGGTCACTATACTTGGCAGTATGTCACTTCACTTCACTAAATAGGACAATATTTGGCTGAGATCAAATCTGGAATCTGAGGGTGCAAAACAATCAAAATATTGAGAAAATCTCCTTTAAAGTTGTTCAAATGAAGTTCTTAGCAATGCATATCACTAATCAAAAATAAAGTTTTGATATATTTACAGTGGGACATTTACTAAATATCTTCATGGAACATGATCTTTACTTAATATCCTAATGATTTTTGTCATAAAAGAGAAATGTATAATTTTGATCCATACAATGTATTGTTGTCTATTGCTACAAATATACCTGTGTTACTCATGACTGCTTTTGTGCTGCAGGGACATATATGTGATATTAAAAGCTCTCATCAGATCATATTCAGATGTTGTAGCAGTAGCAGCAGCTGATTCATCTGTATGTTTCTTCTCTTATGGTTGTAAGTTGAGTGACTCGCGTGATGTCAGACGACACACACACACACACACACACACACACACACACACACACACACACGCTTGTCCTCAGACAATAGTCTCTCTCACACACCCACTCAGTCCGAGCAGCACCATGAGCGATCCGGGTCACGTCACAATGTCAGCGTGTGACCCGCACGTCTCTGTCAAAGACCCAGTGTCCCCCGAACATCACCGGACACACAGGTTACACACTTCAGTCTGAGTCTGACAAACTCTGTCAAAGCACGTCTGTTAATCAGGACTCACAGTAAAACAGCTCAACTCAGAGTTAAGGCCAAACACTGCACACAAAACCAGTGTGTGTTCATGCACTGGTCAGTCTGGGTTATTTTTCTATCATATGTCTCTTCTTTCAGTCTAGTAGAAAGAGAACATCCAAAATACACATTTAAGTGTTTATTTTATTGCACTTTATCTATTTGAATCATCTGTAGATTTCACAGTTTTATTCCTCTCTATATTCTGAAGGTTTCATTCACATTGATTTATGCAACAGTTTACTCCTAAAAACATGGTGAAAATGTGTTAGTTTTCTGTCTGTTGACAGTATGTTCTGATTCATGGAGTGATAAAAAGAGAAATACAGAATCCCCTCTGGAAAAAACCTCTGATATAAAGACAAAATCAGACTAATGATCAGATTTATGCTCTGCAAATGTTTGCATTGCAAAAAATTATTATTTTACTTTTACTACATTTTTGTCTTGTTTTCTAGTATAAATATCTAAACATTCTTGAATCAAGATACATTTACTTGACAAGTAAAATGATTTAAAATGATGTCTTGTTTTCTTAAAAAAAAAAAAAATTGGTTTTTGCTTAAAACAAGCAAACATATCTGGCAATGGGGTAAGAAAAATAATCTTAATTCAAAGGTTAAACAAACGTATTTTCCTTGCCCCATTGGCAGATATTTTTTGCTTGTTTTAAGGAAAAACTAACAATGTTTTTCTTTTTTTTCTTTTTTTACAGAAAACAAAACATAATATCTTAAATCATTTTACTTGTACAGTAAATGCATCTTGATTCAAGAATGTTTAGATATTTATACTATAAAACAAGACAAAAACACTAAGAAAATCATTTTTTGCAGTGTGCAAATCATATTTAATTTGAAAATGCATCATTTGCATATGTAAACATAGCATTTCAGAAAACTTGTTAATAATGCACAACAGTTGTGGTAACATACCGTGATCAGTCAGCTGGAGAAGGGCAGTGTTACCCTTCATCTGTGCTGTCTTGCTACAAATATTAAAGTAAAATGTATGCACTGCCAAAATCTCAAACTGCTGAGGTTCATTTAAATTCTCAACCACTTTGAACTGAATTACTGCCGAAGAAAACACTATGGTGGATGAGAGAGCTCAACGCGCTGCAAATGAAAAAACATATGCAAATAGAAAAAAAACACCTGCAAATTAAGAAAACATCTTCATCAATTTGACGACACACGCACTGCAAATACTCACAACACAAACAAAAGAAATGTGCTACAAATAGGCACAGACCACCTCACAAAGGTTTAAGAAAACCACAAAGTGACGATCATGTTACAGAAGTAGGACGGAGACAGAGAGATGAGTTAATGAATGGATATTTATTGTCAACAGGTGAGCGATTGAGAGAGGTATCAGGTAAGTAGCAAACTTGGAGGTCTTCACGGATAAGCAGGATGGTAAACTTGCATTTCTTCTTTTCAGCAGTGGTGAACTGGAGGAGACACACCACACACTGGGAGCTGACTCGGGCAGAACACAGGAGCAGACAGACTGGAGATCGTAGGAGTACACACTCGGGAAGGTAGCTCTGCAGGTAAGTAACACGGAGGTAAGTAACACGACTATAGCTGAGACAGCAATAGCAGTCCTCTTCGACAAATGAGACCGGACACTGAGTGCTTGGAGGTGTGTGTATTTATGGCGTGGCTGATGAGTGACATAATGACATGCAGGTGTGTGTGATCAGTAGCTAGGTGGAACCAGGTGCGTGAGTGCCTCGTGACTAGTGGAATACAGACAGATCCGTGACATTACCTCCCCCTCCCGGAAGGTGCGATCCGCACCATAATAATTACATCGGGGAGGGGGGTTGGGCACCCTGGAGGCAGGTGCAGGGCAGGGACACAGGGGAAGCCTCCAGGGCGGATCCAGGGACTCAGGAGACCATGGCGGATCAGGAGACTCAGGGAGCCATGGCGGGACTGGAGGCTCGGGAAGCCATGGCGGGACTGGAGACTCGGGAGGCCATGGCGGGACTGGAGACTCGGGAGGCCATGGCGGGACTGGAAACTCGGGAGGCCATGGCGGGACTGGAGACTCGGGAGGCCATGGCGGGACTGGAAACTCGGGAGGCCATGGCGGGACTGGAAACTCGGGAGGCCATGGCTGGACTGGAGACTCGGGAGGCCATGGCGGGACTGGAGACTCGGGAGGCCATGGCGGGACTGGAAACTCGGGAGGCCATGGCGGGACTGGAAACTCGGGAGGCCATGGCTGGACTGGAGACTCGGGAGGCCATGGTGGGACTGGAGACTCGGGAGGCCATGGCGGGACTGGAAACTCGGGAGGCCATGGCTGGACTGGAAACTCGGGAGGCCATGGCGGGACTGGAGACTCGGGAGGCCATGGCGGGACTGGAAACTCGGGAGGCCATGGTGGGACTGGAGACTCGGAAGGCCATGGCGGGACTGGAAACTCGGGAGGCCATGGCGGGACTGGAAACTCGGGAGGCCATGGCTGGACTGGAGACTCGGGAGGCCATGGCGGGACTGGAGACTCGGGAGGCCATGGTGGGACTGGAGACTCGGGAGGCCATGGCGGGACTGGAGACTCGGGAGACCATGGCGGATCTATTTTTTTCAGAAGGTCATCCCCCTGGCCACTATGGTTATCCCAGACAGGGATATATAGCCCCCCCCCCAAAAAAAAAACAATTACCATCTTGCAACCACTTACCTTAAAATTTAGTATCTTTTTATTTTTCAGTGTGGTTACTATAGTTAAACCATGGTAATCATGTACAAATTAACCATTGATTTACGACACTGATTTACGACATAGTTTAACATATTTGTACAAGTGGTTATACAAATGGTAATCAATATGCCAAAAAAAAAAAAAAACATGGTTAATTTTCGATTTGTTGTGGTGGTTTTGTGGTCTGTGCTACTTGCAGCGTGTTTCTGTATTTGTTTGTGCTGTGAGTATTTGCAGCGCATGTGCTGTCAAACTGATGAAGATGTTTTCCTAATTTGCTGGTGCTTTTTCTAGTGCATGTGTTTTCTGAGGAGCTCTCTGAGCCACCGTACAAAACAGTATGTCTGTAAACAAAAATGACTAAAACATTGACTAAAATTAAATGGAAATTATAAAATTAAAAACTGATTCTAAATATTAATAAAAACTATAATAGTGTCTCAATGAGACTAAAACAACACTGCATCCTTACATGAGCACTTAAACTAGTCCATGAAGGCATTCAAAAAGAAAAGATATACTGCATACTCATCTGCATTTTCACATCCCTAGCTGTGTCTCCGGATTACTATTCAAATTCATTGTTTTTGTGATGCTTATATCGTGACTCTTATGATAAACAATGTGTGTTTTTTCTAATTTGTTAGTCTTGTTTAGATAAAAGTGTGTTCTGAAAAAATAAGTTACTGTAACGCAAACCTGAGATATTGCTCTTTCTCTTCTGCATGTGGTCATAATAATAAGTCATATTAAATGCTGAAGTTATCAATCGTCACACTCTTGAGTTGTGTTTTCATGTGTAGGAGTCGTTTGAGGAGGGATTTCCGAACGGCGAAGAGCTCACGGCCGCCGAGATCATCACTCCCAAAGAAGTGTCCGATTCCAAGGGCGGCACGGTGAAGTTTGGCTGGGTCAAAGGAGTGCTGGTCAGTCTGACCTCTGACCTCTGTTCCATCAGCACACACACACACGCACACACACTCTCAAACACACACACACGCACACTTATGTTTTCTTATATTAGTGTTTCTTATATACTCCATCTCTACTGTGTTATTCCTCTGTATGTCTGCACTATCATGTATGTTTGTTTGCTCTATGTCCGTACATTCTCTCCAGTCATCACGTCAAATTTCTTGTGTGTGTGTGTGTTATTTTTTTAGTTTAGTTTACTTTAGTTTATTTATTTATTTATTTTTTAAAGCACTTTTAAAACAGTGTAGAGGCTGACCAAAGTGCTGTACATGAGCAAAGAAATAAGTGCAATAAAAAAAAATCCAATGTAAAAATAAACAAAATAAACGTGAGCAGAATATACATATACCAAATTTGAAACAGAAATAAAAACCAACAATTAACACATGTTGAAGTTTAATAAGGAAAACAAATGAGTTTTAAGAAGAGATTTAAAAGCTTGTAAAGAGGGGGCCATTCTAAGATGTACAGGGAAACTTTCCCCAATCGAGGTCCCATCACTGAAAAGGATCGATCAGCCTTGAACAAGGGATTGTCAATAAGCTAAGAAGGTTGTAATCATACTTGGTAAGAACGCTCTTTCTGATGATGCTTGTGTGCAGATACGATGCATGCTGAACATCTGGGGAGTGATGCTGTTCATCCGGATGTCGTGGATCGTGGGTCAGGCGGGCATTGGTACGATAACTGACCAGCAGCACTGAAGCGGATCGGGTCAAGTCAGCAGTCACAGATTGTGTTGTGTTGTTTTCCTGCAGCTCTGTCCTGCGCCATCGTTCTCATGGCTATCGTGGTCACATCTATCACTGGACTCTCAACATCAGCCATCGCCACCAACGGCTTCGTGCGTGGAGGTCAGTGTGTTATTATATCTGTCCCTGCAGCACAAAAGCAGTCATGAGTAGCACAGGTATAACTGTAGCAATAGACAACAATACATTGTATGGATCAATATTATACATTTCTCTTTTATGACAAAAATCATTAGGATATTAAGAACATGTTCCATGAAGATATTTAGTAAATTTCCTACAATAATTAGTAATATGCATTGCTAAGAACTTCATTTGAACAACTTTAAAGGAGATTTTCTCAATATTTAGATTTTTTTTGCTCCCTCAGATTCCAGATTTTCTAATAGTTGTATCTCAGACAAATATCGTCCTATCATAACAAACCATACATCAATGGAAAGATGATTTATTCAGCTTTCAATTACATAAATACATAAAACTCAATAATAAAAAACAACAACAACCTTATGACTGGTTTTGTGATCCAGGGTTACATATTATATCTATAACTGTAACTCAATTATACTTATAACCCTAACCCTAAATCAAGTTTTTCTTTTTTAATCAGAACGGTTCATATTCTTAAAACCAAGGATAATAAAGATTTGAATACGCCTGCATTAAAAGCATATCTGAGCTTGACTGACAGAGAAAATGTTTTTAAATAAAGCTTTTAAATAAAAGGTTTTATTTCCACTATAATAAATAATGAAATTGTTTGCTAATTAGATGACTTTTATTTGTAATCCTCAATGCATAATACTTCGGTGATTGATGTGCTCCTACTCAGAACTCTTTTTATTTGATCATTTAATATATCATATTAATTGTATTTAATTTTGTTACATTTTTTTTTCTTTTTATAAAAATGTCACAAAGTGTAGTGATTTTTTATTTACTGATTTATTTGATAATTTATTTGTTTCATTTTGGAAGAAAAAATGTTGCATAAAATGTATAGTGACCGTTTGTTATTTTTTTGTTTATTTTATCAATTATTTGTTTTTTTTGGTTTTTTGGGGGGGGTGTTGCAAATAATTTATACTGAACTTTTTTATTTAGTTTATCATTTATTTGTTTCTTTTTGAAAGATTTGTGTGTGTGTGGTTTTTTGCATGAAGTGTCTGTTAAATAGTCAATATTATGGTGAGAAAGTGTATATGAATTTATTTATTATTTTTGTTTTGTTTTGTTTATTGATGTTATTGCTGCTGTTTTTGTTTGTTTGTTTTTGATATTTGAGAGTTCACTTTTTTATTTCTAACCTCTCTTCTAATAGTTTTGGTTCTATTTGTTCTACAGTGAAGCGTTTGTGACTGTGATTGGATGTTTTTAGGTGGGGCGTATTACCTGATCTCCAGGAGTTTGGGTCCAGAGTTTGGAGGATCCATCGGTCTGATCTTTGCCTTTGCCAATGCTGTCGCTGTGGCCATGTATGTCGTGGGTTTTGCAGAAACTGTCGTTGAACTTCTGGATGTGAGTATGAACGCAAAGGCCTTGGATGGATGATGATGAGCATGAAAGACTTGATGTTTCTCCATCAGACTCATGCATTAGTGTTTTTTGGTCATGCACCTGATTTTCATTGTTTTTTAGATTTTTTTTTGCATGCTTTCTATGATTGTTTGAGGGTGACAGACTGACATATATCATCTATATAGATTAATTCATAATGATTTATGATGTAAGCACACTGCTGCCTGTGTTTGTCAGAGTATAGACGCTCTCATGACGGATGAGATCAATGACATCAGGATCGTCGGCACGCTCACCGTCATCTTGCTGCTGGGCATCTCTGTCGCTGGAATGGAGTGGGAGGCAAAGGTCAGTATATTCCTACATTCACATGTCTGTGGATTCAGAATATAGCTCTGCGTCTTAAAAAATATTCTTCTGATTTGCAAGAAAAGGCCTAATATGACCTAATTTGATGATGCTGAGTTCAAAGACATCAATTTCCATCATGCAGTTTTTTCATAAAATAAGAACATTTTTAAAATTACATAATCTTTAATGCACTTATCAATTAATGCAATTATCAAAATGTATCATTTAACTTACAATCTGCAAAGCAGTGGAAAAAGATAAAATCAGGGTTAGTTATAAAATAATATCATGAATGTGAAAGTGGGCTGAGAATTGATCAAATAGTTGCAATGGGTTTCAGATTCAGACAGGAATCATGCGTTTGTTGTGTTTTTCTCCTGATTTAGGGAGAATACAAGACAAATTCACCAAATAAATTGCTGTAAAAGCAATAATGCTAAAAAATGCATCATATTTAGTGAGAAAGTGTGACTCTCTCCAACAAAACAGACACTATTTTTTGGAATCAGCAGCACAAAATTAGTCAGAAATAAAGTGTTGCAGTTCTGCAGATATTGTAAGTCTCATGATGTCTTTGACAGGCTCAGATTGTGTTATTGGTGATTCTTGTGGTGGCTATTTTTAACTACTTCATCGGATCGGTCATCCCCATGAAGTCAAAGGAATCTCAAGGCTTCTTCAGTTATAACGGTGGGTCGTCTCTACTCATCTGCGATCTTTGACAATCATTAAAGATCAGTGCTGGAGGAACAAATCAATGACAAGCTCATTCCTATGTTTGTCTCTCTCAAAGCTGCCATAATGATGGAGAACATGGGTCCAGACTTCAGAGACGATGAAACCTTCTTCTCCGTCTTTGCCATCTTCTTCCCGGCCGCCACAGGAATCCTAGCAGGAGCCAATATATCAGGAGACCTGGCGGTGAGGATCATTTACTCTCACACTTAAAAATAAAGGCTGTTTTCACAGTGATGCCAGTCAAGAACCATTTTTGGTTCCCCAAAGAACCTGGGATCAATTCTAAAAAGAACCAACTTGGACCACAAAATTAGTCATAAGGGTCAGTTTTTTAAATTGATAGGACAATATTTGGCTGAGATACAATTATTTGAAAATCTTGAATCTGAGGGAGCAAAAAAATCTAAATATTGAGAAAATCTCCTTTAAAGTTGTTCAATTGAAGTTCTTAGCAATGTATATTACTAATCAAAAATGAAGTTTTGATATATTTACGGTAGGAAATTTACAAAATATCTTCATGGAACATAATCTCTACTTAATATCCTAATGATTTTAGGCATAAAAAAATAAAATAAAGTAAAAAAAAATTAAAGAAAAATAATTTTGAGCCATACATTGTATCGTTGGCTATTGCTACAGATATACATGTGCTAGTCATGACTGCTTTTGTGCTGCAGAGACACATTTTTTCTTAATGTGAAGAACATTCTGAATCATCAACCTTTTTCCATTATAAAGAACCTTTAGTTCATTTAAATGTTAAAGGTTCTTCATGTAACCATTGATGCCCATAAAGAGGCTTTATTTTCAAGAGTGTATTTGAGTTTTGCTGGATTTTGTTGGTCATCACATCTCATAACTGCTGATTTCATCTCTCTAGGATCCGCAGTCAGCGATTCCTAAAGGAACTCTCCTGGCGATCCTCATAACTGGAGTGGTTTACATCGCTGTTGCCGTCTCGAACGGTATTTCAATGCAGTTCTTTCTCTGATTGTTCTGCACTCGTGGATCAGAGGTGATGTAATGGGTTTGCCGTGTTTTTAGGCTCTTGTATTGTGCGGGATGCCACAGGCGATGATAACGACACCATAGTGGGCTCGCTGGAGAACTGCACTGATGCCGCTTGCACGCTGGGATATGACTTCTCCATCTGCAAAGAGGGCGGCTGCAAGTACGGCCTTCAGAACGACTTCCAGGTGTGTGACAGACATGCTCACGGCTATTATTATTATATGTGTCCCTGCAGCACAAAAGCAGTCATCAGTAGCACAGGTATATCTGTAGCAATAGCCAACAATACATTGTATGGCTCAAAATTATACATTTTTATTTTATGTCAAAAATCATTAGGATATTAAGATCATGTTCCATGAAGATATTTAGTAAATTTCCTACCGTAAATATATCAAAACTTCATTTCTGATTAGTAATATGCATTGCTAAGAACTTCATTTGAACAACTTTAAAGGAGATTTTCTCAATATTTAGATTTTTTTGCTCCCAGCTAAATATTGTCCTATCATAACAAACCATACATCAATGGAGAGATAATTTATTCAGCTTTTTCATGAAAAAAAATGACCCTTATGACTGGTTTTGTGGTCCAGGGTCACATATTGGAATCCATATGCTGATGTTTAGAGTTGGGGAAGTTACTTCTAAAAGTGATGCAATACAATATCCACCTTTTCCCTAACGAACCTACTGCGTTTTAAATTATGGGACGCACTTCTGGTTTGGGGAAGTTCCACTCAAAAAGACTGCAACAAATCATTTCAAATCATAAGATTGCACTGCAAATAATCATTATCTGTCATTTTGACTGAATGGGCTGTAAATTTTCATTCATTTTCTATTTTCTGTCAGGAGAATAACGTTACATTTGACAATATCTATAACAACATCTATAGCTCTTTTCAGCACGCTGCATTATTTTCCTCTTTCTTTTGTATTCCGCTGTAAGTAAAAAAAAAAAGACAACATATTCTGTGCATTTGTGGTCTGCTCTCCCAATTTAATTTATGATAAACTACAAATAATTATCTGAAATGCATTAAGAATCTTTCTTTTTTCTCCCCAAATCTCTGTTGTTTTCACACAGATGCTGTAAAATGTAATTGTTCTGAAATATAGGCATATATTACTATAATGATATTTAACACATCTGTAATATTGCTGCGGTTAGAAGGAGAATCTTTAGGAGTTATTCATGGTGTGTTGAAAGTAATTTGTTAATGCTTTTCCACTTTTAAGTTTCCTTTTAATGATCGATGGTTGAAGGGTGAGTAAAATGATGTCACTTCATTATTATTGCATTCATAGAGCGATCCTTTTGCTGATTGCTTACAGTGTAAACAGAAGTTACTCCCATATTTTGCAGAAAGTGTCATTGGGCATGAGAAAAAGGTGGATAATGTTACTCCCCAAAAAAATAACTTTTTATGGAAATGAATGTGTTATGTTACTTTTGTGTTACTGTTTCTCATCTTGGCTGGGCTTGCTTGTTTGATTTTAATTTAATAAACTTTTATTTTGGCAGATGTAAAAGCCCTTTCACACCAAAAGTCAAATGAATAAGCCTCAGGCTGAAAGAAATGTAAATTCACATCTGTACAGTAGAGTAGCTCAAACAAACCTTTCAGCTGTGCTGCCGTTCTGGATTACATGAAGAATAAGACACAAGAGAAGAAATTTCAGCAGTTTCTTCCTGATCACAAAAAAATTAAACACAAATGTTATGTTTATCTAAAGTCATTTTTGCTTATTAGTATGGTTGAAGTGGATCATTGAGGGTCAGCAATAAAGACATTGGTGCTTTGGGCATTTGTGTTATTTAACTAATTTAATTCTTGCATGATATTTTTGCATTTCCCTTTTTTATTGATTTGATCTGTTTTGAGTAAATGCATGTTGACATTTTGTAGACAGCGCCTCTGCACGTACTCCTGATTTCTCTCAACATGGCAACACCAGAGCTGTCAGTCAATGCATGGGAAACAAAGCAACCAGAGTTACTTATTTGAAAAAGTAACTCAGATATTTCCTTGTAATTTAAAAGTAATGCATTACTAGTTACTTAGGGAAAGTAATCTAATGACATAACTCACGTTACTTGTAATGCCCTGCACTGCTGATGTTATGTGAGAAGAGATGTGTTAAACTTTCAGCTTTACTGATGCTCTGTGTGATGCTAATGATCTTTCAGGCGATGAGTTTGGTGTCCGGCTTCGGGCCACTCATCACAGCTGGAATCTTCTCTGCCACTCTCTCATCGGCGCTGGCGTCTCTGGTCAGCGCTCCCAAAATCTTCCAGGTCAGGACACAAACAAACCTCCTTTTAAAATATATCTTGAACTTTGCAGTGTAAAAAATTATGATGATTTTAACGGTAAAAAATGCTACAGTAAAAACCTGTGAAATGGTTAACGGTAAGTTCCTGTTTAATTTACAGGGAAAAACCGTAAACTGACGTTCCCAGAATTCCCTGTGTTGCATTTCAAATTTTGTTTGAATTTGATGTTTTTTCTTTGAAATAACTGTTTCTTCTTAGTTTTTTCTTATCAGTTATGTTTATTAGGGTTGTATATTACATCTAATGTTGTTAAAATAATTTTTATTGCATATTTCAGTTTAATGAGTCTCACCATGATGATGTTTAGTGTTTGTGTGAATGACACTGTGCTCCTTCTATATATGTTATTATTTATAAGCTGCTTGTGATGGGCTTTGGTTCATCATGTGACATTCTCATCACCACCTGCATTTGGTGTAGTGATGGGATTTATGGCTCTTTGAGGGGATCCGGATCTTGGCGATCTGTTCCTTTCAAAGAGTTGTTCAAAAGAATGGCTCTTGTGGCTCTTTTTAAGTATTTAGTAAGTTTTAAGAAGCCAGCTTGGGGGCATTTCAGTTTATCCTGGAAATAATCACTGGGAGGAATGATGAGGTGAGATTTGTAGTCAAATAATTAAAACTCAGATATCACACACCAATATCTGAGTTTGAATTATTCTGAAATATTGATTATTACCTCATGTGACGGCATGGCTCCGCTCCTACCCAATGACAGAGGCACGCAGGGTTTTTTTCCACTGGAGTACTAACGTGAAGGATGCGTGCACAACTATCATCATGCTGTTAGACAGTAGCACCCCTGCGCTGGGTGCACCCCTCCCCCTGTAACTGTTCTGTCTCGCGGAGGAGCTAATTTGTGTGCATCTGTGTGAAACACGCATAGGAAAAAAGAACGACAGAAAGAATGCGACTCGGCTCCCATCGTTCATGTTTATGAGCCGTTCAAAAGAATCGGTTCGTTCGCGAACGTCACAACTCTAATTTGGTGGTTATCTACAGTGGCTGAGAGATCTCAACGCGCTGCAAATAGAAAAAACACCTGCAAATTAAGAAAACAACTAAATTATTTATTTGTTTGTGTTGTGAGCATTTGTAGTACGTTTCTTTATTTGGTTGTGTTGTGAGCATTTGTAGTACGTTTCTTTATTTGTTTGTGTTGTGAGCATTTGTAGTACGTTTCTTTATTTGGTTGTGTTGTGAGCATTTGCAGCACCTGGTGTCAAATTGATGAAGATGTTTTCTTGATTTGCTGGTGCTTTTTCTATTTGCATGTGTTTTCTGAAGTTGCAGCGCTCTGAGCCCTCTCGGCCACCGTAGTTATCAGTGTATTCCAAAGGTACAAAACAGATTTCAGTACTTCAATAGGTTGGACTATTAACATTATATCAGTTAATGAAATTACGGTACTTAACTATAAATTTAAGTTAAAACTGTAAAACCTAAAATGCTGTTACCGTATTTTTTACGGTAGAATTCCAGCAACCACAGTTGCCGTTTTTTTACCGTAAATTTTACAGTGTGGTTAAAAAAAAGGTATCCATCTAAATGCTGATGACACAGTAGCACATTCGGTGAATTAAGTCATAGAGCTCTTGCAAGAATCTTTTCAGTCATTGTCCAACTTAAAATTGGTTTTAAACTAAAAAATAAAAACAAATGCTCTTCACTCATTATTGCATTAAGTAAATTGTTACAAATATTTGGGTGCATGATTGGGTGAAAAATTGTGATTTTATGTACACACTGAAAAACTTTTAAAAAGCTTAGACCAAAATTGGGTTTAAGAAATGTTTTCCTTTTGAAGCAAGAAAGAGAATTATACAAAGTTTTTCCTCTCAGTGTTAGATTATGGTGATGTGATCTATGCATGCACTTAAAAAGCTGGATTATGTATTCCATGCTGCTTTATGTTTTGTGATGAGTGCCTCTTCACGCACTCCTCATTGTCAACTGTATTAATTGGTGGGATGGTCTTCTTTGTCTCAAAGGAGGAAAATGCACATGCTGTTGTTTATTGCTAAGGCATTGTTAGGTAAACAACCAATTTATATCTGTAATCTTTTATCTTTTAATACCTGCAATTATAGCACTATATCTACTGTTAAACATCTTTAAAAGGTTCAGAGAGTATACTCAGACCTTGGCAAAACTGCCTTCTCTTTATTTGCTCCCTCGTTATGGAACGAGCTGCAGAGTATTATAATGCTGGAAACTCTCCCCTCTTTTAAAGTTTTTAAAAATCTATTTTTTTTTAAAAGAGAGGGATTGCAGGGCTAAATGTTGTTAATTTTATGTGTTTGTAGCTTGTTTTATTGTGAAACTTTTTGTGCTGCCATTTTGGCCAGGACAGGAAGAAGAGATTTTGCATCTGGTAATAAATCAAGGATAAATAAAATAAAAATAAATAATAAAATGTATTGTATAATTCAGACATTAGGTATCCAGAGCTGCTAGTTAATGGATTTTGTTCGTTCCGTCCCCAGTAATCTAAAACAAAAAGCAAGCATGGATGAGTTTTTTTTATGACACTGACCTTCGTTCACTTCCATGATTCTGATATTTGTCCATTACAAAAAAAAAAGGCTTGTGTGTTTGGGCAGTTTCAATAAACACCAGACCAAATTTAGACAGTTACATAAAGTTTTATATGGCAGGATTCTGATTCTGATCCCGCACACTATCAGTCCATGCTAAATATAGAAATTTATTAAAAAAACAGCGATGTTTCGGTCCACTGACCTTCATCAGGCTTGTGTAAACTATTACAGATAAGACATTTAAAAACAGTCACCACCAATGAATGTAATCGACACTACATGTGGACCAATCACCAATTCGTACATCATGACTAACAAGGACTCAAATATCTAATAAAAAGTACTTTTCAATATTACCAATAAACGATGTTCCCTTTTTTATAAACAAATCTAATCATATTTGTAAAGTCACATTGTCAGACAATAAATATCTAAACAAGGTCACAATATCATCTCTTCACAATCAAGCAGACACTCAAAAATACAATACAATAAAAACACCCTACAACATTACATTAAATAATGCTTCATCATTTCAACTAGATATATCCAAAGTTAATAACACCGTATCAGATAAATCTTGTAACTCAGAGATCTCGTTAATAAAATCTGTGGAATCTCTAATATAAGAAGGTCATTTCTGTACAAATGGTTTAATGAAGTAATCCACATTTTGGGATAAAGGCAATATCTGTAACGGGGTGAACAATACGTGAGATGTGCGGATCCATTTGCAAGGCTTTATTCAAAGGCGAGGTCACAAAACAAGCAAGGTTCATGCAATGGCAAATAGGAACATCACAGGCAAGACAGAGTAATCCTAGGGCAAGCATGGGTCGACGATCGGCAAACAATATCCAACAGGGCAAGGCAGAGAGATAATCCAGGTACACGAGCAATAGTCCAAGAGAGGTGCAAACAGAGTCCGAAATGGCAAGGCAAAGGGTAAATCCAGGAAACACAGGCAAGAATCAAAACACTAGAAAACGCGCAAGGCAGAACTATGACAACTAAGTGGGCTCCGTAAAGTAGCTATCGCTAGGAGAGAGATATACGCTATACAATACTGGAACTAGACAAAACCACAGAATGACTCGGTAAAGCAGCTAACTCTAGGAGCGTGTTATACGCAGAACAATACTCGGCCCTGACAGAGAGGACGTCCAAGGCTTATAAGGCGTGTGTGATTGTGTGATCAGCTGTGTAATCAGAGCAATGTGAGATTGGTGACAGCTGTGTGTCGTCAGTGCAAAGGATGATGGGAACTGTAGTCCGATGATGAAGTGCAACAGTAGTGTAGTGCAAGAGTCAATGTGGTGAGCGAGTGACCTCTGGTGGTGAGTAAACGGAGGTTTATAGACCAGATTCGTGACAATAACAGAGAGTTGGTTTGTGCAACTATAGGACGGCCAGGAGGATCAACCAATCTTTTGTGAATTTTCGGAAGAGTATAAAAACAGGCATAATTGGATGCTTACAATATAAAAAAATCTAATTCTGATCGTGATATCCAGCCATTAGTTTTGGCATTGTTTAGAAAAGACAATACTTCAGATTGATCAATTCTAATGGAACCATGAGATAATTTTGCATAGAACCTTGTATTTTGTAATTGAGAAAGGACCTCTTGTTTATATTTACACGTGTCTTGTACCACAGTTGCACCCCCTTTTGCAGCAGGTTTTATAATCAGGCCCGAATCAGATATAAGTTCATTTAAAGCAGTTCTCTCATTCAAAGACAAATTCTGCACACAATTCGTGTTCGAAACGGCTCATGATTTTAAAACATCTTGTTCCACCACCCGACAGAAAGTATGAATCGTATGATTAGACTCCATCCGACAAAAGAGACTTAAACCGAGTCTTAGGTAAAGAACAGGGAGCTGATTTAGAAAAGTAGTAAGGTAATTCAACTGTCTAAAACATTTAAACAGATCCACTTTAAGGCCAAACATATACACCCCACTGCTCGGCACAAATGATAGTCCTTTAGACAACACACCAATTTGATCAGTTCTTTAGAAGAAATATTGATTAACGTCTCTTGGAGAAGCTCCGAGTCAATGGTCGTGGCTGATCCCTTTGATGTCCTAATGCCCTGTCGACATTTTTTCCTCTTCCACGTTGTCATGGAAGAGGGGCTCGTTGGTCCAAAAAAGGAACTGAGGCTTAGGCACTGGAGTCACTGTCCAAAGTGAAGTCACTCCCAGTGGAATAACTAGGGCCATCCCAGTGCGCACCCATATGCTGATTGAGGATTCTGATTCTGGAAATTTGAGGAGGATATTTGGTTTATTTCCACCATATATCTCTGTCTACAGTAAACGTCTGTATACTAAATGCACACGGGCTTCATCTGAGATTCTCCATGCATCTGTTGATTTCTCTGTTTATGTGTGTAGATTATTTCGTTTTATTTAAAAAAAACAGAAGCATGCTGAATCTCTGGTTTCAACAGCTCTGTGGTCTGATAAGTAATAATTAATGTGAAGAGAATTAATGTGCATCTGAAAAGCACATTTTTCCTGTCTGATTTCTTGACACATTCCCTTTGTAATTTCACTATTTTCTCATCCTCTGCAGTTATTTTTACTGTTTTAACATAAGAGCCTGATACAAAAGCTTGCACTTTCTGATTTTTGTGCAATGATTAACTATGATAAATTGTATTTTGAGTAATATATTATGCAATCATCAGGTACATCAGTGAGCGAGCATCATCATTTTGTTTGAGGGACATATAACACCCTTAAAGCCATACTTGTGGTTACGGTCAATTCCACAGGAATGCATGAACTGAAAACATGGAAAGCATGAATGCAATGTAAATCGCTTTGGATTAAAAGTGTCTAACTAATGTAGAAATGATGAATGATGAATGATCAATGATGATGTATCTTGCATGACCATACCCTATATTGGCCAAATATTATACACTATACGAGTCAAAACAGTAAGATTTTTAAGTTTTTTTAAAGACGTCTCTTTTGCTCACCAAACCTGCATTTATTTGATCCAAAGTACAGAAAAAACAGTAAAATGTTGAAATATTTTTACTATTTAAAATAACATTTTTATTTGAATATATTTTAAAATGTAATTTATTCCTGTGATTTCAAAGCTGAAATTTTAGCATCATTACTTCAGTCACACGATCCTTCAGAAATCATAATATTTTGATTTGGTGCTCAGAAAACATTTATTATTATTATTACATTGAAAACAGCAGAGTAGATTTTTTTTCAGGTTTTTTTGATGATTATAAAAAGTTCAGAAGGACAGCATTTATCTGAAATAGAAATCAATTTAAAGCATCCTTGCTAAATAAAAGTATTAATTTCTATAATTTCTTTCCCCCAAAAAAATGTACCTGACTCCAAGCTTTTGAATGGTATAATGTATGTTACAAAAGCTTTTTATTTCAGATAAATGCTGATCTTTGGATCTTTCTATTCATCAAAGAATCCTGAAAAAAATGTACAGAACTGTGTTCAACATTGATAATAATCAGAAATGTTTGTTGATCAGTAAATCAGTATATTATTATGATTTCTGAAGATCATGTGACACTGAAGACTGGAGTAATGATGCTGAAAATACAGCTGCAGATCACAGAAATACATTACAGTTTAACACATATTCACACAGAAAACAGCTGTTTTAAATAGTAAAACTATTTCAAAATATTACTGCTTTTGCTGTATTTTGAATCAAATAAATGCAGGCTTGCTGAGCAGAAGAGAATTCTTGAAAAAACTTTAAAAATCTTACTGTACAAAAACGTTTGACTGGTGGTGTATATCAGTGTTTCCTAGAGCTTAAGATGTTTCATATGAACCTCATTCTGTTCTTCATGTTATCTGTTGTGATGATGGAGGTGTTTAATGTGTGTGGTTTTGTAGGCCTTGTGTAAGGATAAAATCTACCCTGGAATGCATGTGTTTGCCAAAGGATACGGGAAGAACAAAGAGCCTCTGCGTGCTTACGTCCTCACCTTCATCATCGGCCTGGCCTTCGTCCTGATCGGTAAATTACACTCCACTCAATGCTGACTTATCTGCTTATACGCTAATGACAGAGACTGTGTCTAAAATCCAGTGTGTTGGTGTTTCAGCTGAGTTAAACATCATCGCTCCCATCATTTCCAACTTCTTCTTGGCCTCTTATGCCTTGATAAATTTCTCTGTCTTCCACGCATCGCTGGCGAACTCCCCAGGCAAGTGATGAAACTGAAAATGAGCGTGATGTTTCTCCTCAGATCACTGACACTGATCGTTTCAGACAGTATCGTGAGTAATTCACAGATTTCCGTCTGAACAGGGTGGCGTCCGAGTTTCAAATACTACAACAAGTGGGTGTCGTTAGCCGGAGCCGTGCTGTGCTGCGTGGTGATGTTTGTGATCAACTGGTGGGCGGCGCTGCTCACCAACGTCATCGTCCTGGCGCTCTACATCTACGTCAGCTACAAGAAACCAGGTCTGTTCTGTTTTCACTTCATTTCTATGATTATGTGATAACACTTTACCAAAAGGTCTCATTTGTCGCAATAATTTTTGAGAATGAACAGATCTTGACATACATACAAGTGTAGCAGTTTATCAACCCCGGAGGGGAATTAACTTGCAGGCTTTGGAGAATCTGTCAACTGCAACGAGTATGCAGGTAAAACCTTCTGACTTGGGGAGATCTGTGACTAAGTCGACTCCGACATGGGACCAGGAGCGACGTGGAATGGGTAATGGTACTAATTTTCCAGCTGGCAGGTGATGTGGAGTCTTGGAGATGGCACAGACTGAGTTCAGCGTTCAGAATGAACCTCCAGTAGAAATTTGCGAAGCCGAGGAATCGTTGCAGTTCCTTTACTGACTGAGGCTGGGGCCAGTCTCGGATGGCTTGGACCTTCCCCTGGTCCATCTGGATCCCATCCGCACTGAGGATGTAGCTGAGGAACTGGACCGTTGGGCGGTGGAACTCACACTTCTCGAGCTTCAGGTAGAGGTGGTGTTTCCTGAGTTGGCGTAGGAACTGTGCCACGTGATGGCAATGTTCGGGCAGGTTCCGGGAGTAGATCAGGATATCGTCTATGTACATGATGACAAACCGGTGGAGGAACTCCCGGAACACCTCGTTCATAAACCCCTGGAAGACGGACGGGGAGTTGGAAAGGCCATACGGCATGACCCGATATTCATAGTGGCCTGAGGGGGTAATGAACGCCATCTTCCACTCGTCGCCTTCCCGGATACAAACGAGGTTATAGGCGCTCAGCAGGTCCAGCTTCGAGAAGATGTGGAGGGCGGCCGGGACCAGGGGAAGAGGATAAGGGAGCTTGACAGTGTGATCATTGAGGGTCCGGTAGTCGATGCAGGGCCGCAAGCTTCCGTCTTGCCCACGAAGGAGAAGCTCGAGGCCGCCGGACAGGTGGAAGGACGAATGAACTGTTGTTGGACAGCCTCCTTGATGTAAGCCTCCATCGCCTTGTGCTCCGGGATGGACAGGGAGCGGTTTTCCCTGTATGGTCTCGATCTTCAGCTCAGCCTGTCTCTGGCGGGGTAAATCAAGCTGTTTTAGGAGGGCTTGTGAGATGAAATTACCTGAGGATCCCGAGTCCACGAGGGTGGGACTGAAATGAAATGATGTGGGGTGAGGAGTTGTACCGTTAGCAGTGGTAGGGTAGAAATGAGGGGATTGGGATCTGGTGAGTGTTGTTAGTGGAGACTGCGGTGACTGTGGTGACTCTCTGACAGTAATAAGATCGATAACATGCATTTTTAAAAAGTGAAAAATATACACATGAATTGTTCACAATAAGATTAATAATATGCATTTAGAAAATATATAGGGTGAATTTTTAGTTCATGTCGACTAATGCAGTGCTGTAAATGACATGGAGTAACGATAAGCAATATAATTTTCACAGCATTTAATATATGTACAGTATTTGTTCATGTTAGTTAATTAAAATTCCAGTTGTTCATTGTTTGTTCATGTTAGTTCATTAACTAAAGTTAATGTAGATCATAGAACTGATCAAATGTATATATTGAATGTATTGTCAGTCACTTTGGATAAAAGCATCTGCCAAATGCATAAATGTAATTATAGTTCATGATAAAGGCATAGTTCACCCCACAATGAAACTTCTGTCACTATTTACTCACCCTCGTGTTGAATTTCTTTCTTCTGTTGAACACAAAATAAGATATTTTGAACAATGAGTGTAACCAAACAGTTACCGGTAGCTAATGACTTCCATAGTATTTTTTTCCCCTGATATGGAAGTCAATGGCTAGCAACAATGGTTAGGTTGCCAACATTCTTCAAAACATATTTTATTTTCCACGGAAGAAAGCATCTCATACAGGTTTGGAACAACATGAGGGTGAGTAAATTATGCCAATTTTTATTTTTGCATGAACTGTTGCTTTGTATTGTAAAGTGTTATCGGTTATGTTTTAAAGTCATAAATCATAACTGAGTGGCAAAATGCATCTTTCTGCTGCAGATGTGAATTGGGGTTCATCGACACAAGCGCTGATGTACAACAAGGCACTGACTCACAGTCTGCATCTCACGGGGGTTGAGGATCATATCAAGAACTTCAGGTGATGCACTGACAGTCATATGTGACTATAGACACCGAAAACCTCTCTGAAATAATTTTTCCCATGCACAGGCCTCAGTGTCTCTTAATGTCCGGATACCCAAACTCAAGACCGGCACTGCTGTATCTAGTGCACGCTTTCACCAAAGACGTGGGCTTGATGGTCTGTGGCCACGTGCGCACAGTATGTAATTTCAATGAACATTTGACACATTATCTTTGCAGTTATGAGCAGTTAGTTATACAACCAAACATGCACTTGTTCTTCAAGGTTCCCGCAGGTCCTTAAAAAGTCTTACATTTAGTTGTATCAAATTTAAAGCCATAAAAAGTCTTAAATTGTACAAGAGAGTCTTCATTATGATTTCAAGAGGTCTTAAATTGCAGTACGGAAAGACCAGAATTGCGATGTGGCTCAATGCGACGATTAAACTTCAAAAGGCTATTATTTCATTGAATAAACACGAGCACTGCATGTTTCAAAGTCTGGTGCTGCACTGCTTTGTGTATTGCCATTACCGGGAAAACATTTATATTTCTGCTGTTCCGAAAGTGCCACCTGCTGGCAGAGAATTAATGTGCATTTTCAATAAGCCCGTCTGCTGTTTTTGTTCAGACCAATGTGAAAATCCACCCATGTTTTTACCCTGCAAACACACAGAGCTGTAAATATGAACTGGTGGATCGATAAGAAGATAATGAATTGTAAAAATCTGAACAGTAAAATGTATTTATGTTTTTAAAGATAATGCAATATAATAATTAATCCTTTTGACTCTTAAAAATGGTTTAAAGGCTGAAATGTGAAGTGTATCATTTTTGTTCAAAAGTGTATCAACTTTTTGTTTTGTGAAAACTTGTATCTGAACTGTAACGCATGCTTTTTACAGTCATTTTACAGTTTAATATGTTACTATAGACATTGCACTACCCCACTTATACTGTGTTAATTTTATCTTAAAGGTTTTAAAAAGTCTTAAATTTGGGCTTAAAAATCCCAAAAACCCTGGTTCTTGCATTTTCTTGCAGGGATACCGTAGGCCCAACTATAAGGACATGATGAACGAGCAGGTCCGCTATCAGCGCTGGCTCCTGAAGACCCGAATCAAAGCCTTTTACACTCCTGTGTTTGCTGATGATCTCAGACAAGGAGCCCAGTATCTCCTGCAGGTCAGAATGGAAATATGACAGATTGCGTAACAAACAGCTCATGTAATGAACTGAATCAGAACTCGTTTAAAACTGATGTTGTTGCAATTTATAGACCACTGGGTTGGGTCGCTTAAAACCCAACACACTAGTGTTTGGCTTTAAGAACAACTGGAGGGACTGTGAGATGAAGGATGTGGAAACCTACATCAGCACCATCCAGTGAGTCTAACTGTGTGATGCTCTTCATGTCTTCATCTTTAAGAACTGAAATCTTCCTCTGAATGATCGCTGTGTGTGTTTCAGTGACGCGTTTGACCTGCAGTTCGGGGTGGTTCTTTTGAGACTGAAGGAAGGTCTTGACATCTCTCACATTCAAGGTCGAGTTTCCTGGCCAAAAGTGGGCTAAAGTGTAAATGGTTTGAGTCTTTTCATCAGTGATTTTTAAGTCTGCTTCTGTTGGTCTTTCTTCAGATGAATTTCAGACCTCGCAGGAGAAAGCTCCTGGAATGAAGGATCTCTTGGTGTCCATCAACATCAAAGACTTTGACAGTGATTCCTCAAAACCATCATCTAAATCCACCAGCTGTCAAAGCAGCCCGCTCATCTTCAGAGGTCAGAAACCCATGACGTACTGCACATTTAAAAGTTCATCAAAAAATTTGCTGAAAATTTTCTCAACCTCAGGATCATCCGAGATCAGGATGAGTTTGTTTCTTCTTCAGGTTTATATAAATGTGTCTCTGCATCAGTGTGTCAGCAATGGATGCTCTGCAGTGAATGGGTGCCGTCAGAATGAGAGTCCAAACAGCTGATAAAAACATCACAATAATCCACACCACTCCAGTCCATCAGTTAACATCTGGAGAAGACAAAAGATGAAACTAATCCAGCATTAAGATGCTTTTAACTCAAATAAGTCCATAATCCATAATAACACTTCCTCCAGGGAATTAGTTCTGATCTTGTTCTTATATTCATGACGAATATAAATTTTCCATGAAATGGCTTTGAGCATCTCAGATTCGTGTTAATCTGATGCTAATTTCTCTTCTTTAACAATGCATGTGTGATTTCAGACACCAAGAAGCCTCCGATGCAGCTCAGTCCTGCGGATGAGAAACTTCTGTCTGCCAGTCAGCAGTTCCAGAAGCAACAGAGCAAAGGAACCATCGATGTTTGGTGGCTGTTTGACGACGGAGGTAAAGAGTTTCTGTTTCAGTGTAGTTTGTGCTTGAATGTTTGCCTTTATTATACTCACTGAGAGTTTGTAGCTTTAAGAAACGACACTGTGATTGATTACTCGTTGTAGGCTTGACACTTTTGATACCGTATTTGCTAACCAACAAAAAGAAATGGCGCGACTGCAAGATCCGTGTGTTTATTGGAGGAAAGATAAACAGGATTGACCACGACCGCAGAGCGTGAGTATAACCTGTGTTAAGAACATGCAGTTATACGCATATCAAGTGTATTTCATTCCTTTTGCGTAGTTTTGTAAAGAAATTAATTTGTAGGCACAGTTTATATTCCTTTACAAAATTAATTTCAGTCATTTAAACAGAAGCCTTTAGACCTGAGTAGCGTTGTCAAATGATTAATCGCGATTAATTGCATCTGAAATAAAAGTTTTTGTTTATATATTATGTGTGTGTGCTGTGTATATTTATGTATATATAAATACACAAACATACACTATATATTTTGAAAATACTTATGTATATATTTATATTATATATAAATATATTTAATATACCAATATATTTTTTCTTAAATATATGCATGCATCTGTGTGTATTTATATATACATAATAAACATACACACACACATATTTTTATTTTGTATGTGATTAATCGCGATTAATCATTTGAGAGTACTAATTGCTAGTTTAACTTATAAAATAGTTTAAATAATGGAGATAATCTGCTAGTATTCATTTAGTGAAAGCTTTTGGTCTTGCGCAGAATGGCGGCGTTACTCAGTAAATTCAGGATTGACTACTCTGACATCACTGTTATTGGAGACATCAACATTAAGCCAAAGAAGCACAAGTAAGTTTAGATCCATTGGCTAATAATGAGGATGTTTTGCTCCGGTATCCACGAGAAACAGCTGTTGTTTGATGTTGTGCTCAGCAAGAAGATGTTTGAGGAGATGATCGAGCCGTACAGACTGAAGGAGGACGACATGGAGCAAGAAGCCGCTGAGAAACTGAAGGCTGAAGAACCCTGGAGGATCACAGATAATGAGTTGGAGCTCTACAGGGCCAAGGTTTCTATCTGTTACTCTTCAGGAGATGTGATGCTCTCGTATTACTTTGATATGGAGCTTCACACGTCTCAGTCCCATTACGTCTCTAATGTGTCATCTGAACAGTGAGAACTAATCAAAAAGACGACTTTAGACACGGCTCTTTCACCAGCCTTATTTCATTGCACAGATCTTATTTAGAACAAGTTACACTGTTTAAAGAAAATATACTGGAACCAATTGATTTTCATGATGATCTGATCTTAAATGTCCCCATTCTGCCATCACAAAACATCCCAGTAAAATACTCACAGTGGCAGAAACAAGCTTCCATACAAATCAGTTTGAAGTGGTTCTCAAAAGTCATTTGCATCCTCACAAGTGAAATCCTTACAGTTCCCATCCCTATTAACAAACATGTTTGAACTGGCAGTATATTTGTGTAGAAATCTAGAGAATACCCATGTTTTACAAACAGATGTAAAGAACTCTTTCTATTTCACTGCACTACTTTTCCATTGTTTTTCTATATAAACACTCAATAGATGGACATGTTTGACCGTTACACTGCAAAAAAAATATTTTCTTACTTAGTATTTGTGTCTTGTTTTCTAGTATAAATATCTAAACATTGTTGAATCAAGATGCATTTACTGGACAAGTAAAATTATTTAAGATATTAAGTCTTGTTTATAAAAACTAAAATAATAAAAAAAAAAATAGTTTTTGCTTAAAACAAGCAGAAATATCTGTCAATGGGGTAAGAAAAATAATCTTAATTCAAAGGTTAAACAAGAGTATTTTTCTTACCCCATTGGCAGATAGTTTTGATTGTTTTAAGCAAAAACTAACAAAATTTTGATTATTTTTTGACAGAAAACAAGACATAATATCTTAAATAATTTTACTTGTACAGTAAATGCATCTTGATTCAAGAATGTTTAGATATTTATACTAGAAAACAAGACAGAAACACTAAGTAAGAGAATAATTTTTTGCAGCGCACATTCTCATCTCAGATCTTTTAGAGTGAAACAGCATCTAAAAACATGGTGGTCAAGCTAAAAGAAGTTCAGCTTTTTAAAAAACACGTCCCTAGACCTTGTGTTTTTATCCTTTCCATTGGCCCGTGTGTCACATGATTTGCTTTGTTCTGTGTGAACGACTCCAAGTAATGTCTGAAATAGCATCAACATGTAAGTGACATCAGTTCTTACTCTTCTGTCATTTAGTCGAATCGCCAGATCAGATTGAACGAGCTTCTGAAGGAACACTCGAGCACAGCCAACCTCATTGTCATGTAAGTACTGACCACACATTTAACACATAAAACACTTCATTTGAAAGTATATGGCCCTTATGAAGCACACAGGTGCCTTGATTTGATTCATCTGAGTATCTGATTCATTTGGGCTTGACAGAACCATGCCGCTCGCCAGGAAAGGAACGGTGTCCAGTGCTCTTTACATGACCTGGCTGGACACGCTATCTAAAGATCTGCCACCAATACTTCTTGTCCGAGGAAACCATCAGAGTGTTCTGACCTTCTACTCATAGAGAGAATGTGAAGTGACTGTGTTACAATCAGTACATTTGTTTATTGACCAGATTTGTGCCTCGTCGTCAAATCGACTGACAGTATTTTTACTATATTGAGCTGAAATAACCAATGCTACAGAAATGATCGTTTATTTGTTTATATATGTTTAATGTAACGACACTTACCTCAAAAAAGAGCAGATAAAATGATGCTTGAAATAAATTTAAAGGGACAGTTCACCCAAAAATGAGAATTCTGTCATCCTCAACCTCAAGTTGTTCCAAATCTTCAAAATATCTTCTTTTGTGTTGAACAGAAAATATTCATACAGGTTTGGAACGATATGAGGGTGAGTAAATGATAACAACATTAACATTTTTAGGTGAACTAACCCTTTAATGCCCATTTTTGCACTAACACTCTGAGGATTAAAGTATTTTTTTTTTAATCCAGAACGTTGATGCCATTTTTCATTGCCAAGCCTGAAATGAAATTCTTGCCTCCTACAGTCAAACTCACTCTGAACAAAGGCTGTATTTGAGCTTATCTTCATCATATCTTCAAACGCCGTCTGTTCCAGCTGCTGTTCTTAGACGCTGTTAGATTTACTAGGAACCTAATGCTGATCATTCTGGAGAAAGTGGGTTTGCACACGTCTTAGTGCCAATGCAACACTGTTCTAGATGAGAGAGACATTGAAAGATGCAATGCATTAAATAAATGGCTTTGATTTTAACTATATAATTTGTGTTTTCCATGCATTATTGTATCATATATAATATACATATATATTAAAACAAAAACTGTAAAATTGCAGCTAAACTGTGAGAAATGTTTAGTCAGGGTAATGGAAAATGCGTCTGCTAACTAATACACACATACACCATACGCCCTTTTAGTTCATTACACTTGTTTGACTTTAGATTTAAACTCTGAATTGAGCAGAAATTACAGAAACAATTGTGTCAGTTTAAAGGGTTTGTGCAGGTTTGATGAAGCCAAATTTAAGACTTCAAGACCTTTTTAAGACCAAGTAAGGAATAAATGGAAGGGAACACAATATGTCAAAATATTCTCTTATAATGTACGTCTAGGGAGTTTTCCAGTGCAAATATCTGAAGAATCTTAATTTAAAATGCATTTACTTGAAATGCAAAATGACTTAAGATAAGAAGTCTTGTTTTATGAGAAATCAAAAAGACTCATAAATCTATGGAAAGCCCATTTTGCACTTAACAAAAAATAAAATACAGTAACTGCAGGTTTATATCTCATAATTCAGACTTTTTTCTCGCAATTGCGAGTTTACTTCTTGCAATTCTGACTTGTTTTCTCAGAACTGAGATATAAAGTTCAGTTCTGAGGGACAGAAAGACTATTTTCTTACAATGTCTAGGGAGTTTTCCAATGCACGTCTGAAGAATCTTAATTCAAAGTATGTTTATTTGAAATGCAATATGACTTAAGATAATAAATCTTGTTTTAATCAAAATAAAACAAGAAATATCTGCCAAAATCAACTTAATTCAGAATCAGAATCCGAATTAGCTTTATTCGCCAAGTGTGTGCAGACGCACAAGGAATTTGTTGTGTTTTTTGGGTTTTTTTTTGGTACATGCATACATATCTAGCATGAGACATTTAAGACTAAACAATAATAATAATAATAATAATGTGTATGAATCTGGAACAGAAGATTTATGCACAGATTTGTGCATAGAGAAAACAAAGAATTCAAAGAGAAGAGTTTTCATACTAGCCTACATTGATAGATATCTGTACTTGTTTTAAGCTTAAACTCACTTTTATTTTACATTAAGTTCATCTTGATTTAATGTTTTGATGATTAGATATCAGAAAACAAAAATGCTGAGGAAGATATTCATGCTTTGCAACATTCAATGACTCTACTGCACTGATTTAATACTTTATAAGGCCTTAATTTGTGGAAGAAAGAATCAAGACGTTTTAAGAACCGCAGAAACGATGTTGCTGTAACTTATTGATGGATTAATTTGCAACACAATCGCAATCCTTCACTCAAAACATTAGTTAGGCTACACATGTTGATCCAAGATGTTTTAATGTGTTTCACCAGCATCACGGTTTCGATTAGCTTTCGTGTGTGATTAATACCCTCCCATCCACTTGATTTAGGATTCATCACCGTTTTCTGTCAGAAATCCTGTGTGGAGAATGTCAGTCAGTTCCTCCCTTCAGCAGAGAACCAAGACGCAAGGAGCGGATCCGGATGACAGCGGGGATGACTGGGAGATCGGCGTCGGGAATCTGATCATCGACCTGGACGCGGATTTGGAGAAGGATCGACAGAGATTGGAGATGAATCGCGTTTTGAGCGTTAAAAGCGCGGCGGAAGGTCGCGAAGCGCTGGAATATAATTGCGCAAACGCAGGAGGCGCCGCGTTCGACGGCCTGACGCAGCCGTTCCTCTGCAAAGAGCCCAAGAAATTCAAGCTGAAACGAAGGAATTCCGCCACAGACACGGAAAGATTCCCGGCGTCGCTGGAGATTGCGAGCGGCATTCCCAAAGCATGCGTCGGTAAGCGGCGCGAGGCTCAAGGACGCGGCGGAGAGATGAATTCAGCACCAGCGCCGGTGGACAGCGACGAACCGGCGCCGCTCGGCAGAACCAAAGACGGCAAAAAGGGCAAAAACCAGAGCAAAGGAGTGAAAAGAGAGAAAGACTCGGCTAAGACGCGGAAGGAGAAGCCAAGCGATGAATTCGGCCCGCTGTCGGAGAACGGAACGGAGAATCTCATCGGCAGGGGCGGAATGGACGCGGCTATTGTTGAGCACACAAACACCGAGGAGCACAGCCTAAGAACGGTAAGCTCGCATCTGTCCTTCCATGTGTGGCGTCTGCGATCAACTGTTATCACGATGCGTTATGAAGAAGAATCGAGCGTGAGGCTGTAGGTTGAGCTGATGGCGGATTCAGTGCTTGTGTAGCTACTTGAGCATCACTCCACATGCACTAAATAAGCAAAGGCGCATCGGTTTTCGTGTCGGTTTGCTTCTTTGTGCAATATGCGCGATGCAGCCGCCGAGATTCGTCAAAAGCGAGCACCGAACACCTTCCTTGCAATGATGGATTTATATATTGCGATATCAATATAAAGAGGTTTTCTTTTGTTTGTCAGCCATTTCCTTTGTTAACGCAGCCCGTGTGAAATTCTTCATGTCTGTTGCTATTGGAAACCTAATCATCATAATTCCCTGTGTTTGTTTTGGACAAAGACATACTGGCTTGTTTGAAGCCTAGATGCTTTTCGTGTGTTATTTACAGTATTAAATATAGAGACAAGCTCCACCCCCTCCAGTCTTGGCCGTTCTGCTCTATTGTCTCTGTATATGCTTATCTAGATGTCTTTTTGATTTTGCCTTGATTCCAGTGACATCGCTCTGATAGACATCATTCACGAGGCTATTCTATCATGCTGTCATAGCTGTAGGAGCTTTTGAGTGTTTTCCTTGAATCAGGAGGATTGCGTGATCACTTGATTGCAGAATTTAAAAATACAAAAGTCAAATGATGCAATTGATCAACAAGAAACTGGCATGCAACTGTATTATACTTCAGCTGGCACTGTGCTCTCTGTCTCTCTCCAGTTGAGTGTTAAGACGCGGTCAGTTGGAACTAACACACAGGAAGCCGAGAAAGCCTTCGAGTCCAGCTACATGGAGCCATGTCAACCAGGAACGAGCGTCAATCTAGAGGGTATTGTGTGGCATGAGACGGAGGAAGGTGAGCGCTTGTTATTCTGTGCAAGTTTCCACTCATATAAAACAATATGCATGTGCTTTCAGTATATCTTGCATCTAGTTCTTCTTCATCACATTATGAATGACTGTTTTCATATTGGTTTCACTGGATATGTGCTGAGTGAAGGGCGAGTTTTGTCATCAGCTCCACAGGACTGCGTTTTCAAAGCAGCTATGAGACTGAAGCATTTGAAGGAAGAGGAGACACTGGTTGCATATTGATTAAGCAAATTAAAATTGCAGACCACCATCTTAACTTCCATCACTGAGATCAAGCACAGAATTAATCCATTCGAAGATACAGTAAAAACATCAAGATGTGGCTAAACCTAAATGCTTTTATATGGTGATTGTAGTAAATGGTTTAATCTTTTGGAGTATTTTGGGTGCTTTTTACTTTAATATTTCAGAGGGACTTTTTACTGCTTTCTTTCACAATATGCATTGTAAAAAGCGCTATATAAATAATGGTGACTTGACTTAACTCTTTCTCTTTGATTTCAGGGGTTCTAGTTGTGAATGTCACATGGAGGAAAAGGACCTATGTGGGCACTCTCTTGGACTGTACCAAGCATGACTGGGCTCCACCGCGGTAAAACACCTTCCTTTCTACTTGAATGCTCGAATTGTGGTGTATATATTAGGGATGTGCATCTCCCCAACTCAGGCCGGTGTGATACGAATCTCGATGCATAGCCAACGATACGATACATTAAAGCTACGTATAAAGTAGCTACTGATGCGATGCGATAGGATTTTCTATTACGATGCAGTGCGATCCGATGTTGATTTGATTCAACACAATGCGATTCAATGCAACACAATGCAATGGAGAAAATTCTATGCAATTCAATGTGGTGCAGATATTTCGCTTTTATTTGGTTGATTGTAATTATTAGGTAGAAGATGCAGCTCTACCTCTGCTAATCTATGTGACTCACGGCGCGGTCTCCGTAGAGTTGTGATACGTCATATTCATGTAACAGCAGTGGTGATGAGAGAACGCGCTTGAGAAGCAGTTTAGAGAGGAGAAATCAATTTACATATCAAGGGCCTAGGTTTGCTTTTGACATTGGTGGGGACATAAACCCAAGCCTCCCCCTATTAATAATTCATAAACAGTTTTTTTTAATGTTAGTATATTTAGCAGACAATAATTACATATTTTTGATTTTGTAAACCAGCAACATTACAGCAGCATCAGAGCACTGGGTGTCTTAATCACTTTATTTTAATATTAATCGAATTGGACCCAGGATGATTATGGAAGAATGCTCTGCTGTTGCTTTAGTAATGAACACAACTTTCACATGCATCTGATTGATGACAGATAAACCACATGCTCTTATTCAGTGTTGTTTTTTTATTTTGTGGATATTTTAGCTAACAGTTTAATTTGTACATTAAGTTGGACAACATTAAGTTAAATATAAAGACTGTCTGCGGTGTTAATGTTCATAATGAATTTTTTCTAGGCTGGAAGATCTTTTTTTTTTTGTCCACATGCTTTATATAGGGAGCTAATAATAGCCATAGCGCTTTCTCTTTCCGTTTGCTCTGTTTTGTAAAACACCGTACTTCAAACTCATCGATGCAACTTTGTTAATTCATGAAGTGACCTTTTATTTGAACTGTTTTGGACTGCTGTCTTGAACTGAGCGCGATACCTGTGAGTTGTTCTAAATGCGGCGCTGCGCTTCTTGTCCGGTGTGCTCACATAATTTAATACAACTCACATAATTTAATACATGAGCAGAGTAAGAACATAAGGCGGTCGCCTTATGTTCTTACTCTGCTCATGTATTAAATTATTATTTATTGGTCACTTTCTAAATAATAAAACTATAGCGCATATATAAATATATAATTATTTATATAATTATATAAATAAATCAGCTTTTACTGATGCAAAGAGAAACGATGCATCGCAATACAAATGCTAACTTGTATCCGATGCACACTTTTTTTAAATGGATGCATCGTATCATTAACTTTTGATGATGTTTCCCAAAAACACCGTTAGCTAACTATGGTCGTTAGTTCCATTGAACTCTATTGATAGTGACAGAACTTGCGACCATAGTTAATTTTGGGAAACGCACCCCCGATCGGTAAATATACCATCCCTAGTATATTTACATTTAAATTAAGATTCAATAAGAATTTTAGATCCAGATTCAAACCTGTTTTAAATTTAGATCCTTTCATTTAAAGAAAGTTGATTTATTTACATCCACTCATGACTCCTTGTTGTTCTTAACTAGGTTTTGTGAATCACCAATGAGTGACTCTGACATGCCTTATGCACGTGGACGTGGTAAACGGATGCGGCTGGCCGGACCAGATCAACCAGCTGCAGACCCGAGTCTTTCCAAGATACGAGGGCTATCTCACAAGAGGCGCGGTGTGGGAATTGGCAACAAAGGAAGACGAGGGAGTCTGAACCTCAGTGGCTGTAGGACACCTGGATACTATGCCGTGGAGGACATCAAATCCAATCCCCTTATGTGTGGAAAACGAAAAGGCAAACCCCCAGCCGATCTAGATTTAAGCTTGGTCTCGGATGACATTAGGAATGGGAATGGGAAAAGGATACGAGCCAAATCCAGGAGCGCTCCTTCCACCCCTCAGGGTAAATCCGACCCTGTGTTTCTTGATCAAGTTTGCGCGTCACCAATGCTAATAGACTGTCCGCATCCGAACTGCAACAAGAAGTACAAACATATCAACGGGCTCCGTTACCACCAGTCACACGCTCACCTGAACAGTGACAGAAAGCAAGAGTTTGAGGTGGAGAGCGAGGACAGACTTTCAGATTTTGATGAAGCACTCAGGTCGGTACCATTTGATTCTTCTGAGAACATCATCTCCAAGAAGCCCAGAAGCATGTATAAACTCAATGCAGTCAGTTCTCCAAAGAGCAGGAAAGCATTGCTCAACAATGATAGCAGTCCCATAGCCAATGCAAAACTACGCCCGAATGTGGCAAGTAAAGACGGATCAATTGACGATCTGAGCAACCTCCCACTCATTTCCAACATGTCCGTTGTCCTTGAGAACTGCCTCATGACGGATCGTAACACATCTGTTGAGATGCCTAAGCTAGAAGCGGAGGGTGCTATTGATAAGAGGGACATATGTAGCAAAGTTAAGAAAGAAGGGTTCACTGAGAGATGCTTAGCCAAGTCTCGAACCAACAGACTCATCAACGCTGCGCCTGCTCCTCCGAAGCTGACTGCTATTCCACCTGCTGCATTTTCCACTAAAATCACAGAAGTTTCTTCTCATCAGGCCTCTCCGACTGTTGCCCTCACAAAAACCAAGAACCTCTCACTGAAACCCATCAAGCCAAAGCTGGAAGTTATTGCACAAGTTAACATGGCCAACACCACCGCAGTCCTGAGCAAAGACAGTAAGAGAAAGGAAAAGCATCGATTAAAGGACAGGAATTGTAAAGATCCCCGGAGTCCCAAAAGTGACCCGATTTACACAAAACCGGATGATACAAAGAGTATCGGGAAAGACTTTCCTGTGAGCCTCTTGAAAGAGCACTTAAGCAAGCAAGATGTTGTAAACTGTCAAAGTGAAACGCAAGAAAGCCGCATGGCGAGTATCAGAGCCGAGGCCGACAAGGTGTACACCTTCTCAGACAATGCACCGAGTCCTTCCATTGGGAGCTCTGCAAGAACAGACTGCGCCCCTCTTACAAACGGAGATGGAGCGAGTGCTAAAACAAACAGTCCTGCATACTCTGACATATCTGATGCAGCTGAGGACGGTGGGTCAAACTCAAGGTCCAGAAGGAACTCGACACAAGATTCAAACTCAAACAGCAGCATCAATCCCAAAATTCCCTCAATGAGTACCGCTCCCACGGTGACCCCAGGAAAAGAGGTCCAGTCCACATCTCATGGCCATGGTTATGAATCCCATTGCATCCCAGGTTACATACATTCTGGGCAAGCCAATTCCACTTCATTCCATAAGGTGGCCTCACCTTACGGTCGGACGAAGGATGATTTGAGAGATTTAAATGAGGATATAAAAAGCTCAGAATCCTCTAGCCACTCAAGTTCTCAATCACAGCTTCAGTACGCTGAAACGCACACAGCGCTGGCTCAGTCTTTGTACTATGGACAGTACAGCCGGGGTGTTTCCATGGACCAGAAGGTTCTAATGATGCCCAGCACCCACAGATCGCTCAGTGAGGCATGTTGTGAAGAAATGCAGTATAGCAAGAGTAGAGGTCAAGTTAGACGAGGATCTGAGCCAAAGGAACGAACAAAGGATGAGCAAAAACAATTTATAAGCTCTCCTCAGTCGATTCATAAAGGGGCGAACTCTGTTAAGATTAACTGTGCAAAACCTGGCTTCATCTATGTGGATTTGGACAAGCAGCTGTCGTTTCAGCAGCAGCAGCAACAGGGGAAAACGTCCCATATCTCCATGTCAAAAGAACAAGGGGTCCTCAAGGAATCTGAAGACCTCAGTTTGGAGAGCTCAAACTCAAAATCAAATGTGGACACAAATGTAACATTTCTAAATGTAAGTTACTGATGTTACTTATCATTTACTGAGGAAATGTTCTTTTAAAGACAATAACAGACTTCTAGAAATGTCCTTGGTTTTGCTGGAATATCAATCGAAAGCATGTTGTTTTGGAAATATGATCTTTAATCATCAAATGATCGAACTGCCAGGATTCTTTGATGATTGAGAGCATATTTATTTCTAAGACGTTGCCATCCTTTTGAAATTTTCAATGACAAAGAACTCATTAAACACTAGTTTCACAGGGCTACTGTTTCATAACAAAGGGCTTCCCTGTAAGGTGTGTAATTTCATTGGTTGTCAGAGCAGAAACTGTTTGACAGTAGATGTTCCTCTGGGTTTAGGCTTCAGAATCTCAGTCCTGGAGCCACTCTTATCAGTCCAAATATGCGAAGCAGCAAAATCAAGAGGTCAACAAGATCTCTGAGGAAATGAGTCTGAGTCCAGACAAGGGGAAAGATTGGCACATGCCTCTAGAGCCCGAGTCCAGGCTGGAGGCCGAACTCCAGAACATCAAGTGTGAGACGGCTGCCGGGGTCATCGAGGAAAGTACCAGACCCGAAGCTGACGAGATAGTGAGTGAGACGTCTGAAGACTCGCAGAATGCAAGAGGGGCTGCGTCGTCACCCCAGCAATCCTTCATCCAGTTTCAGCACTCCTATCCCTATTTACATCTGTGTGAGACGAGCAGCAATGCTTACAGAGTGATGTCTCCAGCTTTGGTGCATAATTACCCAGGTAATCGTCTTCTGTACATCATAAATATGACCACAAAACTTTCATGTAGTGGAGCTTGTACTACAAACTATTTGTAAAGAGTAAGTTGTGTGTTTTCCATTCTAGGTTTCCATTACCCTCTGTATGGAAAAACGGCAGGGAGAGAGGATTCAGAAGGGGCTCAAAGCAGCAAACCAGTGACGGATTCGACAGCATTAGAGCTGCTGTCGCATCCTCTCCTGCCGTACCATGGCAAATCTCCTGTTGTATGTATCTCACTTCAAAAAACAAGTAACCCATTTTTAGTAAGGCTTACAATATGGACCTAAATGTGGTGTAAACAAACTGTGAAGCTAAAATTGTTCTGGATAGCAGCATCTGCTAAATATCCACAATCTAAATATAGTTCCTTCAGGAACATCCAGCACAGCAATAAACTTACAAAAAATTAATGCTGGCACATTGTTGGGAATTGTGTACACAATGGACTCACAAAACATGTTTATAGTGATGCTCTTGAAGTACTTAAATAAATGAATTAGACAGTTGATCAGTCTGATGGTTTCATGTAGGTCCTTTACATTTTACATATGTGTCCTGTTGTCCAAAGACAAGTTGAAAGCACAGAGTATTCCTTTAAATCAGGGCTGTCCAAACTCGGTCCTGGAGGGCCGGTATCCTCCAGAGTTTAGCTCCAACTTGCCTCAGCACACCTGCATGGAAGTTTCTAGTACGCCTAGTAAGAGCTTTATTAGCTGCTTCTGGTGTGTTTAATTAGGGTTGGAGCTAAACTCTGCAGGACACCGGCCCTCCAGGACCGAGTTTGGACAGCCCCGCTTTAAATTATTTACGTAGGGTTCAAGGGCTTTGGCAGTCTAACCAAATAAAATATATGACAATCAGAGACACCTATTGTCTTCAAAGTATTTCAAAGTTGTTTACACATTATGTTTTACTCCTTCAGCCTGGAGAAAGAGGATCTCCAGAGCAGGAACGTGAAACTGAACGGGAGAGAGAATCGGTTCCCTTCGGCCGCCACCTTCAGGCGCATCATCTCACTCACCAGGGCATGAGCTACACGCTGGTGTCTGGCCAGTATGACCCCTTTCAAGGTGAAAAGGTCAAAAACAACTGAACTATACTACACTACTGAGCTCACTATAGCCTATATTAAAGGGCTCATATCATGAGGAGTCAAACTGATCTTGTAAAACAAGAGTTTGTTGGTGCTATTAAAACATTAGTGCGCCGACATACAGCGCAATCCCGTCTTGTGGTCCTTTGCTGATCCCACTTCCCTCTCTCTCTACCCAGTGATAAAAAACATACTCTAACATTCAGACCTCAATGGTTCCTTTCCGGTCCATGAAGAGCATCCATCTAAACTAATCTGCAAAACTGACACTGAACTTCTGTAACTTTCTGACAGATGAATGGTACATGAGCGGCAAGTGCTTTTGCCATGTTACATACTAAGAAGACGTGTACATATCAGTCTAATGCCAAATGCACACTGCACGATTCAAGCTTTTTGACTCATGAACCACAAACCCTCTCTCCATATTGTCTAGAATCAACTCTCCCTTTGCTGTTTGTGTGAAAATATATTATAATTTCAGAAAACACTTCAGTCCTGTAGCGTGCACTTGGCTTTAAAGACACAGCAGGAAAAATGACCCATTTAAGTGCAAGAGAGAGTGGGAATGCTCATGAAAAACTAAACGGTTTGAATGGTTTTGGGTGCAACTCAAGGGAACAAAATTGCTTGATAAAAATGATATGAGCCCTTTAAGCATGTTTACAGTGAAGAATGCACATGGTAAGAGTTGATTGTAATGTTCTGTGATCTACGATCCTTAAGGTTTGAGCTCTGCGGCAATGGTTGCAAACCAGCAAGTGACGACGACACAGACCTGCTCCAGCGGTGAGAAAACAAATGCAATTACTTCTGCAAAAAAATTAATTCCTGTAGCTCAAACAGTAGATCATGACACTAGGTCATGGGTTCGATTCCCAGAGAATGCATCAGTGCCAAGTCGGTTTTTCAGCAGATTTGGGCTACTTTTACACTGTTAAGTTTTCTACTTAAATATGATCAATATTCTAATTATATTAGAATTTAAAAGGCATAATTTCAGTTAGAGGGAAAAAAGCTTTTGGCTTCTCTCCTGAGGCTACAAGAGGGTGCATCAAGCAAAATATTACTAATGCACATTTCTTCAAAGCAAACAAATAACACAACTATCTTTGAAAAAAGTGCATAATGTTTAAAATAATGTTTATAAACCATATATGTGTCCCTGGACCACAACACCAGTTATAAGGGTCAATTGTTTGAAATTGAGATTTATACATCATATGAATTTGAATAAATAAGCTTTCAATTAATGTATGGTTTGTTAGGATAGGACAATATTTGTCTGAGATACAACTATTAGAAAATCTGGAATCTGAGGGAGCAAAAAAATCTAAATATTGAGAAAATCTCCTTTAAAGTTGTTCAAATGAAGTTCTTAGCCATGCATATTACTAATCAAAAATTAAGTTTTGATATATTTACGGTAGGTAATTTACAAAATATCTTCATAGAACATGATCTTTACTTAATATCCTAATGATTTTTGGCATAAAAGAGAAATGTATAATTTTGACCCATACAGTGTATTTTTGGTTATTGCTACAAATATACCCCAGCGACTTAAGACTGGTTTTGTCGTCCAGGGCCACATATATAATTAAGTTGCTTAAACAATTAGAAACAAAACAGCATGATGTATGTACGTATAGTTTAATACAAAGGACCGAAAACCAATCACAAAGAGTACTTTTTTCATTTAAAACACGAGATGCAGTGGAATGGGGAGAAACACCCTCCATAAAGTCTTGAGACATGTTTTTTCAAAGTTGATCTTACATTAATTTTGCATGGCTTTCTAAACATGCGGCTCTTTTGTGCGAGATGCGAGTGCAGCGGTGATAGATGTCCCTTTAGAAAATGCGATAAATAAGCATTCTGTGTGAACGGCTTGGTTTCAGTTTTGCCATAAACAAGATCTTCTCCGCATTGTTCTCTTTTTCCGCAATATTTTGAATGAACAACCTTGAATGCAACGCAAGTCGCTTTGAATAAAGGCATCTAACAAATACTTAATTGAATTGATTGATTGAGTTATGTGGTCTTTAATAATGTTCTCAAAGCATTGTCACAAAAAAAATATTTATACATCATTCATGGAGCGTTTTAGTTGGATGCACATCTAACTTTTTTAAATGTTACTACTTGTTTCAGAACGAAGAATGTACAGAATGTTTGCAAAATGCCAATCTGAATTTTGACCATTCAGAGATAACATTCACTGGGAACATCAGCGAAACGCTCTTAGAACATATCTTTGTTAGCTGGGTGTTTACTTACTGTCTGTTTAATTTGCAGAAAATGAGGGGAAGATGTGAGATGTTCCCAAATCACACAAGGACTCACAGACATCAATTCCATGGTGTTACTCATCGCCTCCATTGGAGGCAGCGACTAATTTCATTTCTAACCAATGAATGTACTCATGGAGGACTGCAGTGGAACTAGACATGGTGACACGGACCTGAAACACATTTCCTTCAGGTGCCAGTTACAAACAAGGTCTGCGTAAACCCTCTACTCATTGGATTTTGCCTGTAAATGGCTACATCTAGCTGTTTGTATGCACTTATATTGTCTTGTAACCATGCTATTGAATGTATTTGCTATTTCATCACCTCTGTGTGGTAAAGGACGGGTTGCAATAGATTCTAAAAGTGACTGTAAGGTGGCTCGCTCCGCATTGACTTATTAACATGAATATACTGGTATTAACAGCCATTAATCTATTGTATCGTATAAAGTGGATGTTAATCGACAGTTCATCTCAGTGCCATACAGTATTATCGTGATGTATATAGTTGTACATAGTTGAACGAAGCTCAACAGCGACTATAACTAGCTTATGTACCTTTGTATTGATTCAGTGCAATGTATGGTTGTCTACCCACCTCACCGACAAGGCAGACGTAGTCCTTTGTTCCTTCAATAGTATGCATAACTAAATATGTTTACAAGTGGTTTTCTGGACAGAAAGTCAATGGTGTAGGTTGGTCCTGTCATTAGGGTTTTCTTGATGTCTGCTATATCATCAAACTGCAGTTGCTTTTTATACGGTCTCTGCCTTAACATGTTTGGCAATCCAAATAAAAGGTTGTTTTTACATGCTGATGGTTGTTTTTGTGACGAAAACCATTTAAATGTGAAAGTAAGTCAAGTAAGAATATGAAAATAAACATGTTTCAGTAAGTCAACGAGTTATATTCCCACTTAAATGCCATATTGTTCTCTACAGGCCCAGCTAACAGAGAACGTTCTGATAAAAGTTATTAATAAACAAATGTTCATCCAGTAACATTAATAGAACATTCGTTCAGTTATCTGGTCTTTAATGTTACAATGTTGCACACAAACATTATCTATACGTTGTTCATGTAGCTGTTTTGAAATGTTGACTCTTTTCAGGAAACATTCAAAAGTAACATTCTCATAATGTTTGCAAAATAATCAAATGGAATGTTCCTTTAACATTTGCATAAAAATATAACATTTAAAAAACTGCATGTTTTGGTTCTTCAAAGAGAAATTTAACGTTTTCGTAACAGAACGGTCATAGAACATATTTTTGTGACCTGCGATAAAATGATAATAAATTACTATAAGATCTGCATAAACAAAACAATCTTTCTCTCAGAAAACATGTTATAAATATGGTACTTTGCTAATTAATGAGTGCATATTTCAATGTACTTATACTGAATGATCTCCAAATACATAAGACATGGTACTGACACAGTACTAAAATATATGTCAGTAAATAGCATGACTTTATCAGGGTACATCAGCAAACACGTGCTATTTTCTGTGTGTTTGGCGCAGTTATGGTTACCATGGTAACGATCATTAAAACCAGCTCACACTGGAAAATACAAGCATTAAGCCAAAGTATTTACTATATATATAAAACATGTAATTAAAACATGACTTACCTCAACTCCTATTTATTTTCCATAAAAAGACAAAAATGTATGAGGAACGTGTAATGCGCTCATCCGTCCTGCAGAGGGAGCGCGACTCACAAACACGCCGCTGTTTCCGGCGGAAGTGCCGCAGACTGACAGTTACACAACAGACGCGCTAAAAACAAACAGATGAAACATCATTATGAGTATGATTAATTAACGCAGATGGCTTCAAAATCAGAGCAGCTGCTGATTGTGGTTTCTATTCTCGAAGGTAAGTTAACAGAGAGAGTTTATTTATGGCTCATGCAATAGAATCGAAGCGAATGCGGTATTATATTAATTATTAATGATTTTATGTTATATTAATCACCTGTGCTTGACATGTTTATTAGTTATATGTAAACATGCGTTTCTGGACAGATCTGTTACTAATAATAGAGTTCCAGAAAGTACCGTAGTAACAGAATCTTTGGCTGTATCGTTACTATAGTAATAAGTAAGTAGTGAAGTATGGTTACCATGGTAATACTGTGGTATTCTGGAGTATCACAGCACATGAGTATGATAATCATCTGATACTGTACCATAGTATCACTGTAGTAATCATTCAAAGAAGGCAAACTAACTAAATAAAAACATTTTAAGGATCCTTTGACTTTACTGTAACTTCTTACTGTGTTTGTGTATATATATAAATATTGTGTTTATAGACTGGAGTAATGATGCTGAAAATACAGCTGCAGATCACAGAAATAAATGACAGTTTAACACATATTCACACAGAAAACAGCTGTTTTAAATTATAATAATATTTCACAATATTACAGCATTTTTGATCAAATAAAAGCAGCCTTGGTGAGCAGAAGAGAGTATTTAGTATATTTTTCTCATTGTAATCGCTGTTTGTTTATATTTCTAGCACTTTTGCAGTATATATTCCTCTGAAGCAGCGTGACTGATCTGTGTTGTCCTTCATCAGGCCGTCGGTTTCCCAGGAGTCCACGGCACACGCTGGTAGTCGAGGCTCGCTTTGACGGAGAGACTTTGGCCACAGATCCCGTAGAACACAAAGAACAGCCGCAGTTCTGCACTGAACTGGCCTGGGAGCTCGACCGCAAGACACTGCACCAGCACCGGTGAGTCCTGCTCGTCTGATCCAGCTCAACATCAGCGCTTCACTCTCACTCAGTGTCTTCTGCTCTTCCCACAGACTCCAGAGGACACCCATCAAGCTCCAGTGTTACGCCGTCGACTCCGGCACGTCTGCGAGAGAGTGTGTGGGATATATCATCCTTGATCTGAGATCCGTGCAAGAGCTCAAACAGGTCAGGATGCTCTTCTACACTAGCGCTCAAAGATTCGGAATAATGATGAAGTCTCTTCTGCTCACCAAAGCTGCGTTTATTTGATCACAAATGCTGTAAAATTCTGAAATATTTTTATAATTTAAAAATAAGTGTGTGAATATGTGATAAAGTGTAATTTATTTCTGTGATCTGCAGCTGTATTTCCAGCATCATTACTCCAGTCTTCAGTGTCACATGATCTTCAGAAATCATAATAATATACTGATTTATGATCAACAAACATTCTATGAAATTCTTCTATGTGTTCTTCAGGCTCCTAAATGGCATTCTCTGCTCAGTAGTAAGTACACCAAACTGAAACCTGCTCTTCTGATCAGCATGATCTTAGAGAACGACACCAAACCAACAGCTGAGCAGTTCAAAGCAAAGAAAGCCCCTCTGAGACCAGGTACCTGACGCTCCGCTCTTTCTTACACTGATGCACACATCTGATGTTTGTGCTTTCTTTTGCTCTTGTATTTGTGTTGTTGTTCCTTCTCCATTCCTCCTCCTGTCCTCTGCTTCTGTTGATGGGCTTCAAAGCTTCATGTTCTGCATGTTTATTTTTCCACTCAGGTCAGTGCTGGTTCAGTTGCGTCTCGTAACGCACTGTTGTTGAAATCAACATGAAATAACAAAAATAATGCTGCATTTATTCCAAAAAAAAAATGATTGTTTTTGAAAATTTTCACCAAAATGAAAAAATATTCTCCACCACAAAATCAATCTAACAGCTGAAATAAAATAATATAAATATTAGATGAACAAAAATAATGAAAATGACATGCTGGAATGGGATCGTTTCAGAGGTATTTGTAATTAATTAACTAACATTTATTTATTTATTTTCTCTCTCTCTTGAAATGTTTTTTTGTGAATTAATGTATGTTGATATGCTAAATTGGGCTCTAGTAGTTTCTGACGATGTTTATTTATTTCTCTCTCTTGAAATAGTTTTGTGGATTAACGTTTTTTTATTGATATGTAATACATAGTTTTTGTGAAAAGTTGAAAAATGTATTGGTTAAAAAAAAAACTAACTGGAAATAAAACAATAACTGAACTAGAAATAAATTTAAACCTAAATAGTAATTTTTTTTATAAAAATAATAATAATAAAATGGACAAAAGCATAAATAAAATGACTAAAAATTTATCTAAAATAAAAATGAAAAGTAAAATTATTAAAATAAAAGGTAATTGAAAATAAAAATTAAACCATATATAAATACATTTAGTAATTTAGTCATTCAGGCGCTTTTATCCAAATAAATATATACTAATGCAACACTGGTTTGCTATTGGTTAATGTTAATTGGTTATCTAGCAGTAAAATATCTATGCAGTCATTGTTTTAGGCTGTGTTTGTTACGGATGTCAATAGTTACACAGTAATTTAATGCTGGTTAATGTGATGAAGGTTAAACGGGTCATGAGTGTCGTTGTTGTTGACTCTAATGATCGTTTTGTTAATGAAGTCACTGTAAACTCTGTAGGTTCTCCAGCGCTGGTTCCTCTGGACTCTGCTAAACTCAGAGCGGTTCTGAACGAGGAAGAAGGTTTTCATCAGATCGGACCTGAAGATGTGTGCGCCGACATGTTTGTGCTGTCAGTAACGGTTGCGTTTGCTACTAAACTGGAGCAGGTGAAGAGAACTTCTGTCGTATATCAGTCTCATCCGCATGTATTTAAAGGGGTAGTTCACCCAAAAATGAAAAATCTGTCATTAATTACTCACCCTCATGTCGTTCCAAACCCATAAGACCTTCGTTCATCTTCAGAACACAAATTAAGATATTATTGATGGAATCCGAGAGCTCTCTGACCCTCTCATAGACAGCAAGGATCCTAACACCATCAAGGCTCAGAAACATAGCAAGGACATCGTTAAAATAATCCATGTGACATCAGCGGCTCAACCGTAACTTTACAAAGCTACGAGAATACTTTTTGTGCTCAAAGAAAACAAAAATAATGACTTTATTCAACAATTCGTCTCCTCCGCGTTAGGGCTGGGCGGTATATCAAGTGTATACGAGATATCGATATATTCTTTATAAGCGATACATTATAAGGCAATACCGTTTATATCAATATAGAGTAGTTTGATACGAGCGCATCTGAAAAAATATAGCGGAGAACACAGACTCAGCCGCTGTGGAGAAAGTGCATGATCCAATTAGTTCTAAACATATGACAAGCTTTATATTAAGGGCTTGTAAGATATAGTATATTTAATAGTTTGGTATAGATTAAAGCGGCTCTGACAGAAAGGCTGTGTGTGCTGCTGACAGAGACTCTACTTTAGCTCTATAACGTGTTTGAGATGTGCTGTTTTCCTTAATGCATAACTTATATTTTACTTATATTCTCCATCTGTAAATGTTAGAAAGTCATGGAAATATTTCCATTTTGCTGTCAGGAGCACATTAGCCTCCTCCTTCGCTAATCGTGCGTGTCAAACAGACAGAGCGCAATCAAATAGGAGCGCAATAATTCTTACTAAAATATAAATTTCACTGAAATATTTGTAGTTGGACAATGTGACATGTAGAATTTTAAACCTACAAGCAAGTGTATTTTTATGATAGCACTAACTGTAAAGTGACTGTAATGGGGTAATCAAAATAGCCTAATACAAGTCTGCTTTTATTCTAATTTCCATTTTTAGATTAGTGAATTTAACTAATGCTTTAAAAAGCATTATTTTTGTTTTTAGATTGTAATGTTACAATGTTAGAATGAAATGTGATTTTGACCCCTTTTGCATATAATATATAGGCTTACATTGTTACATTCACTTTTTTAAATTTTCATAGGCTTTAATATGTATTGTTTCGTTGGACAACATTAGGCGATATGTAAAATATATATATTTAATACAGATTAAAAAAATAAAAATCCAGATACAAAACCGAAAATACCGTGTTATATACCGTATATCGCAAATCGGCCAAAAACTACAGAGATAAGAATTTTTGCCCATATCGCCCAGCCCTACTCCGCGTCTCCCTATAGCGTCATTTTGGAGAGAATCACATACGTAAACAATCACTTACGCTTCGATCTGAACGTACATACGTTGCATACAATATTTACGTATGGGATACTCTCCAAAATGGCGCTATAGGGAGACGCGGAGGAGACAAATTGTTGAAAAAAGTCATTTTTTATGTTTGTTTATTTTCTTTGTACACACAGTATTCTCGTAGCTTTGTAAAATTACGGTTGAGCCGCTGATGTCACATGGATTATTTTAACGATGTCCTTGCTATGTTTCTGAGCCTTGATGGTGTTAGGATCCTTGCTGTCTATGAGAGGGTCAGAGAGCTCGGATTTCATCAAAAATATCTTAATTTGTGTTCTGAAGAGGAACGAAGGTCTTACAGGTTTGGAACGACATGAGGGTGAGTAATTAATGACAGAATTTAAATTTTTGGGTGAAGTAATCGTTTAATGTACATAATGAATAAACGACATGTTCTCCTGATCTTCAGTTGATCTCCAGCTCGACTAAGCTGTCCAGCGAGGGCGCAGAGTTCTTCTTCTATTACACTCTATTGGGGAATGATGTCACCAGCGAACCTTTCCAGAACCTCCTCAGTCCAAACTTTGAGCCTGAGCGAGCGTCCATCCGCATCCGCAGCAGTGAGCGAGTCCTGCGGCTCTTCCTCGGCCAGCAGCCCTTCCTGCAGGTCAGCACAGATCTCTGATAGACCTGGATCACATTTGGACTGATTTTATTTTTTTTTTTTCTTGGAAGCACTAAAATTTTTAAATCTAATTAAGTACATTATGTGCCGATTAGGTAATGTAATTAATCAAAAATTATTCGCACATCAATTTTGGCTGAGAAATGACCCCCCAAAAAATCATTTAAAGTCATTATTGTGTTAAATGAGAAAAGCATTGAATAGACATTACAAAAAAATAGCTTTGGAAAGAAATATTTTAATTCTACATTGCTTAAATAATGACAATAAAGTGGTATTAATATTTTTTTAATTGAATTTTTAAATATGAAATGATTTTAAAACATGAAATGATACACTAAATATGAAAGTGCCAGTACATGGCGGCAAGTCTTAATAAGTGAGTCACTGAATCTTTCATTCAACTGATTTTTTCAAATGGCTGATTCACCTTGAAACGAACCAAATGACTGTCTTTATGAGTCACTGAATCATTGACTCAATTGATTCATTCAAAAACAGTGATTCAGTAACAAATCACCGCTGTGTGTTGTTGTCTAGTCTTCATGCTCTATGTTGACTATGGTTTCAATAATAATAAACAAACATTTGCATTAATCAACGTGGGCATGGACAAATATCGATGCTTTGAGTATTACAAACTTGAAAAGTATTTAAGGTACATTTAGAACAAATAAAAATGTGCGATTGTTGCGATTAATCATGAATTAACTCGTGACAATCATGCGATTAATCGCGATTAAATATTTGAATCGATGGACAGCCCTAATTTTAACATTATTTTTTCCATAATTATTCACACCTAATGATCATGATAATGATCACACCTGATGATGTAATAGTGATGATGTTTTATGTGTTTTGCTCACAGATCCATCTCTGCTGTGGAAACCAGTCTCTCGGCAGCACTGATGTCAGTCTGGCTGGGTTAATAAAGAGCAGCGCAGATCTCACTAAACATCCCGTCACTATAGAGGGCGCTTTCATCCTGCAGCCGCCCAACCGAGTGAAGCCCAGCCGGGAGTCTGTCCCTCCAGACCTGCAGCCGACCGTGGGCATATCTGTGACCCTGAGAGCCGAAGATATCAACAATCAGGTCTGATCATATGGGGCGTATCAAAAAACTGATACTTCAATTAGGGATGGGCGATATGGGCTTAAAAATATATCACGGTATTTATTGCGATAACAATATCAGTGACGATAATTCAGGGAATCCTGTTTCTTTAGAGAAAAGTATTATCTTTCCTGTTTTTACCCAAAATAGGGTTTTGTGAGCATTACTGAGTTCACATGTAATGTAATGACTGTTTAATTCATACTCCACATATGCATCGCATCGCAGAAGAAGGGATTAGAAATCCCTAATATGGACAAAGGTATCCAGTTATCTCTGAATAAAACACAGATGGAGGTGTATCATTCTGTAATATGAAACCAGTTAGTTAGGGTTGTATTGTAAGTTTGGAGAAAAAGTATGTCAATAAATGAAAGAAAGAGCTCCTCATTTAGTGATAAACTCTGCACGGTCGCACACAGAAATATGTCAACAACTAAACTTTATCGTTATTATCGCAGGACGACTAATTCTTATCGTGGGGAGAATTTTTACCGGTATATTGCAAACAATAAGATATCGCCCATCCCTACTTTAAATAAACTTTAACTGAAATAAAATATTAAAAAATCTTTTATTTCTAAGTTTAATTGCCAAGGCAACATTTCTTATTTTCATTTAGTTTAACTTGATGTAGTAAAATAACTAAAACATAAAATTTATAAAACTAAAACAAACAAAAAAAACTATAGGCATATCAAAAATGCCAAAACACAACATTTTAGCTAGAAATAAAATTAAATCCTCATAAAAAAATTTAAATGAATTAAAATACTAGCTGTGATAGTATCTCAGTGATACTGAAATAGATCATGTTTGAGGCTTTGTGCTCGTTTATCATAATTTTACATGGACATTTTCTTGCACTTTCAAAATAAAATGTTTAAATGTAAAACGAGTCATTATAAAGTAGGATTTTTCTTAATCTTATAAGAATTTGATGTACAATATGTTTTGTTATTAGTTAGTTTTTATTAATATTTTGAATTAGTTTTATTTTTATATCTTCTGTTGTCATTTTTAGCCACAGTTTGAAAATTATTTATATATATATATATATATATATATATATGTAGTTTTTATTAATTTTTCTTTTAGTACATAATTGTTAACCACATCAATCTTAATAACTACTATTAATTTTGTATTCAATCATTTATAAGTGATATATAATTGTCCATGGAGGCTGGAAGTGAAAAACTCCTTATATTTAGGTGTGCAGGTTCTCTTTTACAGATAAAATGAGCCAAAAAACACATTTAACTCAGACTAAGTCAAAAATGATTAACTGCCCATGAGAAGGATGAAATACTAATGCAAGACTAGACTTTGCAAAGTTAAGGCCTGACCATTGGACACCGAAATGCTGCTTGGGTCAGCAGGGTCAGAGAAAACAGGAGAAGAAGAAAAGAGACATGTTAACTGCAAAAGAATTAGGCGAAGAATTAGGTGTGAAACCATCAGGAACCATTTAGTCTCCAGCGTCAACATTTTCCAGAACTGCAACTTCCTGGAGTCTCCAGAATTACAAGGTGTCAGTTTCTCAGAGACTTAGGGGTAAAAATCCTAAAAAAAAACCTTCACTTAAGAAGAATCACAAGCTGAAGTGTTGTGAAATACATGAAGACTCATTTTTATAGACTTTAAATAAAAATGAGAAATGTTGGTTTGGAAACTAGCTGAAAGTTATTTTTATTTTTTTTATTAAATATTTTATTTAATTTCAGTTAAAGTTTATTAAATTTCAATTAACAAAAATGTTTGTTTTATTTAATAATTAGATTACTCTATGAAATCAAAAGTTCCTCCCCAGACCAAGCATAGTATTTATGAACTCCAAAAAAATCTTATAAATGTCAAAACTATAATCTCGTTAACCGATATTTGTCAATACACCAGTTTTCAGCAGCTTGGCAGGGACCTCTTTAGTCATTTCGTATGTGAAAACTTTGGTCAATCATTGATTTTTATTTATTTTTTTAGAGCAAGAAAGCTTTAATAACATCATAAGTGTATTTGATATGGGACAAGTGTTTAGATATGGTGCCTTTAATAATATTATCCTTAATTTTTTTTTATTGCTTTATTACATTTCTTTATATCTGTTCTAATGAGTTCTAGACTCAGGATGTTTTTGTCTATATAGTTTGTTATTGGCCTTTTACCAGGCATATTTTTGTAAACAGCTAGACATACCCATTGAAAATGGACCTAAAACCCCAGTGAAGAAAGGCCCCGTTCCAGCCGCCCGTCATGAACGTCCCTCAGAGGAGCCCAGAGCCCTGATGACCCTGTCTCCGGCCAGGAGATCACTAGACCAGCCTCTCCGGTCTCCAGACGCTTCTCCTGAACACCAGCACTCTGAGAGCGAGGCTGAGAGTCTGTGCAGTGACGACAGACAGGCTCCTCCCACAGCACACGACAGACAGGCTCCTCCCACAGCACACGACAGACAGGCTCCTCCCACAGCACACGAGAGACAGGCTCCTCCCACAGCACACGACAGACAGGCTCCTCCCACAGCACACGAGAGACAGGCTCCTCCCACAGCACACGGCAAGTGTTCAATCACATGTAGAATCAGTGGATTAATGATATTTATTTCCATTGTCCTGTAGAAATCAGCAGGAGCCCATTTAGTTTGTCAGAATGATTTAAACTGGGGTTCTTTTCAAATTTTAAAATGATTATTGATCAAATTTAAGTAAAAAAAAAAAGTCTTAAATATAAAAATAATATTATTATTAAGCTTCAAAAGGCTATTATTTCATTAAATAAATGTAAATTCTGCACGTTCTACAGTTCACGATCAGTGAATATCACACATTAATGCCAAGCGATTGCTTATGATCTATTGTTGCTGAATTATGACAGTGTTTACATTATTGTAATATATTGTAGATGGTTGTAAGAGTGAAAAATTAAAGCTTTTTGAGTATGCAGCTGTAAGTAACAAAGCATAGACATTTCAAAATAAGAGTCCCTGTGTTATTTGGGCTTGTTTATAATTAAAAGTCTGGCATTATGCATAACATTTGTTGGTATATATCGGTCTTTTGATCTGGCATTTAATTCAACAAACTCTTGTAGCTTCTATCTTTTCCACCTGGCACAGGAACGAAAGAAATCCCGTTGACATCACTGGTTCGCGTCTCACCCTATTATTATGGCCCATATTACCAAAACAACACATAAGTTTATATGATTTATTAAAGAAGAATATAGGAAACATAAAGAGCATTAGCAAGGCCAAAATAACAAATAAAATAACTGAATAAAATAAAAATATAAATGACCTAATTACAAAGAAAAGAAAAATACGAATGAACTTCCCTAACTCCCTAAACAAAAACACATCGAAAGATCAGATCAAAGTAAATAGCAGACCTCTCCTACGCTTTAATGAATTTTCATAGGATAAACAGAATAAATCACGAATCGAAACAGCCACAACCTATAACCACGAAGCCGTTGGTGATCTGTTGACGGAGGTGGAATCCGGAGCTCTTCACGCCACGACAGCCAATGCTAAAGTGAGCTCTCCAGGTGTTGGTAGCGCCACCCTTTTATAGTCACCCGCTTCAGGCTCCACCAGTCACGTTCCTTAATGAAGAGCCAATCCCTGCACACATACACACTCACATACACAAAGCAGAACATACGAAAACAACGATGCCAAGGATCGTAACACAAACTCAGAACTCAGTTTTAGTGTGTATATATATATATAATTGCTATAGTGCTGTAAGTGCAGTAGCTGAATTCACAGATTTGTATTTGTGTGTTTTTTGATACGTGTGTGAATAACTGTGTTTTGTTCTTTCAGACGCACATGTTGTCCCAGATGTGGCTAAAGCTGAAGCTGCAGACTCGTCCATCTCTGTTTCTGCTCCAAAGATCTCCATCCCTGTGTCCGCACATCACTACTGCTTCTCCCTGGACCTGCGCAGCGTCCGAGACCTCAGGACCAGCTTCCCCATCAACTGTGTCCTCAGGTACCTCACGACACGCCGCCTGAGCTTTATCATGTTCCTCCTTTAACATGTCCTGCTCGAGTCATAACACGCTTTCCTCCGGCCGCAGATATGCTTACCAGTTCTTCGGCAGCGCGGCTCCCATCATGACCAGTCCAGCGGTGGAGGTGAAGAGGAGCACAGAGGTGTTTCTGCCGCAGTCGTACTGCGCCTTTGATTTCGCTGCTTTACCCAATCAGCTTCAGGACACTTTCCTCAGGTGAGATCAGACCTTTAACCCTAGAAATCCCACTGGATCATACAGCGGGTAAAATAAGTATTGAACATTTTTCTCAGTAAATATATTTCTAAAGATGCTGTTGATGAAATTTTCACCAATGTCGATAACAACCCAAGTAATCCATACATACAAAGAAAACAAAGCAAATAGAAATAAAGTTCTTATGAAAGTTGATAAAGATGTTAAATTTCTTGAAGTCTTTAACAACCTAGAATAAATGAATAGAAATGATGATTCTGTCTGAGCTATGTGTTTTAAAACGAGCACGCACTAGTGTAAACTGAAAACTATTTGAGCTTTATTAAAATTATTTGTACTGATTTATTGTGTTGGCTATATTTTGTTTCTTTGTGCAGTGGCTCAGGAGATGAGTCTTTGAGTCTGTATACATGTCAACAAGCTGAAAAAAATAAATCCAAAGTTTTTTGAGATCATGTAATCTTGTTAAAACTGTTTTCATAAAATTGGTATCGAAAAAAAAAAAGTATCGTTCAGGAATCGGTATCGAACTCAAGGTATCGATATAGAATATTTTTTAATGATACCCAGCCCTAGGTCTGATTTTGTTGTTACTCTTACTGGACTGAAGCAGCTCAGCTTTACTTGATTCTCCATCAATCATTTTCTAGAAAAATCAGTGCGTCTCAAATCTGATCATCAGGATCTTTGGAGGAGCGTTTGTTTCCAGAAGCTTTACTTTCTCTGTTCCTCAGCGGAGGAATGATCTTCATCTCACATCTTCTGAGGAGCGTTTATTTCTTCATCTCTCAATCAGCATTGCATCATGTGTTTGGATCATTTCAGTCTCATCTTCCTAAGACATATTACTGGAGATATAGAGTGACCACTGATATTTAGATCAGTATCTGCTGTACTGTTATAAAGATCTCATTGATTTACATTACAAGCAGCAGAATTTAATCTTATAAATATCTGCAGTAAATTAATTTTATGAATAAAATTTAGCAGTTTTTTCCTCCGCATTCTCGCTATATCAGGACCATAAAAGCCTGATGCATCAGATGATACTCAACAAAATACACTTTAAAAAATATTTTGTCTAAAGTTTCAATAAACTGTTTTTTTATTTTTAATTAGATTTTTTTTCTGACTGTGATTTTATATGTCAGGCTTTACAGGGTTAATCTCAGTCTGGAAATGCACTGAAATGGAAATGAGCTTGGTGTTTAAATGTGACGTCTTGAGTTTGATTGTGAGTTGTTGTTGTTGTTGTTGTGGTGTGTGTTCAGGGTTCCTCTGGTGGTGGAGATGTGGCACAGAGAGCCGAGCTCTGGAGATGTTCTGCTGGGTTCTGTCAGCATTCATCTGTCTCGTCTCCTCAGCTCCGAGAAAACACGCTTCCTCGATCCGTCCGGCCAGCAGCACTGGAGACAGAGCTGTTCCGAGAGGACTCCCATCATCAAAGCAGACGGGTTCGTGCAGATTTACCAATGAAAGGCTTATCACAGCGTGAAGCGTACAGGACTGTATTTAGTTGTTGGATCATATTCTGTTCAATCCTAGCAGGACACTGTACCTGCAGCGCATAGAACTCACCTCTAGATGGTGACCTTAAAACACAATGCTGAAACATGTTCATTATTAATATTATTGTTGAACAGTATCATGGCAATGACACTATGACCCTGGAGCACAAATCCAGTCATAAGAGTCAATTCCTTGAAATTGAGATTTATATATCATATAAAAGCTGAATAATCTTTCCATTGTAGCTATTGCTACAAATATACCTGTGCTACTGATGACTGCTTTTGTGCTCCAAAGACACACATATGTTTGCATTAGAACATTAGGATCAGATGCAAAAAGAAATAGAATAGAGAATAGATCAAATACAAATAAATTAATAGAAAAAAGAAAATGAAAGGGCTAGGGCTTTTTTTGTTAGTCATATTTTTCTATTATGGCAAAAAGGTTTATTGCATTGTTATTTTTCATTATTTTCAGTGCTTTTGTATAAGAATGAAACTCATTGTGAAATACACACAACCCAGGTTTCACTTTCAAATACTTGGATTTATGTATATTTGATTTTCAAAGAATAAGGATGTTATTAACCAAACAATGTTTTTAGAGAAGAGATTCCAAGGTGAGGAAACTTCAGGTAAAATCAGTCATGAATATCAAGCCATAAGGCCACATGCATACAATGGCAAAATAAATTAATATAAAATAAATGTCCCTTTAAGATTTATCTTAAAGAGACAGTTCACCCAAAAAATAAACATTCCGTCCTCTCTTTTTTTTTTGCACAAAAGAAGATATTTTGTAGAATGTTGGGAACTAAACAACATTAAACCTCATTTACTTTCATTCTATGCACAAAAACACCAAGACATTCCTCAAAATATCTGTTTTTGTGTTCATAGAAAGAAACATTTTAAAAACGTGTGAGTAAATGGTTGCAGAATGATGATTTCTGGGTTAAGGATCTTTTTTTCATCTGTCTATTTATGTCACAGCAAGCACATTTTTATGATACATGACAACAATTGTTTTTAATGGAACCTTCTTTCTGCCATGGAATAAAAAAAAATAGAAAGTCATTTCAACTTTCTCAACTCTCTCATTTTCTCACATTATTTTTCTTTTCTTTTTTTCCAATTCTGAGAAAAAAAAAGTCATAATTGTGAGATAAAAACTTTGAGACATAGTCACAATTAGCTTTTTTATTCTGTGGCAGAAAAAAAAGAATCGTGAGATAAAAAGATTACAGTTATAATTACCATTATTATGCTTTTATCCCGTGGCAGTAATAAGCTTCTATAGCTGTTAGTTTGATGGTTGAACTGAATTGTGTGTCTGTAGGTCGGAGAAGTTGGCTGAGCTCTGTTATGTGAGCGTTCTTGAAGATCTGGGGTTTGTGAAAGCTCAAGACATCCTTGTCTCTGATTCGTCACAGGTGAGGCTCCGACTCTTGCTCTGTATCTGAATGCTAATGTGGCTTGGACAGCAGAATTATGGGTAATGTTTGTTGATCAGGGGCCGGCGGCGGCTCTGGCTCCTCCTCCTCAGGGCCCCGGGGAGGCGGAGACTGTCACTCGACCTCGAGAGACCCTGGAGTACAAGGCAGCGCTGGAGCTGGAGATGTGGAAGGAGATGCAGGAGGATCTGTTCGATAATCAGGTGCGGCTCAGGTCTTCAGTCACAGCGCTCACATCTCAGATCACATGTATCATGGAAAACAGAGTTTAGTTTTTCATTGTCGTGGTGCTATGAAGAAACTCTAATGTTCACAATGCAAAGCTTCTCGCTCAAATACAGCATAAGATAAAACAGCTCAAATAAATAATTTACAAAGCACTGCAGTGTTGACATCAGAACAATGAGCTCATACACTGTAAAATCATACAGTAAAAACACTACGGTAAACTAACCTGTTAGTTAATTAACCGCAAGCTTCTTTAATCAATATGGTGGAAAACTGTAATCGATGTAATTTGTGACCCTGGAGCACAAAACCAGTCATAAGGTGCAATTGCATCATCTGAAAGCTGAATAAATAATCTCTCCATTGATGTATGGTTTGTTATGATAGGACAATATTTGTCTGAGATACAACTATTTGAAAATCTGGAATCTGAGGGAGCAAAAAAATCTAAATATTGAGAAAATCTCCTTTAAAGTTGTTCAAATGAAGTTCTTAGCAATGCATATTACTAATCAAAAATGAAGTTTATATATATTTACGGTAGGAAATTTACTAAATATCTTCATGGAACATGATCTTAATATCCTAATGATTTTTGTCATAAAAGAGAAATGTATAATTTTGATCCATACAATGTATTGTTGTCTATTGCTACAGATATACCTGTGTTACTCATGACTGCTTTTGTGCTGCAGGGACATATTTATAGTAAAAAGCCTTAAATTGACTTTTGACTCTCAGTACATTAAAGTTTTGTTGTTAAATGAATATTTATTGCATTATTTTAATCTCATGCAGGTTATAATGGTGTTTTGTGTTTGTGTCTATGACACTTTGTATTTACCATCTGTGTTTTTAAGGGGTTTGTCAGTATATTATAAAGGTAAAAAGAGATTTTAGTCAATTGGTATATTAACTTTATAGTTTAGTCTGCTACCATTTTTTTTATGCTTTGGCAATTTATACAGCTTTTTGAAACAGTAAAATTGCAGATTTTTTTTTTTTTATTATTAATTTATTTATTACACTGCAAGATTAGCTGCCTTTATTCAGTATTCAGCAAGTCGTTTCATATACAAAGTTACTCATTTTACATGCAGAGAGTTTAACCAATCATAACAGAGGTGGTGAACTTCTGGGAAGTTACCAATAAGATGCAACGGATGTGTGCTAGAAGTTGGTTGTTTTGAAATGTTTCTCATGTGTTGTGTTTGTTTTGTGCTCAGCTGAAGCAGAAGGAGTGGAGTCACATGCAGGCGCTGGCGGAGGAGTGGAGGAAGAGAGATCACCAGCGGGAGGCGCTCATCAAGAAGAAGGTCAGACGCACAGCACTGCTTCAGAAACAGGGTTGCCAGATTGGATGGACGATTTCCAGCCCGAAAGCTCACAAAAACCCACCCACTCCAACAAAACAAACGCCCGAAACTTTAACTGTCAAAATATTGTGATAGAATATGTCAATCAAGGTTGATAAGAGCCAATTTTAACTCCTTAAAACAAAATAGTGACGACAAAATAATATAAATAAGATAAATTTCCCATGGATCAAATCAGGGCAAATACATTAAAGAGAATTACCACATGTGACCCTGCAGCACAAAAGCAGTCATGAGTAGCACAGGTATATCTGTAGCAATAGCCAACAATACATTGTATGGATCAAAATTATACATTTCTCTTTTATGACAAAAATCATTAGGATATTAAGATCATGTTCCATGAAGATATTTAGTAAATTTCCTACAGTAAATATATCAAAACTTCATTTCTGATTAGTAATATGCATTGCTAAGAACTTCATTTGAACAACTTTAAAGGAGATTTTCTCAATATTTAGATTTTTTTGCTCCCTCAGATTCCAGATTTTCAAATAGTTGTATCTCAGACAAATATTGTCCTATCATAACAAACCATACATCAATGGAAAGATTATTTATTCAGATTGATCATTATGACTGGTTTTGTGGTCCAGGGTCACATATGATCTTTCCATGACAGTGTGTTATCTATCCTTACCCCTAAGTGCTCATATGCTTCTACCTGTCTGATTGTTATGTTTTTGTCATTGTTTTTTCAGGAGATGGAGTATAATCTCCTGGAGGAGCAGCTGCAGAAGACTCTGTCTGACCTGGAGAAGAGAGAGAAAGCTCTCGCTCACGCTGAGACGGAGGTGAGACCGAATCCTCCGAATGATCTTCACAGAGCGTGTCGTCTGATTGTGTTTCTGACACGCTCGTCTGGTTTAGACGCAGAGGCTGCAGCGAGAGATGCGCGCCGAGCACGAGTTCAGCATGCGGGAGCTGCAGGACGGAAGCAGGCGTCAGCGCGAGGACTGCGCTCACCAGGTGGAGATGGAGAGGTCAAAGGTCAGGCAGCTCGAGGATCTACTGGCTCAGCAGCGACAGCAGGTAAACACAGCAGACGCCGAGCTGTTACTGTCATCTCTGGCCCTTTAAAGGCATGAGCTGGGAGGGGTCTGGTGACCCTGGGGTCACGGGGTCATGAGGTCACCCCCGGCTGATGTCAATACTCACTAATCCACTCGTTCTTAAGAGAGGAGTAAAGAGGTTTAGCAGTAATCCAGTGAGATCATGAGGTTCTGGTGGAGTCAATGAGCGCTGAGTAATGTTTGTGTTTCTGGCCAAAATGACACAATATGGTCTTAAACTCTGCTCGATTAATTGAATACGATTGTCACGCACATCCTATCACTTCTAGATTCAAGAGCTTTATTGTCATATGTACTAGTGCAATGAAATTCTTACTTTGGTTACACCTTTTGAGAGTGACAGAGTAGAAAGGGAACAAACATAACTTAAAAGGACAATACAAAATATGTTAAAAAATATAGAATATACAGTAAAGTATAATACATATTAGTGCTGTCAAACGATTAATGGCATCCAAAATAAATGTTTTTGTTTACATAATATATGTTTGTGTTCTGTGTATATTTATCATGTACATATAAATACACACACATACAGTATATATTTTGAAAATATCTCCATGTGTATATTTATATTCATATAATTGATATTATATATATAAATATGTTAAATGTATAAACGTAACATATTTTTCTTAAATATATACATGCGTATGTATTTATATGTAACACTATATTACTGTGTTTTGTTAATAACAAATGTGGGGAGAGGAGAAATATTCCAAAACTTTCTGAAAATACAATATGAGCATTAACTGTTCAATTACTAGACATGTAACTAGACCCCACAATTAATAGCAAAAGCTTTCCTGTCGCTCAAACAGTAGAGCATGGCGCTAGCAACGCCAAGATCGTGGGTTGGATTCCCAGGGAAAGCAAGAGCTGATAAAATGTAAAAAAAAAAAAAAAAACTGTAACTTGAATGCAATGTAAGTCGCTTTGGGTAAAGGAGTCAGCTAAATGCGTAAATGTAAAATGTGTACCTTGGATATTATACAATTTGCATACATATATCAAATTTTTGGAAAAATATTTTTTTTTTCACGATGTTTCCAACTCTGACTTTGCACCAATTCTGTAGAATGGCCCTATATACAGTGTCCTCCACTAATATTGGCACCCTTGGTAAATATGAGCAAAGGTGGCTGTGAAAATAAATCTGCATTGTTTATCCTTTTGATCTTTCATTAAAAAAATTCACAAAACCTATCATTGAAGTAAAACAATTGAAAGTGGGGAGAAAATCTCATTGTGAAATAATTGCTTTCTCTAGTTCATATTGGCCACAATTATTGCGACGTCTTTTTCCCAGGGTAACAGCTCAGAGTTTTCTCCTATAATGCCTGAAGAGTTTGGAGAACACCTGATAAGAGATCAGAGACCATTCCTTCATCCAGAGTCTCTCCAGATCCTTCAGATTCACAGCTCCATGTTAGTACTACTTCTCTTCAGCTCAGCCCACTCATTTTCTGTAGGGTTCAGGTCCGAGGACAGGGACAGCCATGGCAAAAGATTAATTTTGTGTTCAGTGACCCATTTTTGTGTTGATTTTGATGTTTGTTTTGTATTGTTTTCCTGGTGGAAGATCCAAACACGGCCCATTATAAGATTTCTAACAGAGGCAGTCAGGTTTTGATTCTTTATCTGTTGGTAATCCATGATGCCATGTGTCTAAACAAGATGTCCAGGACCTCCAGCAGAAAAACAGGCCACAACATTATAGATCCAGCAGTATATTTAACCGTGGACATGGGGTACTTTTTATGTCTGTTTGTACTAAACTCATCTGGTGGGTTTGCTGCCAAAAATCTTTTTTTTTTTTTTTAGTTTGATCTGACCATAGAAGCCAGTCCCATTTGAAGTTCCAGTCGTGTCTGATAACTGAATATGCTGGGGTTTGTTTTTGGATGAGCTAGGAGAATTTTCCTTGAAACCCTCCCAAACAACATGTGCTGATGTAGGTGCTGTTTGAACCTGAGACTCAGCTATTTTCTGCAATTCTCCAGCTGTGGTGCTCGGAGAGTCTTTAGCCACTCAAACTCTCCTCCTCACCGTGCATTAGGATGATATAGACACATGTCCTCTTCCAGGCAGATTCAGAACGTCTTTAGTTGATTGGAAATTCTTAATTATTGCCCTGATGGTTGAAATGGGGATTTTCAATGCTTTAACTCTTTTCTTACAGCCACTTTCTATTTTGTGAAGCTCAATAATTTTGTTCTGCACATCAGAACTATATTCTTAGGTTTTACTCCTTGTGATGGATGATTAAGTGAACAGGAAGTCATGGCTGGACAATTTCATGCTCATAGTCACCCTGGTGTGCTAAAATAAGTAAATATGAATACACTTCAGAGATATTTTACTCATAAGAATTTCTAGGGGTGCCAATAATTGTGGCCAACATTCATTGGAGAAAAATATTTCATCATGAGATTTCCCCCCCACTTTCTATTGTTACTTCAATGATAGGTTAGAATTTTGTTGAATGAAAGATCAAAAGGATAAACAATGCAGATTTATTTTCACAGCCACCTTTGCTCATATTTTCAAGGGTGCCAATATTCGTGGAGGGCACTGTATATCTATAAAAATGCAGTGACGAGAAAAAAGTCAGAATTGCGAGAAAAATAATCTGAATTATTTTAGGTTAAAAAGTCACAGTTACTTTCATTTTTTATTCAGTGGCTCAAACGTGTTTTATTTAAAGTAAATAAAAGGAAGTGAACTTTTGCTGCAAGACTCCTGAAGTCTCTGAAATTACTTTTATTTTGTAACTGTTTAGCATTTTTTTTTTTTTTTAAATAACTTGCCCTTTATCCAGTTTGACTAAATAGACTGTGAATTCACAAAACACTTGATGAAAAAAAAAATCATCTGAATCTGAAACAAGTATTTTCATACAGAAGACAAAGAACAGTTACCATTTCGCATTTTATAAAATGTCAGGCGTAATAACGTACAAGCATTTACCATATAACAGTTTGGCACTAGCTGCTCATGTGAATAAAAGTGTATACTTCATATGCATCCCAACATCCGACGTCTGTAATAATATTAGATCTGGGTGGCAACAGGTTTTTGTGGTTTTTATGATTTTTAATTCGTCCTTTCACACATTAAGGCCAAAACAGTTTTAAATCGGAGCATAACGTCTTCAATTCATAAAGTCGTGGCATTAAATGTTGCATGCAATGAATATCTTTTTCAGTATTTTAATCTTATTTTCCAGTGCAAATATCTAAACCCCCTTAAATTAAGAGACATTTTCTGGAGATGCAAAACGAAGATATGAAGTCTTGTTTCTGAGAAATTAATCAGAGTTTATTATTAAAACAAAAACCAAAATCTGTCAGTGGGGCATGAAAACTTGTTTCTCTTTGAATTAAGTAGATTTTTCTGAGCCCGCGGACAGATATTTGTTCTTGTTTTAACTGGCTTCATTTTAGATAAATTTCTCAAAAAACAAGACTTTTTTTATGATGTGTAATTTTGCTTCTCTTCACTTAAGAATCTTTAGACATTTGCGCTGGAAAACAAGATCAAAAAACAGATGCACTTTTTGTGTAATGTACAGTAAAATAATTTACTGATTCTATTTGTGAGCAGAGATATTCAGGCCTTAAGCTAATTTTAATTAATTAAAAAGTAACAGAGACAGGTTGAAGCATTAGAAGCATTTACTTGGTCTTAAAAAGATCTTACAGTCTTGTGTAAATTAAGTCCTATATGTGACTCTGGACCACAAAACCAGTCATAAGGGTCAATTTTTTTAATCTGAATCTGAATAAATAATCTTTCCATTGATGTATGGTTTGTTATGATAGGACAATATTTGTCTGAGATACAACTATTTGAAAATCTGGAATCTGAGGGAGCAAAAAAATCTAAATATTGAGAAAATCTCCTTTAAAGTTGTTCAAATGAAGTTCTTAGCAATGCATATTACTAATCAAAAATGAAGTTTTGATGTATTTACGGTAGGAAATTTACTAAATATCTTCACTGAACATGATCTTAATATCCTAATGATTTTTGTCATAAAAGAGAAATGTATAATTTTGATCCATACAATGTATTGTTGGCTATTGCTACAAATATACCTGTGTTACTCATGACTGCTTTTGTGCTGCAGGGACACAAATATGTATATATTTCACAAGATGAGTGTGAACATTTATTGTTGGCATCTTTATGCATTCAGACATCTCGAATATCCCCACAAGTTCTCATAATCGCTGACGCTCTTAATCACCAAACAAAGAGCAGAGTTTTCTGAGATCCTGCATCTGTTTTCTGTTGAATTCGTCTGCAGCTCCTCTGTGAAATAGAGCATCTCCTCGTCTGGAGGGCTTTCTTCAGACAGCCCACCTACTGAAATACTTCAGCCTGCCGACTCATTTTTTCCCAGAAAACATCTGGCCCTGCGCTGCGTTAACAAATCAAGCAAAGTAGGTTTCTGACATGCGAAAAGAGAAGAGGCGGTGATGAGAGCTTTCTGGAGCATATATCGTGTCAGTAACGTGTAAACATACATTCGTCCCGCGTCGGCACTCTCTAACCGGTTTATCCAGGCACAATCCTCCCCGGCTGTCTTCTACTTCTTCTTTTCTGGACGCTCTCTCCTCGTTTGTGAACACCAAACATTGTGTGTCAGGTTTCTCTGGCGTCTGCTTTCTGTCAGACAGAAGCGGCGAATGGAGAGCGCTTGTAAGGTTTTAGTTGGAGCGGACGCTGTCTAACACCCTTGAAGTGTTTCAGCGGTAGCGTCTCGAGCTGATGGATCTCTCACACACACACACACACACACGTGTTAAACACACACTGGAGATGTTACGAACAGCACTGTAAACCACAGCTGTCTGCACTTCTCCGCTTCTTAGACAGCATTCACTGACTCGTCTGCTTATCTCAGTCATCTGATTAGATTCTGATGAATTAACCCTGTAAAGATACTGTATTCTATTGCATACACTACCAGTCAAACGTTTCTGAACAGTAAGATTTTGTGTTTTTCTCTTGTTCACCAGGGCTGCATTTATTTGATCCAAAATACAGCAAAAGCAGTAATGTTGCTTACTATTTGAATTTATTTTAAAATGCAATTTATTCCTGTGATTAATTATAGAAATTAATACTTTTATTTAGCAAGGATGCTTTAAATGAATCAAAATTGATGATTAAAACATTTCTATTTCAGATGAAAGCTGTTCTTCTGAACTTTCTATTCATTAAAGAACCTGAAAAAAATCCTACTCAGCTGTTTTCAACATCGTAATAAAAATAAATATTTCTTGAGTAGTAAATCAGTATATTATTATGATTTCTGAAGATCATGTGACACTGAAGACTGGAGTAATGATGCTGAAAATCTTTTGACTGGTAATGTATGTCGATTTCTAAGACCTGAACACGATCAATTTTTGCTGTTTCACACAATCAAGAAATTCACATTTTTGCTCAATTTAAGTCTTTGAATAAAATTGAGCTATTTTGTGCTTTATATTCTCACTATATCAGACTATATGAGCCATAAAAGCCTGATGGATCAAATGTGATACAAAACAAAAATCACATGCAATTTTTTTTGTTTAAAGGTTTAATAAATTGTTCCATTTCAAATCAAACAGATTTTTCAGACCGTTTTGTTTGTCAGGATTTACTGGGTTTTCATTCTGTGATAATTTCCCATTTGTCTCTTGTTCCATCATCATGTTGACTGAAAGATACAAGACGCTGAGAACAAATACAAGCAGCTGGAGAAGGAGTTCCAGCAGTACCGGGATCAGCAGAACGTCCGGCCCGAGGTCCGTCTGCAGTCAGAGATCAACCTGCTGACCCTCGAGAAGGTCAGAGACCTAAACCACCGTATACAGATTCGTGCCATATTATATGGAGGCTTTGTGACAATCGTTTGTGTTTTTATTATCAGGTGGAACTGGAGCGTAAACTGGAGTCAGCAACTAAATCTAAACTACATTACAAGCAGCAGTGGGGACGAGCGCTGAAGGAGCTGGCCAGATTTAAACAGGTTAACTATCCAGATCACATGATTGTGTTTACTGTGTTCATGAACATTACTAGAGCGTGCTTTACTCTCGTCACAGCTGTGAATGATGAGTGAAAGCTTTCAGATGGTGTAGTTTCAACCTCTCAAACCTGATCAGATTATTTAGTGCATAATTGTGAAAAATTAAATGAATTGGATCAATCTCATAAAAATGTGTCACCAAATCATACACCATAAAATATGTTTTGCATATAGAAAATTAAACCCGTTTTAAGGACGATTAAAAAAGTTTGAATTTTGTTATTGTTTTCAGTATTTAATATTTCTACTAAAATACTTTAAAAAATTAAAATATGTAACTAATATATAATATTTATAAAAAATATAAAATATTTATACAAAGCAAAAAACATTTTTATTCTAAATTAATGTATTGATGCATTTTTTTTTATTTTTTTTTTCAGATTGTCATGACTGTAATGCATCTGGATGTTTTATTTTGAATTTGTTTGTAATTCTCATTCTAAAATAATTGAAATATATATATTAAAATGGAGTAAACTTTAGTATTTAAATGTATCTTTTGCAACATGAACGAGGATGAGATTCTTGTGCATTACAGTCATAAGAATGTGCTTCAGTGTCATGAAAATAATGTTGCAATGTAAAATATCTTAATGGCTCTAAAAATAGTCTGGAGTTTGTGTTCTGGATCCAATCAGGCTGCAGGCTCTCGCATGCGTTCGTGCCGGTCAGAACCAGCTCAAGACTAATGGACCCGTTTACTGCATTAAAGCAGACGTGGATGTGAGTTCTCATGGAAAAAGCCATGCGAGTGAATGTTGAGAAACGGTGAGCTGTCACGAGCTGCGCTGAAACATTGGGCCGCTTCTCCAGTGAACTCTGTACGGGACGAAGGCCGTGTAAACAGAGGCGCCGCATGGAGCTTATCAGCCTGCTAATAACTGTTACAGACACAAACCAGCTGGAGCGGCCACAGACTCGCCTTTCTCTTTACTTTCAAGTGCCAGATATATAAAGAAAACAGCTGATGATGTATGGAGCTCCAAGGCCTCCATAACTTAATATGATATTGAGCTATAAATCAGGGCTGTATTATGTTCAACATTAAACATCTGAATATCAAGTTGGCTTGTTGAAAGATCGATGGATGAATTTAAGTGGATCGGTTTTCACCTAAATAATCTTGTATTCTCATGAGAAACACTAAATATACTGCTGTTCAGAAGATTGGCATCCGTGAGATTTTTAATGTTTTTGAAAGAAGTCTCTTCTGCTCACAAAGACTGCATGCATTTGATAAAAAATGCAGTAAAAATTGTGAAATATTATTATAATTTAAAACAGCTGTTTACTGTGTGAATATGTGTTAAAGTGTAATGTATTTCTGTGATCTGCAGCTGTATTTTCAGCATCATTACTGCAGTCTTCAGTGTCACATGATCTTCAGAAATCATAATAATATACTGATTTACTGATCAACAAATATTTCTGATTATTATTATTATCAATATTTAAAACAGCTGCTTTTGTAACATTATACACTATATCATTTAAAAGCTTGGAGTCTGTATTTTTATTTTTTTATTTTTTGGGGGGGGGGTGAGAGAAATGATAGAAATTAAGACATTTATAATGTTAATTTTTCAGGATTCACAGAGGAACAAAGTTCAAAAGAACAGCATTTATTTGAAATAGAAATCTTTTCTGACAATATAACAAAAGTCTTTACTGTCACTTTTTTATCATTTTAGCACATGGGAATATAAGTATTAATTTCTTTAAAAAAAAAAAAAAAAGAAAGAAAAAATATGACTGACCCCAAACTTTTGAATAGTAGAGTATATTGTTACAAAAGATTTGTATTTTAAATAAATGCTGTTCTGTTTACCTTTTTTCATTAAAGTATCCTGAAAAAAAAGTATCACAGGTTCCAAAAAAAATATTAAGCAACATTATAAAATATTATAAAAACATTATAAAGCAAAATATTAAGATATTTATCCAACATTGATAATAAATCAGTATATTAGAATGATTTCTGAAGATCATGTGGCACTGAAGACTGCAGTAATGATGCTGAAAATACAGCTGCAGATCACAGAAATACATTACAGTTTAACACATTCACATAGAAGAGTTATTTGAAATTGTAATATTTCACTATTTTTACTGTATTTCGATCAAATAAATGCAGCCTTTGTGAGCAAAAGAAACTTCTTTAAAAACAGTAAAAATCTTACTGATTGCAAACTTTAGAGCACTGGTGTACATGCAGGTGACAGAGAGCACGTTTAGACAGATCTTCATTAAAGATGTGATGGATCTGTCAGCTCTGTTTGGGGTTTCTGGGTAAATTTCCTCAGTGAAGCGGTCCAGGTGTCGGCGAATCTCTGCAGAAAACTGCTCTTGAGTTGTGTCTGGCATCCGGGTCATTCGCTGGTCACAAGCAAACGCGTGTCTTCAGCCGTTATTAGAGCTGACGCTCACTACACACTGAACACAACTCTGGGAATGATTCGAGCCGCAGGTAGTGAAGGAAACTCCTCAAATCTTCAGGATAATTGTGTGTGTTTTCCTGCAGTTAATGTTTGGCTGTAAGTCAAGGCCACATCTAAGTGTTTGTTTTTCTTGTGCTTTTGGCTGCGGTGAATGTTTTAGTATGTTGTAATGCTTCAGGAAAACTGCAGATGAAATGAGATTACCACAAACACATCATCAATAACATCAAGCTCGTTTGAGTTTTCACAGACGCTCTATATTGATGTGCGCTGCTGGTAAACTCAGATTTCACCTTTCACATTAAAACGGGAGAATGAGACCAGCGATCGAGGAGACGTCCTGTAAAAATAAGCAGTTATTGTATGAGTTATTCTCTATATGTGTTGCAGGAATGGTTGATGGCTGACGGCCAGCGTGTGTGTGTGTGTGTGTGTGTGTGTGTGTGTGTGTGCGTGCATGTGAGAGAGTGACGATGTACAGACTCAGTGAACACAGTCTGGCCGTAGAGACGGGCCGGCGCAGACAGACCTGGCTCTCTCGTGAGGACAGACTCTGCTCGCACTGCATCCTGGGAGTGACGGAGACGGAGCTGCACTTCCTCACAGAATGCACAAAATATACAGATATCAGAGACCAATACTACCCCAAAATTAATAAAATATTCCCCCAATCTAGCACATATAATCCAACTCAAAAACTCGGTTTCATTCTTGGTGAAGAAGCCAAATGTTGTTATATAGCTGCAAGATTTGTAGCATCTTGTCATCTCCTGAGAGACAGCCAGAGAGAAACAAACAGCCAATAAACAGTCAGTGTGTGTGAGAAAGAGTGAGTGAGTGTGTGTGTGTGTGAGTGCGTGTGCGTGCGTGCGTGTGAGTGAGAGAGAGCATGTACGAGTGTGAAAATAATAGTAAGTGATGCTCATCTGAAAGTGTAAGAATCCAAACAGGTTTTCTGTAAGCTTTAGAGGATAGAAAATATTGTTTGGTCAGTATAAAAACAATAGAAGTCTATGGAAAGTCCCAATTTATGATCACAATTTACAGAAACGTGTGTGTGTGTGTGTGTGTGTGTTTAGCGCGAGCAGGAGAACGCTATGACACGCCTGAAGAAGCAGCAGCAGGAGCTGGAGCACATGAGGTTACGCTACCTGGCCGCTGAAGAGAAGGAGGCTGTCAAGAACGAGAAACATGAGCTCCAGGACATCCGTAACGAGCTCAACAGGTGTGTGACCCAAGCTTGTGTTGCTTTCAGTCATTTATATCAGTTTGTTTGTGTGAAAATGACAAACTAGGGCTGCATGATTTTCCAAAATAAAAACCAGATTGCAGTATAGTGTTGGGTGATATGCTCACTTGTCATATTGTCCTATCGTCAGCCTGAGAGATCGCCGAAACACAATTTGAGATATTCATGTTGTGATTAATTGCTAATGCTTTGATCACTGTATACGGTATTATCACGATATTGAAATGTTATTGCAAAAAAGGGTTGTCATAAAACAGTATAACAGCTTTAATAACTTTTTTCTTATATCAAAACGAAACTGAACATTTAAATACAATAAAGCAATATGCGAAAAAAAAAAAATAAATTAAAACATTTCCCACAGATTAAAGTGCAATTTTTAAATGATTCTAAAGACCAATAGGTAACACTTTACAATAAGATCTCATTAGTTAACCTTAGTCAATGCATTAACATTCACAATGAGCAATAGCAGAAACAAGCTTCCATACAATAGTATTATTTCTTATTTGGTTTAATATTTTAATTTATTATTATTATCTAGTCATATTGATTTATAATCACAAAATACTGGGTCAAATTGTGCATCCCTACAAACGAGCACAGCAAGCTTTTTTAAATCATATATTAAACCATAATTGCAGTTTTTATCAGAAAAATAATTTTCCCCCGAAAGACAAGATAAGCAGACGTTCTGGACTCCTCAGAATGAACATGGTTTCAATTAGGTTTGCATCCCAGAATTACATTTAAAACCTAAAGTAATTAGAATTAACCGTTTTTTTATCATGAGTTCTTTGGAGGGGATTTTGTTCTCAGTGTAGTCTGTAGTATCTGTAGTCAGAACATCATCAAATGTTTCAGTAGTTCTGTGTCTCGTTGGATCTGGTTATATTGTGATATTTTACGGGCTGCTCTGACATCAGCCGTGCTAATAAAGCCTGATTGATTGATTGATTGATTGACGTATTGGCTGTGATCAGACTGAAGCAGCAGGAGGAGAGGCAGAGCGAGTCTGTAAACGAGAGCGCAGATGAACACGTGACGCGTCTGCTGGAGGAGAGAGACACACTGCTGCGCACCGGCGTCTACACACACAGTGACCGGATCATCTCTGAGCTCGACCGACAGATCCAGCAGGCCATGAGCCACAGGAGCACCTGACATCAGTGTCAGATTCATCAGACGAGTCTGACGCCTCACATGATTCACTTCCGTCAGGGTTTGCACACAGTTAGATGTGAGGGATTTCAGCAGGTGGCACTGCTTCTCAATAAATCATTACAGGATTATTAACACTTCAGAGCTTCATAAGCCTTTTATATGTGACTTTATTTATTGTGTCCATGAGGTGTGTGTTTTTTACTAGATTTGTATCTGTCAGTTTAAATAAATATTGTTTTGATCTCTTTTCAAACTCTGCCTCGAGTCAAGTTAAGTCAGCTTTATTTATATAGAGCTTTTAGCAATACAGAGTGTGTCAAAGCACTTCAAACTGGAGGATAGTGTCAGTAATGTATAATAATACTAAACACTCAATTTTCAGTTAAAGGCATTTCATTATTGAATTCAGAGATGTCATTGTCTAGCTCAGTTTAGTTTAAATAGTATCTGTGAAATCAAACTGACGATAATCACTAGAAATGAAGTGTTCTCAACTGAGCAAACCAGAGACGACAGCGGCAAGGAACCAGTGTTGAGTGTTTGCTGCAGCTCAGAGTTTGTTAGAAAAAGTATTTTAATCAGTCCGGAAAAGGTTTTGGTTGTCTTATTTGGCATATATATATATATATATATATATATATATATATATATATATATAATATATACACACTGCTGCTCAAAAGTAAGATTTTTAAAGAAGTTTCTTTTGCTCATCAAGGCTGTATCCATTTGATCAAAAATACATAAAATAATTTTTTTATGTGATATATCATTGCAATTTAAAATGTTTTCTATTTTAATATACTTTAAACTGTAATTTATTTCTGAAGATCATGTGACACTGAAGACTGCAGTAATGATGCTGAAAATACAGCTGCAGATCACAGAAATACATTACATTTTAAAGTATATTAAAATAGGAAATCAATAAGATTTCACAATATTGCTGTTTTTTTCTGTATTTTTGATCGAATAAATACAACCTTGATGATCAGAAAAGACTCCCTTAAAAAAAACATAAAAAATCTTACTGATCCCAAACTTTTGAGCGGCAGTGTGTATATATACAGTGGGTACGGAAAGTATTCAGACCTTTTATTCTTCAGAAGCTGTGCTTGTGTTCCACAGAAGAAATAAAGTCATGAGTTTGAGTGAATCAGAATGAGCTTTATTGGGTATGTTTACACATACAAGGAATTTGTTGTAGTGACAGAAGCTCCACAGAGCAACAGAGAGACAGTAACAGGACAGGACACAGGTAATAAAAGAATAACAACAATTAACCAAATAGGCAATGTACAAAACAGCAAAAACGACATATAATAGGCAAATATGTATGTACAGGTCAAGTATGTGCAAATTAGAAATGAGAAAATAAAAATAAAATAAGTGAGTGTGGTGAATGGATAATGTATTATAGTTGTGTGTTCCACGTTTATTGTTGAGTGTTCATGAGATGGATTGCCTGAGGGAAGAAACTGTTCCTGTGTCTGGTTGTTCTGGTGCTCAGAGCTCTGTAGCGTCGACCAGACGGTAACAGTTCAAAGAGGGAGTGTGCTGGATGTGAGGGGTCCAGAGTGATTTTACCAGCCCTTTTGCTCACTCTGGATAAGTACAGTTCTTGGAGAGTGGGGAGGGTTGTACCTATGATTCGCTCAGCAGTCCAGACTACCCTCCGTAGTCTTCTGAGGTCAGATTTGATAGCTGAGCTGAACCAGACAGTTATTGAGGTGCAGAGGATGGATTCAATGATGGCAGAGTAGAACTGTTTCAGTAAGTCCTGTGGCAGGTTGAACTTCCTCAGCTGGCGAAGAAAGTACAACCTCTGCTGGGCCTTCCTGACAATGGAGTCAATGTGAATATCCCACTTCAGGTCCTGAGAGATGGTGGTGCCCAGGAATCTGAATGACTCCACTGCAGTCACAGTGCTGTTCATGATGGTGAGTGGGGGGAGAGCAGGGGGTTTCTCCTGAAGTCCACGATCATCTCCACCGTTTTGAGCGTGTTAAGCTCCAGGTTGTTGAGACTGCACCAGACAGCCAGCTCCTTAACCTCCTGTCTGTAAGCAGACTCGTCACCGTCCTGGATGAGGCCGATCAGTGTGGTGTCGTCTGCGAACTTCAGGAGCTTGACAGAGGGGTCTTTAGATGTGCAGTCGTTGGTGTAGAGGGAGAAGAGCAGTGGGGAGAGTACGCAGCCCTGAGGAGCTCCAGTGCTGATGGTTCGAGTGCTGGATGTGAATTCACCAAGCTTTACTAACTGCTGTCTGTCTGTCAGGAAGCTGTTGATCCACTGGCAGACGGAGGTGGGGACGGGGACGGGGACGGAGAGCTGGGTTAGTTTATTTTGAAGAGTTTCCGTGATGATGGTGTTAAAAGCGGAGCTGAAGTCCACAAACAGGATCCTCACATAAGTCCCTGGTCTGTCCAGATGCTGCAGGATGAAGTGCAGTCCCATGTTGACTGCATCATCCACAGACCTGTTTGCTCTGTAGGCAAACTGCAGGGGGTCCAGTAAGGGTCCAGTGATGTCCTTCAGATGAGCCAAAACCAGTCTTTCAAATGATTTTATGGCTACAGACGTTAGGGCCACAGGTCTGTAGTCATTAAGTCAGTAATTTTGGGTTTCTTTGGGACAGGGATGATGAGCATGAGGGGACTTCACACAGCTCCAGTGAATTGTTGAAGATCTGTGTGAAGATGGGGGCCAGCTGATCAGCACAGGTTTTTAGGCAGGCTGGTGACACACCATCTGGACCAGGTGCTTTCCTTCTTTTGTTCTTTCTGAAGACCTGGCACACATCTTCTTCGCTGATTTGAATTGTAGGTGTGGGGGAGAGAGGGGTTGCTGGAGGTGTGAATGGTTGTGTGGAGGGGTGTTCTGGGCGGGTGTGGGGTGATCGTTCAAAACAACAAAAGAACTCGTTTAAGTCGTCTGCCAGGTGTTGATTCTCCAGAGTGCTGGGGGGTGGTGTTTTGTAGCTGGTGATGTCCTTCAATCCTAGCCACACTGAAGCAGGATAACTGGAAGAGAATTTGTTCCTGAGCTTGTCAGAATAGTTCCTCTTTGCCGCTCTGATCTCCTTTTCCAGTGTGTATTTGGCCTGTTTGTACAAGACTTTATCCCCCTTTCTGTGAGCATCTTCTTTGGCCTGACGGAGCTGTCTGAGTTTTGCAGTTTTGCAGAAGTCCTGTTAGGAATGCACATATCCTCACAGAAACTGATATAAGATGTTACAGTCTCTGTGAGCTCGAGTACAAGCCCTGTATTCAAATGATGATTGAATACAGGGTTTCAATTCACAGGTCCACAAATTAAAGTCTTAAATCAGAGCAGAAAGCCTTACATTCATAAAGTCATGGCATTAAATGTTGCATGAACTGCAAAACATGAATTTATATGGCAAGCCGTTTTGACTTTTATTAATTCTCAGGATATGAATTCTTGATATCAACTATTCAGTTTTTACTAGTTAAAATGTTAATTCTTGATATCTGCAATTGTATTTTCACTAGTGAAATGTCATCATAGGCTGCCATTCAAAATCAATTGATGATATCAAGAATTAATTTCTTACTAGTTGAAATTCCAATTTCACATCAGAAATACAATTCTTACTAGTAAAAAGGTCTATTCTTGATATCAAGAACTAAATTGTTGATATCAAGAATTCATATCCTGAGAATGAATAAAAGTCAAAACGGCTTGCCATAAATTTCTTCCTCAGCATTTTATCTTGTTTTCCAAATATCGAAACATCCTTAAATCAAGAATCATTTACTAGAGATGCATGATGAAGATATGAAGTCTTGTTTTCTGAGAAATTGATCAAAATGAAGTGTTTGATTAAAACAAGAAAAAATAATTTCCAATGAGGTATTTACGTGGACTCCTTTGACAGATATTTGTTCTTGTGTTAATCATAAACTCACTTTTTGGATCAGATTCTCAGAAAACAAGACTTCTTATGTAATTTTGCTTTAAGAATCTTAAGCCATTTGCACTTTTTTCTTTTTTTTTGTAAAATGCATGAAAAGAAATGGAGATCTGTTGGAAGTTGTTGTATTTTCAAATGCTGAAGTCTTGCAAATATAACTCATTGTGTGCTTCCTAGACGTTTACATTGAGAGACCATATCACATATTTATTCCTTAGGTTTTCTTTCCTTGCTCAGCATTTTGAATCTGTCTGTCCCGCTGATCTGGAGCTCCTGAAGTGCATCTCAGGTTCTGGAGTTGAGGAATACTGTAGATGTCAGTGTTTGAGCTGATGAAGGATGAATGAAGCTCTCTTTATCTGCGTTAGCTGATAGTAATGCTCTCCAGCAGTTATGAGGACTGTCCATCAGACACCGTTTACACGGCTGATAGAGACTCACTTTCATCCTTCAACCTCAACAACTGACTGCTCTAAATGTTCTTCACCGTCTTACATAATACAGTATATACTTGTTTTTCTCTCTGAAGAAGCAAGAGAGCTTTCCTTTAAAAAAAATACAAGATATCTTCCCACCTTAGGTCCAAAGTAGCAGGTAAATAATGTGAATCAATGACTGAATAAATTCTGATGTCATTCCATTTGTGTCTTGTAAAATTTTGAACATTTTTTTGCATCAGACCTTTTTAGTTTGGCTTTCCTGTAATATTGCATATGATTTTATTTTCTTCAATATTGATTTTATATTTCTTTTATATTTGCTATTCAAATTTTAGTGCCACTTGCTCATTCTTGCCTGTAAAAACTTTGAACTGCAAGCATTTGTTTGGAAAATATATATATATATATATATATATATATACAGTCGTGGTCAGAATTATTGGCACCCTTGGTAAATATGATCAAAGGCGGCTATGAAAATTAATCTGCATTGTTAATCCTGTTGATCTTTTATTTTAAAAAAATCACAAAAATCTAACCTTTCATTGGAGAACAAGGGAAATAAAATGAGGGAAATATCATTATGAAATAAATGTTTTTCTCTAATACACATTGGACACAATTAACGGCACCCTTTTATTCAATACTTTTTGAAACCTCTATTTGCCAGTTTAACAGCTTTTCTCCTATAATGCCTGATGAGGTTAGAGAACACCTGACAAGAGATCATTCCTTCATCCAGAATCTCTCCAGATCCTTCAGATTCACAGCTCCATGACGGTGCTTCTTCTCTTCAGTTCACCTCACTCATTTTCTACAGGGTTCAGGTCAGAGGACTGGAATGGCCAGCAGAAGCTTGGTTTTGTGCTCAGTGACCCATTTTTGTGATGTTTTTGAGGTTTGTGTTTGGATTATTGTACGGTTGGAAGATCCAAACATGGCCCATTATAGTCAGTCACTTGTTGATTTTTTATCTGTTGGTATTTGATAGAATCCATGATGCCATGTGTCTAAACAAGATGTCCAGGACCTCCAGCAGAAATATAGGCCCACAACATCACAAATACAGCAGTATATTTCATTGTACACATGGGGTACTTTTTATCCCCGTGTTCACCAAACCCATCTTGAGTGTTTGCTGCTAAAAAGCTCATTTTTTAGTTTGATCTGACCATAGAAGCCAGTCCCATTTGAAGTTCCAGTCGTGTCTGATAACTGAATATGCTGCAGATTGTTTTTGGATGAGCTAGGAGAATTTTTCTTGAAATCCTCCCAAACAGCATGTGCTGATGTAGGTGCTGTTTGACTATTCTCCAGCTGTGGTCCTTGAAGAGTATTCTCAAACTCTCCTCCTCACCGTGCATTAGGACGATATAGACACACGTCCTCTTCCAGGCAGATTCATAATTGATTGGAAATTCTTAATTATTGCCCTGATGGTGGAAATGGGGATTTTCACTGCTCTAGCTCTTTTCTTAAAGCCACTTCATTAATTTGTGAAGCTCAATTATCTTTTGCTGCACATCAGAAATATATTCTTTGGTTTTTCTCATTGTGATGGATGATTAAGGGAATTTGGGCTTTGTTTTCCCTCCTATTTATATTTCTGTGAAACAGGAAGCCATGGCTGGATAATTTCATGTTCATAATCACCCTGGAGTGCTCAAAATTGTGAATATGAATGGGAATATATTTCAGAGATATTTTACTCATAAGAAGTTCTAGGGGTAACAATAATTGTGTCCAACATGTATTTGAGAAAAACATTTCTTTCATAATGAGATTTCCTCCCATTTTCAATTGTTTTAGTTCAATGAAAGGTTAGGATTTTTGTGAATTTTTTAAATGAAAAATCAAAAGGATTAATGATGCAGATAAAGTTTTACAGGCTGTTTTGTTCACATTTATCAAGGGTGTGAATAATTCTGTCCAGCACTGTATCTGTGTATATATATATATATATATATATATATATATATATATATATATATATATATATATATATATATATATATATAATATTTTATTTTTAATTAATAATTATAAAATTTGGTATTGTAATTTTAGTGTCAATTGCTTGCATTGATTTGTTTGGGAAAGTGTTATATAAATAAAATGTATATATATATATATATATATATATATATATATATATATATATACACATACATAAACATACATTTTAAAGAATTATAAAGCTATGAATAATATTAACATATATTATATAAAATTGTAAAAAAAAATAATAAAATTTTATTATTCATATTTTTTTTCATTAACCAGAGGGAAAATGAAAACGACTATAATCTATTGTGACCTGGGACCGGAGCATGATTGCTGTTTTTTGAGTGTAACTGTAGAAGCAGTCGGGCTGCTCTAAAGATTCATGTGTTTGTGTTCATCAGTTCAGAGCCTCAGAACAAATGAGCATCTCGGTTCATCTCTGTTCTCTGAAGCAATTCCTCCACATAATAAGCTTATTACAGCGTTTTATGAACTAATATTATTGTAAGTGTTCCTCTTAACTTGGGCCTTTTTTCAATGGAAGAATAACACTCTGCTGCTGACAGTGTAAGTGCTTTCATGCGGTTTATCGTCTGCATATTTCCACCAGTCGTATTATTCTAATGCGCTCACGATAGCAGAGTTTGATGGTTTCATAAATATGTTCCTGAACTGGTGAACTCGGAGCCGAGCGTTGATGATGTTTCTCCTACTGTACGGCTCCTCAGAGACCGCTGCTTTCTTCAACAGAGAGTCGCTCCTCATTAGAGCTCTAACGAGCGCCGCAGCGAAATCCAGCGGTTCTCACAGACTTTACATGTTTCCAATTACACTTTTTGGAGACGTTTACGAAAGTCCAAGTTTCTTGCTAATTGCTTGTGAAAGTGTGACCTCAGAGCAGGAAATTCCAGAGCGAGCGAAAGCGCGTTCACATGTATGTTTTCAAAATAATAATTCTGATCTGATCATTTGTTTGGCCTGCGTTCCCATGGCCGGGCGCTGATGGATGCTCTACATCTCCACTATTTGTTTTACAAACGCGCGACGCTCCTCTGGGAACAATACGCGAGAACTGGGAACGCTCTGCTGTCTGAAGAATTATTAAAATACTTGTGCAAGAGCAAACAGGTGGACGTGTTCACTTTCCCCAAACCGCAGGCGAGAACGTCACGATGTTCAGACGGATTCTCCACACTGTGTTAGTGATGTTGCTTTGGCGTCGCGGGTCGAAATGCATTGGTTTCCATGAAGTTCATTAGTGTAAGAAGTATTTAGTACTTCCTCTAACTTCTTTAAAGTCTGGCTTTCAAATCTTTGTGTGGGTAAAAGGACTTTTTCACAGTTGTTTTCAGAGGTTTAACAGTAATAATTCACCCCCACCACCAAAAAAAAAAAAAATTACAGATTTGTTGACTGAAAATAAATCAGATAAACACATTCTCTGGACAAAATCTATTTGAAATCTATGCTAAATATATATTGTGAATATTGAATATCAAAGAAATATATTTTTTTAAATTTAAAATATATTTAGTTTCAACCTTCAAACCAAAATTTCAGAATGCATTTCAGGCAAAAACATAATAATTTCAGTCTTACAATAGCCTACATTTACACTATGCAAATGTGGAAGGAATAGCAAACTACAGACCAGAACTGAACTAATAATGATTTGATTTTTATATATATATATATAGGCTTATTGTATGTTTTTACCATTGTTAATATAATTTAATATTATAGAAAAATGTAATGTATTTTATACATTGTATTTTTATGACAGGTTTTTTTTTACAGTGTTCCTTGCTGATGATTATTAATTATTATACTTTTTTTATTAAAGCATATAAAGCACTTAAAAAAAATATATATATATATATATATTTTTAAACATATAAATGAAAATAAATTTATTTAAAATATTTTACTAAATATATTTGGTAAAAAAGGCTATTTTATATATATATATATATATATATATATATATATACACTTTTTTTTCTCCTTGGATGATTCAGAATATAAATCTCAAAGTTGTCATGTATTTTTTCATAATTTAGTGTTTGACAAGCTACACTAAAGCTTTTCAGTTTTTCACATGACTCTTTACAACTAAATTAACAATTATAATTTTTTTATATAGGCCTACTGTATTTTTTATCATTGTTAATATAATATTATATAAAATATATAATGTCTTTTATACAATGTATTTTTTTTACAATGTTCCTTGCTGATTTTTATTAATTATTATAAATTGTTATTAAAGCATATAAAGCATTTCATACATATGTGTATATATATATATATATATACACACACACATATATAAATGAAAATAAATATATTTTACTAAATATATTTGGTAAAAAAAAAAAAGAAAACGTTTGTATAGTTAATATATATATATATATATATATATTTGTCAATTATTTTATTTTTATTTTTTTGCCATATGGGTTCCTTGGAAGATTCAGAATATAAATCTCAAAGTTGTCATGTATTTTTTTCATATTTTAGTGTTTGGCAAGCTACACTAATGCTTTTCAGTTTTTCACATGACTCTTTGCTGTTTTTCGAAGTGTTGATTTTTGTCAAACTGCATGGAAACTAATAAGCGTCGGTGGTCAGTATAACCCCGACACAAAAGCCTTTCTAAACACGTCGAAACACTGCATGCACATTCATGACCCTAAATGAGAAACATCCACCAAATTTTAAGAAGAAATAAACAGTTGAGTATTTCAAGCAGAACATCGAGTGTGTTTCCCATGAGCGAGAATATAAATCAGCATCTCGTTCATCTTCATCTCTCAGAAACAAACCACCATCACTAAACGCCTTGAACTCTAGTAATTGTGTGTAATTGGCAGCGGAGGGACGTCCAGAGACCGTCCAAAGACTACAGCGGAAGCAGGGGGCCGAACTATATTAAGACGAGTAACTATTGCTCTAATAGCAGCTGAGCCAAAGCAAACACAACAAGGCCAGAGAGCGCAGGAATAATGTTGATGTAATGCGCTCCGATCGTTCACGCCGTTTATCAGCAAACACACGACGCTCAAGCGCTCCACATGAAAATCAGTGTTTCTGCTGTTTGCTGGAGAAAGGTGCACGATAATAAATCAGACGCGCTCGGGTCAGACGCATAACCCGGGACAGCTGCCCAAACGCAGACGACCTTCCCGCAGGGGCCCCGGCCCCGGAGCCGACCCTGATTCATCACCGATGGACAGAGACTGCAGGAACAAGACGAAACTCACAGCCCTGTTCATAACGAGACACTCCTGACCAGTGCTGGGTCTAACGAGTTACTAAGTCATTAGTTACTGTAATTTAATTACCTTTCCTTTGAGAAAGTAAAGTAAGGGATTACTCTTATTTTTTCTGTAATTTAATTATTATATATTATATTTTAAAAAACCTGCAATACTCCGACAATAAAGAGTGTGTAGTCTGCTCAGACCCTGACGTGATGCTGAGCACTTTTCTACGTCAAAGACCGTCTTTATAAATATGAGCGCTGGCGTGGATTTAAGCGATCAAATCTGAGCGTACAATACAATCATTTCTGACTAAAGAAAATGTACATTTTGTTTTTTTCCTTTTATTTGAATAATTTTACTTTCTCGGAATGAGACGAACTTGATTAAGGTTTTGGCATTCCTAGTGGAAACGTGTGGTACTGCACCCAAACTAAATCTGACTGAAAGTTCATTTTTGGTGATATCAACCTCAAACATTACTTGTTTAGATTTATGACTCTGATTTTCTCACAGTTTTAGAGTAAAACATGTTTTGGAAAATATATTTCATATAAAATAAAAAAAAATAGTACATTTGTGCATTTTTCATAATAAACTTAAACTTCTATAACTTTTTTTCTTTCATTTTTTTTTTTATAAAATTTTTTTTTTTTAAATCTGTCACTTTTGACTGAGGGTTAAATTTAAAAAATAAAACAATTGAAAGAAAACAAGTTGACAAAAAAGCCATTATAGTTGACAAGTTAACAAAAGTTGACAATATAGCATAACGAGGAATTTATCATTTTTTGTAGGCCGGTCATTTTTGACCAGGGAAAAAAACCCCGAAAAATACAAAAAAATTGATGGTGGAAAAAAGAGGAATTGTTCTACCCCGTGTGAGTAAAGTCACTTTGTGAGTTTAGTCCAATTCAATAACTAAGTATTTTCAGGAAAAATAAAATGACCCAAACTCAACACAAGGGATGAATACTTAGGATCATTTAAGGTTCATCAAATACAGTCGACCAGTTTAATGTTAATCAAAGTTTGGTCATTACTTTATTCACAAGAACATTTTTTGGCCTATGGTGTTTATGTACAAAAATGTTGAAATCATGCAAACAAAAGCTGGATTTGAGCTGAACACATTCTGAAAATACAGCACAAGACATGATTATCAGATTCACATGATTCATCAAAACTAAAGAGATGTGTTTAGAAAAGGAGCGCAGCTGCATTCAGTGACTTTGGTTTGAGTGAAACATCAGAAAGATCCTCCATGACTGATTGAAAGTGTCTCATAATCATATTAAAGCTCTAGGAAACACAAGATATAAAGTTGATCTGGGATAAGAAAGTAAACCCCACATTCAGTCTCTGTGACCGCAATGATTCGCCTCACATGTGGAAGTATTAAATAATCATATTAATTGTCAAAAGTGCCATACAGCATGATATGGGAGAAATATAATATTCAGAATTTACATTTTATACAAAGGAAAGTCATTTTTGGTGAAGCGGTCTCTACCCTTGTTACTGTAAGTCATGCTGCTAATGGTGCAGTTACACAGACGTGATGCGTTTCTGTCCAAACAGCGCTTTGCTTTGAGACACACGGCCTCACAAAGACAGAAACCACATCTATAGATATATATATATATTATATGAATCAATTTTGTATCCTGGGCAAACCCTCAACACTGCAAAAAGTAACGTTCTTCCTCTATTTTATATCTTGTGTGCCAGTACAAATATCTGTCTGTATATACACACACAAAGCTAATATATATACTGTATATATATATAGTGTGTGTGTGTGTGTGCATTATTACATTATATGTTTATTTATTGATTAGTGTCTTATTTAACCCATTTATTAGCACTGGACCGTAAAGAATGTTTTCATTTATAAAGCTCTATATATGGTAATGTGTGAAATCTATATATGGAATATGGAATAAATAAAGGGTCTCAATTAAATATGTGCAGTTTCACATGACCAGTGCATTTCATTTCCTGTTTGCACCTGGAGAAGATAAAGACTGCATCAAAGCTCCAAAACAAAAGACTAGTAAAGCTAGTAAAGTGTTAAAGATATGAGAAAGATTTTTGGTACATGTTATCTTTAATGTGTCTAGTATTAATCTATGAATTCACATATATTGAGTTTTGTTGAGTGTGGTCACAGAGTGAGTAAACATGTCGATGGTCAGAATAGTGACCGCTGGGATAACACTGGACTCAGGTTTACACAGAAATCCAGTCGCAGTTGTTAGTGAAGAATGACTAAATATTGCACTAAATTAAAAGTACAAATGTTAGAAATAAGTTACAATATTGATGTAATACTGATAGCACTAATATAACAATTTGATGATATATGCTACAATAAAGTAACAATTTTTAAATGTTGATGGTTGTGTTTTCTAGAAAGTCTTTTATCTCAGTATTCCTATCAGTGTTGTAGAAGGGTTTATGCATAATAATAATGCTAATGAGTTTCATATCCCACCGGTTACAATTGTGACCAATCATAAAACAATTTTTCACACACTTTTCCATAAAAAGTTTCAAAAAAATAATGATTGATTATTGCAAAGGGTTGCTAATGACACATCATTTGGATATGTTCATGTCTGGGAAAAATTTGGGATTAAACGGGTTAAATACATTATTATTGTTATTCACTGGAAATGCAAAATTACTTGTTTTTGAGAAAATTATCAAAATGAAGTGTTTTATAAAATAATAAAAAATAATTAATTAAAATAAGTGTAATAAAATATAGTTAATTAAAAAATGCTAATGGCCTAAAACAAATAAATGGAAAGCAAATGTCTTTTTCTGACCTTATTAGTAGATTATTATTATTATTGTTTTAAGCATAAACGCTCTTAATTTCTCAAAAACAAGACTACTTATCGCATGTCTAATCTTTTTATTTTTATTTTAAACTCAATTTTGATCAATAATATTAAGTCATTCTGCATCTCCAGTAAATGTATCTTGATTTAAGTTATATTTTGATATTTGTACTGGAAAGCAAGACAGAAATATTGCTGAAGACCGTGAGTTTTTGCTCTTCTGTTCTGTTCTGTTCTTCCAATCACAGTCTCATTTCAGGACCTCATGAATAAATAATCTCCCCGATAGCCCCGCCCCCATAGCCCCGCCCCTATCTGTGCCAGGATCAATATCTCTTAACATCTCACTTATTTTATTACTGCTTTTGGTTTTCTGGTTGTGATTGAGAGTTTCTCCGAGGAAATCTTTGGTTTTGCTTAAGTGTCCGTGACATTTAATCATGATTTTCCCTGCCGTTTAATTCCGGCCGGTCAATCAGTTAATCCACCTCGATTGATTCGCTGCTCTCGCTGATGGGTTTGCACTCGTTGGGCATCCGCTGGTGTCGGCTGAGCTGAGTGGCCTGCGTGAAGCTGCGCTCGCACCGCTCGCACCTGCACACACACACACACACACACACACACACACACACACACACACACGGGTCAGACCGCTGTGTAATCGTGGGTCCTGATGGCAGACACACAGAGAGCCTGTCAATAATGCGTGAGGATGGGCGGCCCCTGGAGACCCCTGTCCAGAGCGGGCCCCGGCCCCGGCCCCACATCAGCGTCACACACACAGATCAAGAACAACAGTGGCTTTCTGAGGATCAAAACGAGGTTTGGGTCTCAGCTGAATCAGTCATTCAATCTACACTTACACAAAATCTGAAGCTGATTCGAGCAACTTCATAAGATAAAATCATAACAAACAGTCGCTAAATAAATACATGAATGTTGCTTACGACGGCATTCAGTATAAATAAACCAAGATATAAAAATTAGGTGAGTTTATGCTTAAAATTATATATATACACAGACACTACTGTTCAATAGTTTAGGATCAGTAAGATTTTTGAAGTTTTGTAAAGAAGTCTCTTCTCATCAAGGCTGCATTTATTTGATCAAAAATACAGGAAAAACTGTAATATTGTGAAATAGTATTGCCATTTTAAATAATGGTTTTATATTTTAATATACTTTAAACTGTAATTTATTTCTGTGTATTTTCAGCATCATTACTCCAGTCTTCAGTGTCACATGATCTTCAGAAATCATAATAATATACTGATTTATTATCAATGTTTAAAACAGTTGTGCTGTTTTATATTTTTTTGGCACCTGTGATATTTTTTCAGGATTATTTAATGAATAAAAAATTGAATAGAGCAGCAATTGTGATACTATTTCACAATTTATTAGAATAATTTTCAGGGGGGAAATAAATTATACAAATTAATACTTTTATTTAGCAAGGATGCTTTAAATTGATCAAAAGTGATGATAAAGACATTAATAATGTTACAAAAGATTTCTGTTTCAGATAAATGCTGTTCTTCTGAACTTTCTATTCATCAAAGAATCCTGAAAAAAATACAGCTTTGATCACAGGAATAAATTACAGTTTATAATATATTCAAATAGAAATCAGTTATTTTAAATAGTAAAAATATTTCACAATATTACTGTTTTTGCTGTATTTTGGATCAAATAAATGCAGGCTTGGTGAACAGAAGAGAATGTTTCATTTTCTGACCCTAAAGATATTTGTTCTTGTTTTAAGGATAAAATCACTTCATTTTAATCAATATGTTAATTATATAATACTATATTAAATGTACATTCATTAATTTAGCTTGTATTTAAAGCAGTTCACAAATAAAGAGACAATAATATATCATTTATATTAAATATATAACTATATATTATATTATACTAATGTAAATTCCTCTCAATATAAAAATTCCAGTAAATGTGAACTCAATTTTCATTATTATATTATATTATATTTACATTTATCCCTTTAGCTTCTAATCAAAGCAACTTACAAATGAGGATTACAAGAAGTGATTAATTGTAATGAAGCAAAGACGTATTATTTATATGAAATAGATTTAAGTATTTAAATATTATATTATATTAAATATATAATTATATTATTTTATTTTACACAATATTTAATGAAGTGAGATCACATTTACTGGAGATAAATCTATATTAAGATATAATATAATATAAAGATATTATTCATTAAATGAGTTTATGCTTAAAACAAGAACAAATATCTGTTATTGGAGTCAGAAAATTAAACTTGTTTTCCTTTGTTAAATGGATTTTTAAAGCATTGTAAGCATTAACTCACTGAATTTTTGACAAATTTGGCCAAAATAGGCCAAAACTGAATAAAACAAGGAAACCAGGCACATAAGGCCTTGAATGCATGAATATAAAAGTCAATTAATGCTTATGATTGCATTCAGACTAATAAACCAAGATATACAGACTTTATATCTCATGTCATTTACACTATTTAAATAATTACATATTCTATTAAATGTTTAATATTAGATTATATATAATTTTATTATATTATATTTGTGTTGTATACGAGCGTGTGTTAAATGCATGGCTGTAAATGTGATCTCAGCGGATGTGAATCTCTGATGAAGCAGAGGAACCGCAGCCTGGTTCTGTCGAGCAGATCGGCTCAATGAGAGACGCTCAGGGTTATTGATCAGATAAAGATTTCTGAGCGCTTCTGATGATTGTCTTTGCTGAATCGCTGATGACACGTTTATGTTGCACTGATTGCTTATTAGACGCTTGATTTGTTACTGGAGCGCGACAGAAAACACATCATGCTTTCAGCTCCGAATCTGGGTAAGCTGAACTCTAGAAAAACTCTAGATAATTCTACTGGTTTGGATCAGTATTGCTGAAGAGCTTCACTGAAAGCATGACGTGTTTGCTGGAGAAATGGGTCACGTGTAAATCACACCAATCCATCAGTCGCAGTAATCGTTTCAAAGAAACATGCAGCAATATTCTCATGATGAGGACTGAAACGGGTTAAGCGTTCGTCTTTAGTCAAAGTCTGCGGTGGAACTGACTTCAGATGAATCATAACAGCCAGAGAACATCACCTTATGTTAATGAGAAAGGAGTCAATTATAACATGAATATACAGAATATATCAGATAAAATTAAAAATGTATAAATTAGTATTGTTTTTAAGTAATAATAATAAAAAAATTAAAAGCTTGGAGAAATGTATATTGACCCTATGTAAAATAAAAAAATGATATGAAAATATTTAAAAATTTAAAAATATAAATAAAAAAAATATATAGAATAGAATATTTTTTAAAAATAAATTATAATATATGTGTATATATAATATAGATTTCTAAAAAATTTAATTAAATATAAAAAAATAAATAATAATTGAGAGCTTGAAAATATGTGACCCGCAGGCAAAAGAAGTGAAAAATTATCAAATTTGAGGTTTTCACAAAAACGAGTTGCCCTCTTCTAGCGATCCCAATGCTCCAAATAGTAATTAAACATCTAAAATCATCTTTATTTGTATGTTTTCTGAGAGGAGCACCTGCTTCTCAAAGGTTTATTGTTGATAAGTGCAGCATTCCAGATTTATGAATATTCATATTGAATTCTCGATGATATGAGTCCAAACCAGTGAAATATGATTTTCAAACCCATGCTGATGAAAACAATTGAATAGAAATTGAAAACAAAGAGTTTACATCTCCCTATAAAGAACATTATTGAGAAATATGTCTTGGTGATATTCACACAAGCATAATCTGTTATGTTTTACATGAACGTTTAGTTAATGTTTGGGGATAAATCTGATGTGTAACATTATATTAGATCCATGCATTACAGTAGGTCTCAATATAGATCTGTCTAATCAAACATTAACAGAAAAGACGGAATCACTCGCTGCCCTTCATTAAACTACTGTTTCTTTGCATCTTTC
>NC_136756.1:30213215-30253215 GCF_936440315.1 Barbus barbus
CGCGAGATCATTTTCCACAGATTCCCCGAGTCACGCGGCGTCCCGGATTGCCTCGTTCAGCTAAATTTTATCTGCGCCTCAGGGTCATAAAGTTGAGTATCGACAAAGCCTCACATCGACTTCATCCCGCAAACATTTTTCTTCTGTATGAATATTAGTTTATTGAATAAGTGGCATCTGTTTTCCTCTGCATCACCTCTGGACTGGGGATTTCTTTGTGACGCAGCTGCTGATTTATAGGACTGAACGCAGCCCGGAAAATAGAGCTAAGCAAATATTTTCCAATACATGCTCGGTCGTGTTTAATTAGGTTTAGAGATGTTACACCAGAAAACATTTTGCTTTGTGAGGCCAAATCATCTCAGGAACATTCTGGAGAAACGTCTTCACCAGGCGTGAAGATCTCAGCGCTAAGATGAAGACGTAAGAGTCACGTTTCCCAACGAATCCCATCATGATGTTCAGATTCACACAGATCAAGACGCATCTGAATCATCAGAATTCCAGAATTCATCTTAATCTGATTTTTAACGGCACTCACAGTATCAGATCAGAAATGAACTTGAACTGAATTATTATGACTCTATTGTCTTCTGTTTTGAATTAAGAATCAAAACATTTTTATAATTGATGAATTTTGCAATATAGACAAAGCTTTTGAAATGAATTACGACACATTTGTCTTCTATAGAGCTGCTTTATACTTCAGAACAGGTTTTTACAGATACTAAACACTAAAATTAAAACTGTTACTTTAAATAAAATTTAGCTAAAATTAAATATAATATTCCATTTTTAGCTAGTCAAGGAAAACATTAAAATTTTAAATTAGTTTAACTTGACATACGAAAATAATAAAAATTAATAAAATTTATAGACATTTAAAAGCAACAAAAACTAATAAAAGTGACAAAAACAAAATTACTAAAACTTTACAATTGAAATGGAAACAGAAAATATAAAAATAAAACAGATTCAAAATATTAATAAGAAACTATAATATCTCACTGATACTAAAATAACACTGGTTAAGAATAAAATTTCAAATTAAGACTTGAATTGGTTTTAAAATTGAACTTTGCAACATCGACACGGTTACAGAACTGAATCTGAAATGAACTGAATTATGACACTTTTGTCTTCTATAAAGCTGCTTTATGGTTAAGAACAGAGTAATCATAATTATCTCATTCTACAACAATTCTAGAATCTATCATTAAAACCATAAAAAAGGTTTTTTTTTTTAAAAACACAATTGATTAATTCATTAATAAATAAATACAAAACAAATGCTAAAAAAATACTAAAACTTTAACAAAAAATTTTATGAAAACAAAATATAAAAATAAAGACTGTTTGAACATATTAATAAATACTGTAATATCATATCAAAGACACAAAATTAGCACCAGTTAATAATCTAATTTTAAACTAAGAATCAAAGAACTGGATTTGTTTCAGAATTGATGAACTTTGTAATATCAAACCAAATCAACACTGAACTGAATTGAGCTGAATTGAGACACGTTTGTCTTCTGTAGAGCTGCTTTATAGCTGACGACTGAATTTCACATTTAGAATCAAAGCTATTATCCAAAGTGACTTACAAATGAGGACAATAGAAGCAATCAAAACCAACAGAAGAGCAAAAAAGAGCAAGTGCTATAACAAGTTTCAGTTAGCTTAATGCAATACACACAGCAAGGTTTTTGTTGTGTTTTTTTTACATACATACATACATAATATATATATATACACACACACACAAAAACAAGTAGATAGAATATAGAAAGCTAGTGTTAGAGTTGTTGTTGTTTTAAGACAAACAAGCAGTTAGAAAACGAATAGTGAGTGCAAGTGATAGAGGGTCAGGTGTTTTTTTCAATAAAAAAAGAAAAATATAAAAAATAGAATTATAATAGAGAGTGCTAGAGTTAGAGGGTCAAATATATAAAGTATAATGTATAAAGCATTCCCTCCTGGTGAAATGAGCTGCCCAACTCAATCCGAGTCCTGAGCCATCTTCAAGAATCGGCTAAAAACACATCTCTTTATTTGACCCTCTAAATATATTCTAATTCTATTCTTTAAAAAATAAACTAACTCTAGCTTCTCTATTCTTTTTGTATTCTATCTAATTGTTTCCTTTTTATTTATTATACAATTAACAAAAGCAAAAAAAGCCCTCTAACACTAGCTTGCTCTATTCTTTTTCTATTCTGTCTGTTTTCTATTTTATTATTATATAATTAAAAAACAAACTTGCTGTGTGTACTGTGTTAGTCTAACTTGCTCTTTTCTTGATTTGGATTGCTTCCATTGTCCTCATTTGTAAGTCACTTTGGATAAAAGCGTCTGCTAAAGGACTAAATGTAATGTAGAAATCAGCATGCGCTCGTACCTGTCGGGGTTCTGCGTGCACACGTGCATCTGCAGCAGGATCCTCTGCGTGAAGGTCTTAAAGCACTGGCCGCACTTCCACAGATGCCAGTCACTGAAATCAGAGCTCAGCTGGCTGGTGGAGGTCGGGCTGGCCAGAACACGCTGGTTCTTCCCGCTCATCTGGCTCAGGCTAGACTCGACGTGACTCTTGTCCAGCAGAGAGAAGCTCCGAGAGCAGGGCGACTGAGGGAAGACCATGGAGCGCGGCAGGATCAGCGAGGATGACGAGGGTTTGGGGCTCTTGCTGAAGGGCTGGAGCGAGTCCTGACGCGACATGGCCTCGATGACAGTAGACGGCACGTTCACTGCCACAGAAACAGCAGCAGAACATCTGAGTTAAACTGAGAAACACTCTGTTACTCCAAATAATACAAATGTGAACCCAAATAAAAATGTGTTTAACAAAAAGTTTTGAAATATACATCATCTGAATAAATAATCTCTCCATTGATGTATGGTTTGTTATGATAGGACAATATTTGGCTGAGATACAACTATTAGAAAATCTGGAATCTGAGGGAGCAAAAAAATCATAATATTGAGAAAATTGCCTTTAAAGTTCTTAGCAATCTATATTACTAATCAAAAATGAAGTTTAGATATATTTATGGTAGGAAATTTACAAAATATCTTCATGGAACATGATCTTAATATCCTAATGATTTTTGTCATAAAAGAAAAATGGATAATTTTGACCCATACAATGTATTGTTGGCTATTGCTACAAATATGGTCCAAAAAAAGTATATATATATATATATATATATATATATTTTTTTTTTTTTATATATATATTTTACTGCCACAAAAACACAAGCAGGACATCGGAGTAAAACAGATAACATTTGTATTACTTAAAATAATATAAATATTAACCAAAAATAAAATAAAATATTACAAAAATATATTTTTTAATTTATCAAATATTTTATAAATATTTTATAAAAATATTAACTATAAAAAAGCAACTCAGTTAGCCATATTCTTATTTTCTTGAAGTACTAAAACACCTAAAACTAAATGAACTAAAACTAGTAAATAAAATAAATAAAAACAATATAGTCATATTTAAATAAATAAATACATAAATATAAAAAACAGATATATCAAAAAAAAAAAAGTTAAAAATTAAGACATAAAATATAAGAATAAAATCTAATTCAAAATATGAACAAAAACTACAACAGTAAGTCAATGATACTAAAATTACACTGGAGTGAAAATTCATTTCAAACTCTGACCATCTGTATAGTCATTGATCAATTACACTCATTTACTGTATATACACTACTGTTCAGAAGGGGTTTCATGTTTTTGAAAGAAGTCTCTTCTGCTCACCAAAGCTGCATTTATTTGATCAAAAGTATAGTAAAAATTGTGAAATATTATTGTAATTTAAAACAGTTGTTTTCTATGTGAATATGTTTTAAACTGTAATTTATTTCTGTGATGCGCAGTTGTATTTTCAGCATCATTACTGCAGTCTTCAGTGTCACATGATCTTCAGAAATCATTATAATATACTGATTTACTGCTCAAGAAACATTTCTGATTATTATCAATGTTGAACACAGTTGTGCTGCACAATATTTTTGAGGAAACCGTGATGCATTTTATTTTTCAGCATTCACAGATGAACAGAAAGTTCAAAAGAACAAAATTTATTTGAAATAGAAATCATTATAAATGTCTTTACTGTCAATATTTGAAAGTGTTAATTTCTTTTTTTTTTTTTTTTATCTTACTGACCCCAAACTTTTGAATGCTCATGTATAATTTAATTTTGTCACACAGACATAAATTTCTTAAATTGGCAAATAAATAACTGTATATCTTTAAAAATAAATGTATTAAATGTAATAAGTTTATTTATTCTAAAAATGACTAAACAGCTTTAGAGAATCAGCCATAGAGTCAGATCTTGGACGAGGAACCATCGTCCTCAGATGCTTTCAAAGACACTTTATGTTCAGAAAGGCTGAACCACATTCCAAATTCATCATCACACCGCATGCTGTGCACATAAACACTGAATTAGCCGACTGTAAGACGAGACATGTGAGAGCGCTCTGACTCAATAACGCCAGCGCATTGGATGCAGCATGAAGCATGAATCTCCAGAAATCGTCTGATCACCGCTGAGCGTCAGCCGCAGACCTGAGATTAGACTGAACGTGGAGAAACACACAGATGAAAGCTTTGCTCTGCAGTGCTGACCGCACTGATTACATGTTCATCTGATCAGATCTGAGTCTTCATATATTCAGACTCAAACATGAATCCTGAGCTCCACAGACAAAGTGTCAAAACAGCTTCTGATCAGCGAAGAGCTCCTCTCTCGCAGTATTTCTCAACAGCACATCTCTCAGATCACACGACACGCTGTAGAGAGCTCTGTCTAAACACAACAGTAAGCAGACTGAGCTCATAAAGTCTGTCTGCTGTAAACACTGGACTGTCAGACTCGCTCTCTCCTCCAGCAACAGCCTTCGCTGGGAGACATACATGAACACTGAGCTGGGCGATTCTTCTGATTTAGCCATTAATTCATTCATAAATGCACGATATTACATTTTTGCCGATATCCGATATGCCGATATTTTTCAAATCATTTTTGGCCAATAGCTGATGCCGATACCGAAATATATTTCCACCAAGTCTCTCCTGTGCAGAAATTATAAACAAATTATTTTTAATTTTGGTTCATTTTGAGTATTTGTTAGAAATAATAAACTTTATTACAGTTATATTTTTATGAGAGTACATTGAAAGCCTTGAAAATAGCTGTAATAAAATCCATCTCTGCTGTGTTTTTTGTTTCTCTGACAGATGCTGTTAACAAACCTTAACATTTTATTTGTGGTTTTAACATTAATAGATGGTCTAAAGCAAAAAATATTTTTAGAGCTCCTTATGTTTAAGTTTTCATAATCCATTTGAGAATATATATATTACATATTGCTGAGTAAATCTGCATAGATCAAATTATTTAATTTCCAAGTGTCATGTTTGTGATTTTTATTCATGTAAGCTACATCGACTGACCTTTAAATCAAAACAGAATTGTGCTTTATTTATTAAGAAACACAAGTATCTTAATGATATTTGTGTATTTCACTTTCTTTTTATTACGAGTAGGCCAACAGCGCCCACTAAGTAAATAAAACACCTTACCGGATGCGCTAGAAACGGTTGATTCTCGCACACCGGATGCGTCGTTCTGTATATGTATTCTCAGATTAAATGCAGCAATCCAAAACAGTGAATCTAATCACAATTCAGGCAAAAGTTCACTTTAAGAATGCCCTCACTGCTGATATAATCTTATCACTATCACACGGTGAGCACATGTGAGCTATCCATCTTATCGCCAAAGCATATCAAAGATAGCGATATATATCAAATATACATTTTCTGTAAATAAGTTTGCTGTGACATCTACATTTTAGATAAAGCAAAACTTCATAATTCTCAATACCACAGCAGAATACCAGGGTAACTCATTTGTGTAAAAAATAAGTTGAAAATTGTTGAAAAATACTAAACAGTCAGTAAAACAATAAAAACAAAAAGCAAAGGACAAATACAATAATAGCATATACAAATGAAAGGAGTGTGTTTTTATGCAAGTCTAAAATCTTCCGCTAACAGCCTACTACAGAACTTGAATAATCAAATATAAAATAGTCTTCACTGTAAGAATTAAACTTGCTTTGTTTCTTATTAAAGCTACAAGATGCTTCAGTCAACAGCAGTGAGTGCTTTTCTCTTTGTCTTTTGTTGTTTGATTAATATTAAGCACACAGACAGCAGCAGGGATATTAGACTGCTGTCACTTTAAGAGCTGCACGGATCCAATTTACGCCGCATTTTGACAGTTTTGCATGTATTTGACCGTTTAAGCGCACCTTGAGCTAAAACTTCACTTTACTTGACCGTGTTCTGTTCTGTGTCTGAGCGCATGCACAAAAACAGTGTGAGTTCTCTTTTGTGCTTTAAAAAACACTAATAAATCTAATAAACGTTAATAAGTCAAACACATTACTAATTTGTGTGTTACGTTTTGACCTTTAGGTGGCGTTTCATGAGCGAAACGCGACGCAATGCTACGGTCAAGCACATGTTTACATAGAAAAGCAATGGAAAAGCAGAGAGCAGTGCAGAACTGCTACTGTATGTGTGATATTTGATGATACTGACAGACTGAAAGCTGTTTTCATTCACTGTTAATATTCATCTATTACTGCTGTTACACTGACAGTCAGAAAGAGCTTGAATCGACTCAACTTAAACTCAACCTCTAAAACTGAATGTTTTGGCTAAGAAATACTTAGCATTTTTCTAATTATAAATTATTTCTGAACATATAGGATATGTTTAAGACAATATTTGCCTTCATATATCATGCATGTTTTCTGCAAAGATATTTAACAAGTGAATTTGTTTTACATTTACACCATGTTGAATTGAACTTTCAGTAACACTTTGCTTAGAGCCTTTATATACAGTATAATGCATTAAAAAAGTAGTTTTAATGCATTAATTATACCTTGTAATGCACCTTATTTCATGAATTATTGTAACGACAGTTAAAGACAGTTCATTTGCAAAAACAGATAACTCCATTTTTAACAACTTTCAAAAATCATGTTTTTTCATTGTGCATTCTGATTAATCTCAATCAATTAATCTCAGTCAATTAATCTCAATCAAACTGCAGTCGGGTTATTTTGATTAGGTAAAAAATAACTAACAAATACAGCTAACTAACAATAAAAAACAATAAAAACACGATAACATAATAAAAAACAGGATTTTTGAAAATAAAAAAAAACTGAGTTATCTGTTTTTGCAAATAAACTCTTCATATTATAATACTAATCTATTCATTATTACACCTTTAGAAAGTGTAATGCATTAAAACACAAGACAAGCAAACCTTCAAATATTATGATGCATTTTAACTTTTGTTACAATTATGCATGAAAAGATAAAATGTATTAGAACATACATTATGAAACCCTTTATAATGCATTATATAAAGGCTTTACCGAAAATAAGAAAATGTTAGAACATTAAGGAAATGTTACTTGAATCATGTTGTGGTTACATTTTCTAAACTGACAAGTTTAACATTTAATAAATCGAAATTGTTATCTTGAATCAGACGCACTAATCAGGAGCTCCTGTGAGACTAAATACTCAACATCTACATCTGTAATGTAGGTGAAACATCTACCAAAACCACCGAAACTGAGCAGAACCAGCGTCAACTTCTTAAAAAGAAGAAATTGAAACTGAACTATTCTGGATGAGATTTGTTCATGTGGCAGCGACTAAATGTGACAACAAACATCTGAATCTGAATGCTACTGATGCGACAGATGACAAAATCATGGAAAACACACTTATAATTCCTCAAAGAAGCATCAGCGTGTCTGTAGTGGGATTAACACGTGTGTGAATGGTTCAGATGATCTTACAGTTTTCATCTTGTGCGACGCACTGCAGTGGGATCCCGAAGAAAGACGTGTAGCTGTCGTTGTACCAAACCAGGAGCTCCGTTCCTCGAGGAATATCTGCACACGCCCGGTAGAAGATACACGACCTAAAACATTCAAACACAATGTTTAATCGCAAAATTTAATCATTGCAGTTAATAGTGTTCACCATCTGTTTGATTACATGTAATTTGTAACTAACTGCATGATTTTTACTGTACATTTCTGCCATAGTCACCACTAATAACCTAAATATAATGTAGAAACTTAAAATATTCTGTAAAGCTGCTTTGCAATGATCTGTATCGTGAAAAGCGCTATACAAATACATTTGAATTGAACTGAATTGAACAATGCTTAGAAATCAAAATGACATGACTATACAATGACTAAAATATTTAAATTCAGTATAAAATATTAAATTATTCATCGTCATGCTTGAATTTATCGCATATACATATATAAGCATATACATAAGAAACAACAACGAAGTGTCTTTAGAAGCCCTCTTTTGTGCAGAACTACTTCCTTCCGCCATGGATTCAGGAACGCTGAATTGCTTCATTGAAAGCTTATTGTATTACTTTATTCAAAGCTCACTGTATTATGTCTTATGTAGAGTATTATGAGAGAGAGAGATCACCTGATCACCTGCATCTGATACAGCATTCATTCTTCAGATCGGTCTCATTTTAACAATAAAACATTCATTTGAATGTCCGCTGAGGAAAGCGATATCTTTATTGTACTATTCTTTCATCTGTTAAGGGTGATTTCCAAAGACAGCACTGATCTGTGCATTTGTTGGTTGGTTACAAGCTGTTGTTGCGTTTCAGTCTCTTTTAATATAAAAGTCTTTACTGCTAACTTGCAAAAACAGTCTCTTGTTGCCATCTAATGGCAGAACAATGTAACTAAATGTATGTATGAACACACAGAATGTTTCCCAATAATAAATACTATTATTAAATACTACTATTATTTATATATTTGTTGAACAATAATTTTAACAAACAACAGCCATTATAAAAGTTGCTAGGCAATCCAGTCAGAAAAGTACAAAGGCAGCGCTCTGATATACAGCATTAAAGTTATATAAAATATGACGTGATGAGATTTTGCCCTCTATTTGCTCTAGAACAAATAATAGATTAATGAGACCAGCGACTGCCCGTTAGATTTAACCCGAACTAATTATATCTCATGTTTAACCAATATAGAGACATCAGAGCCAGCAGTAAATTCCAGAAGATCTGGCCGCCATATTTGTATCAATAGCCAACAATACATTGTATGGGTCAAAATTATCATTTTTTCTTTTATGCCAAAAATCATTAGGATATTAAGTAAAGATTTTGTGCCATGAAGATATTTTGTAAATTTCCTACCATAAATATATTAAAACTTCATTTTTGATTAGTAATATGCATTGCTAAGAACTTCATTTGAACAACTTTAAAGGAGATTTTCTCAATATTTTGATTCCTTTGCAGCCTCAGATTCCAGATTTTCAAATAGTTGTATCTCAGCCAAATATTGTCCTATTCTAACAACTTATTTATTCAGCTTTCAGATGATGTATAAATCTCAATTTCAGATCGACTGGTTTTGTGGTCCAGGGTCACATATTATTTTTAGACGAGCAGGGACTAACCCTAACCCTATCCATCCTCTGCTTTCACTGACAGACGCGTGAGCGGAGGAGAAAAACCTACAAACATTTGACTCTTTGGTCTTGGTGGAAGTGCTGAGATCGGTACATTTTATTAATTCTTTCCACCACGACATCAAAATAAAACAAGAGCCGAGTCCATAAATCAGCAGCATCTCATAAGCGAGAGAGAGAGAGAGAAAACACAGTTCTCAGCTCGGCTTTGCTCAACATAAACACTGCAGCGCTCCAGTGAATGCAGTGGGACTCAATGAGTCGGCGGGCCGCTGAAAGAGGCTGTTTGGGGAGCAATGGGTGGTCCTGCACACGCTCAGACCGTGTAAACCAACACCGGCTCTTACAAGCCTGCCGTCACCTCCCAAACACGCATGAATCTGCGCAGATCAAAGCACGCTTACAGCGATTTACTGCTGCGGTTGGTTGAGTCATGAAGCTGCCGGCGGGATGCCCCCTGCGCAGGAGATGCCAGCGGACGTTACCGTCAGAGCAAACCAAACAGCCAACTCAGACTCCATCCATCACCGGCGGCTTTGAAGAGGATTCCATCGAGATATTGCAAATCATAACAGATGATCTGGAGCCGCACTACAACACACGCTTTCATGAAGAAGATCAGCTCAATATTAAAAACCCCTTCAGTCTGAGCTCTGTGGAACATCATCAGACACAGACTGACACACACTTATTCCACTAAATAAGGACATTGCATGGAATTTATTGTTTTTATATACAATTAGTTATAAATACTGTAAACTAAAACCAACAGAAAACATTTTGCATTTTTAGAATAAAAAAACTATTTATGCACTTATTTACTTTATAAGGAGGTTTTGGGAGGTTTAACCAACAAAAATCAGCAAGTTTTTTCCACAAACTAAACAGATAACAGACCATAACGGTCTATGAAATTTACAAAAATACAAAAATACCACAATTTAGATTTTAAAAGGATAAAATAAAAAGTAACTAAATAAGGTTTATTAAAATAGTTTTTTTATTATTTAAAAAAGATGAATATATAAAACAGATTGTAAATGTCTATCAAAATATATAAAAAATAATAACAAATAAAAAACAGACGACAAAAGTCCAAAAGTCTATCAAAATATATCTTTTATTATTTTATTAGGTTAAAAAACAAAATATATGTGTATATATAAATGTAAAGAATAAATATATGTAAAGAATAAAAAACAAAAACAGACCACAAAGATCATAATGTATATTTTATTATTTTTAGATTAAATAATAATATGAAAATAATAAAAATAAATAAATAAATAATGACTACACAATTCAAGTTTATAAAAGTTTTTAAAATCAATCCAATGTATACTGAGTTTTGCAGAGAGTGAAAGTAAGTGTGTGTGTGTGTGTGTGTGTGTGTGTCTCTCTATGCACACACTGTATAAAGACATTGGTGGATGTAAACATGTTACAGTGTTAACCATTATAAACAGACTGTGTTGCCACAAATTATGAATATGGGACTGCTGATATAAACTTCTTGTATTTTATATATACAATAAGCTGAATAATTAGAACATATGGTTAGAAAGCATGAAGCTTGCACTGTCAGAATGCCAGTCTATCAATCAAATCTGAAGCAAGACACAACCCCTAGCAACTCGTTATGACAATCTGACGGCAGATAAAAGTAAATGATAAATTAATGATAAACGCTAAATTAATAATATAAGAAAATATATATTTTTATATATACAAAGAAACATTTTAAATAAGTAACAAATTTTGACCATTGTGACTGTTATCTTTTTAGTATGTGGACTCAATACCACGACTGAGGTGCCCTTGAGCAAGGCACCGAACCCCCAACTGCTCCCCGGGCGCTGCAGCATAAATGCTGCCCACTGCTCCGGGTGTGTGTTCACGGTGTGAGTGTGTGTGTGTGTGTGTGTGTTCATTTGTTCACTACTCACTGCTGTGTGTGTGCACTTGGATGGGTTAAACGCAGAGCACCAATTTCGAGTATGGGTCACCATACTTGACAATACGTCACGACAACACTTGCTGATTTTTTATATACAATTTCCTTTCCTGTATATACTGCTAATTACTAAAATCCTAACAGAACAATAAGCGTATTTTTAGAGTTTTACTATACTACTGTATATCTATGCGTCACAATTATGAGGAGTAACGAGGACGTGCCCCTGGTTTTGTCTCTTCAGGATGGTTAGTCAGGTGTTGTGTGTGGGTTGGTTTAGTTAAGTTAGTTGAGTTTCTCTACCTGTACTGCACCACCATCATGTTCTGCTCTCCACAGTGTCTGGCGCAGCGGATGTACCTCATCCAGCTCGACTTACTGGGCTCGTTCCCGTCAATAAAGTGCTGTAAGGTTCCCTCCTGATCGTAAATCTGCAAGAGACAAACACAGTCCCTCTCAGTCCTCCTCGTCTTTGTGCTGTGCTTTTATATAAAGATAATCAGATAAACCTGCTGTCATCGTCAAATAACCTGCAGTGCTCAATATTCCAGTCTCTTTTGCTAACGTTCAAAGTATTAAAAGTTCATTTCTGAATGTTCTAAGAACATTCCAGTTTTGAAATGTTTGAATAACTTTTTAATGTTAGAAGAAACATTAAAGAAATGTCCATTTTATCATTTTGCAAACATTATGGGAACGTTACTTTTGAATGTTCTGTGAACAGTTAGTGACATTTAAAAAACATTCAGATAAACATCCAGCTAAAATGTTTCAGAGCAATATTCTACAAACAATGTATCAATAATGTATTTCTGCTAACAGTTTGAGAATGTTATTAAAGAACAGAAAACTTCAAATGAACGTTCTATTCCATTACTGAAGAATGCTTTTTCATAATGTTGAGAGAACATTGCCAGAACATTCTGAGAATTCAGACCAACACCACACACACACACACACACACACACACACACATCTCACTCACACACACACACACACATCTCACACACACACACACACACATCTCACTCACACACACACACACATCTCACACACACACACACACACATCTCACACACACACACACACACACACACACACATCTCACTCACACACACACACATCTCACACACACACACACACACACACACATCTCACTCACACACACACACACACACATCTCACACACACACACACACACACACATCTCACACACACACACACACACACACACACACACATCTCACTCACACACACACACATCTCTCTCTCACACACACACACACACACACACACACACATCTCACTCATACACACACACACACACACACACATCTCACTCACACACACACACACACACACACACACACATCTCACTCACACACACACACACACACACACACACACGTCTCACACACACACACACATCTCACTCACACACACACATCTCTCTCACACACACACACATCTCTCTCTCACACACACACACACACATCTCACTCATACACACACACACACATCTCACTCACACACACACATCTCTCTCACACACACACACACACACATCTCTCTCTCTCTCACACACACACACACACACCTCACACACTCACACACACACACACACACATCTCTCTCACACACACACACACACATCTCTCTCTCTCTCACACACACACACACACACCTCACACACACACACACACACACACACATCTCACTCATACACACACACACACACACACACACATCTCACTCACACACACACACATCTCTCTCTCTCTCACACACACACACACACACCTCACACACTCACACACACACACACACACACACACATCTCTCGGTCTGATCCTGTGATCTCTGTTTGAGCATCAGCTGTGAACGCGGAGCAGAAAACTGTGTTTGACTGACAGCTCTCTGTGTGTGACGCCTCTGATGAATGTGATCTGATGGATTTCACAGGATTTTGCTTTATTTCCTACACTGCTGCAGGAAACTAATTTTACTCAGAAATTGCTAGTAAATTTAATCAATAACACAGAGAGTAACTCAGTAACAGAGAAACAGTTTTTTCTTGTAAAATGTAATCCAATAATCCAAACAACTTTGATAAATAATTTCCTTAAAATAAAATAAATGTTAACTGAAATAAAGTCAAATAAAATAAAAAATATTTTAATTTAACAGGTTCCCAAAGAAACATTTTAACATAAATAAAATAAAATAAAATAAAGAGAATGAAACATTTCTCATTTTCATAGTTTAACTTGATGTACTAAAATAATTCAAACTGCAATAAAAAATAAATAATTAAAACTACATAAATATAATTTAAATATGTCTGTAGGTTTAAACAATACTTTTTTTTGGTTAAAATCTAAAACTAACAAAATGACAAAAAATACTAGTCTTTTAACAACAATTAAAATAAAAACAGAAAATATAAAAATTAAAATTAATTTAGACTATTAATAAAAACTAGAATAATATCTCATTGATACTAAAAACTAATAAAAAATCTTCAACTTTAAACTCTTAAAATTGTAATTCAACTCATTTTTATTTAGTTTAACGTGATGTACTAAAATATCTAAAACTAAAATAAAAATAATAACAACTATACAGGCATTTTTTAAAAAATCCAATAAAAACATAAAAATAAAACTTTAACAAAAAATAAACTTTAGCAAAAATGTAAATAAATACATAACAAAAATAAAACCTAATTCAAACTCTTAATAAAAATTGCAATAGTATCTGAATGAAGCAAAATAACGCTGATAATGACACGTGAACCAGGAGGAATATAAATCTAATCGGCTAAAACACAGCTCTTATTTGACTCTAACTCTAGCACGCTCTATTCTAATTCTATTCTAGGTTAAAAAATCTTGTCCCTGTTAGACTTGCACTCTATTCATTTACTAACTGCTTGTTTTCTTCTTTTTTAACTAACACTAGCTTCTCTATTCTTTTTGTATTCTATCTGTTTTCTTTTTATTAATTATATATGTGTACTGTGTTACGCTAACTGAGACTTGTTATAGCACTGCATATCATTGCTCTTTTGTTGGTTTTGATTGCTTCCATTGCTTTGGATAGAAGCGTCTACTAAATGACTAAATGTAAATGCAATGATGTAAATCAGCAGCTGGTGCTAATGTGGACTCTGCTCGGTCACTGTGTTACTCACTGCTCAGTCTCTGCAGACGGGTTCAATAGAACATAGACGGCTGTAAATAGAGCTGATCTGAGCGCTGGTGACCGGGCCACAGCCGCTCTGACCTCCTGCCCTCATTACAGCGAGTACATCAGGCCGGCCGCGGCGCTTTATCACAGGAACACGCAGAGAGCATGCAAACACGTCTCTGGAGGAGATAGAGCCGCTCGTTATCATATTAAAACTCTCTCAGCCTTTCTGTGTTCATAGCACTGCATTACACACTCAACCACACGAGTGATGTGAAACACAAACCCATCACTGATCCAGAGGAACTGTTACGATCATATTCAGAAGATTTCCTGAGGAACACACATAAAGCGCTGTTTCTGAGTTTCAGCTCCTGACTTTACTCATCGCTCTTCAGATGTTTTAATGCTGTTTTATGTGTGTTTGTGGCTTTATTTAGCACTTTTATTTCCCTGCTTATCTTGTTTATCTCAAAGACTTTCCTGGTTAAATAAAGGGTAATGAATAAATATAAATATGAAGGTTAATAAATTAATTAATTCATATCAATTAATATAATGGCAAATAAGTAGATAGATAGAGAGGTCGGTAAATAAAAATAATAAATAAATGAATAAAGTATTTATTTTGCTGCTATTTTGGCCAGGAAACGCCTGTAAAAGTGATTTTTGCTCTCATAAAAGCTTTCCTGGTTAAATAAATAAATATAAATATAATTAATATTATATATATATATATATATATATATATATATATATATATATAGTATTATTATTATTTTAAATTGCCTATATTGTCAAGGACACAATATATTTTTAATTTTAGAAAGACTTCCGTAGTAAAATAAAGGTTAATAAATCAATATAAACATAAAGGTTAATCAATGAAAGAATAAATAAATAAATAACTTTTGCTCATTTGAAGCCTATCTGGGCCAGGAAGCTTATATAAATGAAAATTTTGATTAAACAGGTTAAAAATAAATAAATTTAAAACAAACAAACAAATAAATACATAACTTTTGCTATTTTGCTGCCTATCTAGGCCAGGACACTCCGATAAAAGATTTCTGATTAAAGAGATTAATAAAAATAAACATAAATAAATAAAAGCCATTGAGTGGCAATGTGACAAAATTGCAAATCCGGCAAAAAGAAAAGAAAAAAAAGCCCTTAAAATCAAACATCAAGTGTGTACATATTTTCAAATAGCATAGATCTAATTATATGCTAAATGATTAACATGACAGCCTGGTTAATAAAACTGCTGATTAATATTTAAAATGTAATGTAACAGCAGAACAAACACTGAGACAAATACTGTATAATTATTAAACATATTAGAAATTAATTTTATAAGTTGGATGCACAAAGTTTAGCTTGCATTTAGTATTGTAGCCTAATTATATTGCTATTCTGACTAAATACTATTAAATACCATTTATTTAATTTTTAGGAATGGCTCTGTTTATATGATTATGGATTTTTCTCTGCTGTCAGCGACTATCAGAACAAAGCAGAAACGGATATCTATGTCTGTTAAATACAGTCCTTTCTAATATCATAACAGTGTTCACATCATAATAATATCATAACAGGCCAAGCTGGATGTCAATATGCGTAATATAAGCGCTTAAAGTCAGACGTACAGACTAAACAAGTCTTAAAATAACACGAAGCAACCATAAAAACCTCCAATGAAAACACAGCGAGACGCTCATTCCTCAGATCCAGCGTGTTCTGCGTTCAGATGAAACTCTGATACGCTTAGAGATGCTTTCTTTCACAACACAGACACAAGTGAAGCATAAAATAACTTCAGTGACAAATTACAGCGTGGAACCACGTTCAACAAGAGCAGAAATCAAATAATTATCCTGGCCGGCGGCCCGTGGCCATGACATCATCACGCTCAGCCAATCACAGCAGACGAGCATCAGAAAATATCATTTCCATCACCCACATCTGCAGAGACTGGAAATATTTTCAGTCCAAGTGTTTTCACAATCTGCCTTTCTGAAACAGAACCGCCACATTACAAAATACACAAACAGCATCACACAAAAAGTTACACGACAGGGGCAGTCGTGGCCTAATGGATAGAGAGTCGGACTTGTAACCTGAAGGTTGTGGGTTCGAGTCTCAGGTCCGGCAGGGAAATGGATCGGTTCCCAACATTCTTCAGAATATCTTATCTCGTATTGAACAGAAGAAAGAAACTCATACAGGTTTGGAAAGACATGAGGAAGAGTAAATGATGACAGAATGATCTTTTTTTTGGGCGACTGTTCCTTTAAAAGTCATCTTCCTCCATGACAGAAGATCTCCTCGCTGTTCTCCTGAAAGACGTCCAGAGACACTCGCTGCAGTATATTTAAGCGCAGTAAAACAGCACAGGTACAGTGTTTAGCTCATAAACGTCACATTACTCGTGCTGCGCTCAGGGCATCATGACAAGACACGCTATTTACTGGGAGAGATGTTTGAGTTGGACACGCTGACGGTCAAACACCACCAAACAGAGCCATTGGCTGGATTTATAGCTGGTAAATATGGCTGATAATGGGCAATATCGACGAGAGACGTGTGTACAATATTCTTTAGAAAAGCATTCCAGACTCAGGGTGGGAAAATCCGGAGTAATCCGGAACTGACAGACTCCAATCCCCAGAATAAACACGCAGCGCTTCACCTGTGTTTACATCTGATTTATTCCTCATATACATACAGACATACACTAGGCTGTCTATTTAACACCTTCATTTGGTGCAGTTAATTATGGAATAAATAACGTGTTAAAATGCATTTAAGGCAGAGCCCGTCCAGACCTATCCATCACTATACACTGATGCAGTGTCTGATGAACATGATGCAGGACTGACTGACTATTAGAATGAAGTTATATGAGCCTAAAATTCAAGATTCACCTTCTTATATTTATATCATATGATATACACCACCAGTCAAACGCTTTTGATTTTTTATGTTTTTATCAATGTTGAAAACAGTTGAGTACATTTTTTCAGGATTCTTTGATGAATAGAAAGATCCAAAGATTAACATTTATCTGAAATAAAAAGCTTTTGTAACATTATAACTTTCAAACGCTTAAGGTCAGTATAATTATTAATTTTTTTAATAGGGCGAGGGGGTGGGGGGGGTATAGAAATTAGCACTTTTATTTCGCAAGGATACTTTAAATTGATTAAAAGTGATGATAAAGACATGTATAATGTAACAAAAGTTTCTTTCTGTTTCAGATAAATGCTGTTCTTCTGAACTTTCTATTCGTTAAAGAATCATGAAAAGAAAAGAAAAACTCTGTGTTCAACATTGATAATAATCAGAAATGTTTGTTGAGCAGTAAATCAGTATATTATTATGATTTCTGAAGATCATGTGACACTGAAGACTGGAGTAATGATGCTGAAAATACAGCTGCAGATCACAGAAATACATTTTAAAATAAATTCAATAGAAAACAGATATTTTAAATAGTAAAAAAAATATTATTTTTTTTAGACTGAACCAAAACTTTGGATCAAATAAATGCAGGCTTGGTGAGCAAAAGAGAATTCTTAAAAAAAAATCATTAAAAATCTTACTGTTCAAAAACGTTTGATTGGTATTTTATCAATATCACACCAGCAAGAGTGCTGTTTCTCCCCAATATCTGCTCAACTGCAAACGTGATACTGATTTATACAACAGTTCAATAAACATGAAGTTTATATTGTGTTTCATGTGTTTTGCACATGAAAATAGTTCCAATCAAAGCCACGGCAGAACAGCTGAGCATCTCTGATCGACACACAGCAGTGATTCGTTTCTGAATGAATCAGCTGTTTGAACGAATCATGTGACTCAATCATTCGGTGGCGCTTTCATGAAGACAGTCACTTGATTCGTTTCTAAATGAATCAGCCGTTTGAACACATCTAGTGAGTCAGTGATTTACTGATTCTTTCATGAAGACCGTCACTTGATTCGTTTCTGAATGAATCAGCCATTTGAACACATCTAGTGAGTCAGTGATTTACTGATTCTTTCATGAAGACAGTCACTTGGTTCGTTTCTAAATGAATCAGCCGTTTGAACACATCTAGTGAGTCAGTGATTTACTGATTCTTTCATGAAGACCATCACTTGATTAGTTTCTGAATGAATCAGCCGTTTGAACGAATCAGTTGAATGAATGATTCAATGACATTAAGACAGTTTAATATTTAGTGTTGTTTCATATTTCAGTATTCATTTTTTAATATCCATTTATTATCATTTGAATGGTTTATTACTTCAATGTTTCTATTAATTGTATAATTTAAATAAAAAGAAAAAAATATTTTTTTAAAGGAAGCATTAGAAAGAAACAATTCGATTCAACTTGATTCAACTTTTACATTTCCTTTGCAAAGTTGAATCAAATTGTTTCTTTCTAATGCTACTTTTTTTTTTTTGAATGTCTATTCAATGCTTTTCTCATTTAACATAATAAACACTTTAAGTGATCTTTTGGGGGATGATTTCTCAGCCCAAATTGATATGGGATTAATTTGTGATTAATCAATTGGCACATCATGTAAAAATATTAATTACATTTTAAAATTAATGCAAATATTGAAATAATAATACATTCAAATTTAAAAATGTAATTGCTTAACAGCCCTGATATGTGTCCCTGCAGCACAAAAGCAGTCATCAGTAACACAGGTATATCTGTAGCAATAACCAACAATACATTGTATGGATCAAAATTATACATTTCTCCTTTATGCCAAAAATCATTAGGATATTAAGATCATGTTCCATGAAGATATTTAGTAAATTTCCTACCGTAAATATATCAAAACTTCATTTCTGATTAGTAATATGCATTGCTAAGAACTTCATTTGAACAACTTTAAAGGAGATTTTCTCAATATTTAGATTGTTTTGCTCCCTCAGATTCCAGATTTTCAAATAGTTGTATCTCATTTTATTCATTTTCATTTATTTACTTATAAAGCACAAATAAACAACAAGAGTTGACCACTGTGCTGTACAAAAGAGGAACCAAAAGAGGATCTCGGCCAAATATTGTCCTAACAAACCATACATCAATGGAAAGCTGATTTATAAATCTCATAAACATGTGTGTGTTTCTCTAATATGAACTCACACCTGGACTATCATTATCTCTGTCATTTAAAGAAACAGCAGATGAACTATCAGCTTTATTTGCTCCTAATTGACTGAACAAATGGCTGCTATCAGGTGTTTAACCCGGCAGACTTCCATACATCAGCAATCTGACAGCAGCAGCCGTAATAACACCGTCAATAAAAGGTCAGACAGACAGTCTTAATCAAGCGCTGAATCGGCCGTAATGAGCGCGCCGTGCGATCCGTTTCGCTAATATTAAACTAATAGATGATCTAACAGGGGAAATATTAATCAGTCGAGCTACCGAGCACCAATAACACTCTGCCAAATCCAGCCGCTGATTCATTTGCCATTAGCGGTGATTTCTGACACACTCCAGAGAATCATTCAGCGGCGCTCCGCTGCTATTTTAGTTCAGTCGCCGTTCCTCGCAGAAGATGTTTGTGTTCATTCTCTGCTCTCAGACGTCTGCTCTAATCCAGAGGAATTTATACTGTAGAAGCTGACGTCACACCGAACCAGACCACCAACAACATCTCTGCCTCAGCGTCCATCACAAACCACAGCAGCTTTCACACCGAGAAACTACAGACCTTTTGGACCTTATTCACCCCTAACTGGAGCATATTAGCAGCTTTTGTTCCTTTCTTCTGAGAGTGTAAGAAGTTTAGCTTTATGCACATCTATGGACGTTTGTTTCTACCCAGGAATAAAAATATAGAAAAGGTGCCTGTGCCAATTGCTTTTTATTAAGAAATTAAAGAGGTAATCACTACTTTTCATCTCACAATTCAGACGTTTTTCTCACAATAGCATGTTTTTTTCACAATTCTGTTTTTTAAAACTTATTTTTTTTTATAACAAATACAAAAGGTAATTGTATGAAATTTGTATTGAATTTTTTCAATAACAAAAATAAGCTTCCATGCACAATATAATTGTTTAAACCTATTTCTATCATATAATTAAAAAAAGAGTAATTGTGACATTTTAGCTCACAATTCTGCCTTTTATTTTTGCAGTTGTCAGGTTATACAGTATCTCAGCTCTGACTTTCCTTCTTAGAATTGCGAGTTAACATCTTGCACAGTTTATACTGAAAAATGTCAGAATTATGAAATATAAACTCATATCAAATTGCAGGAAAATAGTCAGAATTGTGAGCTAAAAAGCTTTTTATTTTTTATTCTATGACAGAAATAATCTTCCATGCATACAGTACGTGTCTGTCCATGTCTATATTTACAGAGCTGATAATTGATGATCCATCTGCACTCTCTCTGTCTGTCAGCTGGTATCAGAGGTGAAGCTGCTGACCTTTAGTTAGTGTGTTTGGGCTTTTTCTCACCCGCCCCTCTTTGTGTTTGACACGCATTCACACACACACACACACACACGCACACGCTCACCTCCCATAAGTGTCTTGTGTTTCGCACGGATCCCGACTGCACCTTCTCCAGCGGCAGCGAGATGCCCTGGAAGGGCCCGATCCAGGTGCCCTGTGGGATGCGCTGGGCCGCACAGATGCCGTATCCCAGACCCGGGACGGTGCTGGTGCACAGACACACCTCACGGGGCAGATCCCTCAGCCACTCCGGGACCTCTGGAGGAGGAACGGCCACCGAGGAGCTGCTGGTCCCCACTAGCCTCCGCAGCGAGTGCAGGGGTCCGTGCATGGGGCACTCGCCGTTCCGGTTGTCCGCACACATGTCACAGCCTGAGGGACGGCACAGCGAGAGGGCCGGTTATTTACCCGCACACAGATGGGACCCCGAAACGGCCCCCAAGATCCCCTTCACTGAGTCACAAACAAACTTTAAATTGTGCTTTTGTCAGCTGGTGCATGAAGACATTTCTGCTACTGCGCTTGAAACGGTTGTGTTGGTATAGACTGAACAAAAAGCTTTAAATGTAAAAATACATGCATTTATCAGCTTTTAAATAAGACAGTGTTCAATCATTTCACAATAGTAATCACTCCAAAAAAAGTGCTTCTATTTGTGTCACCTTTGTGCCTATAAATGATTGACTTTATGCACAAAAAAACTGATGTTAAATTAATGACTTTAAAGATTTAGAAAAATAGAAATTATGCAAAAAAAATAAAAATGCATTTGACTTTAAATTATTGGTTTTAAATGATGCAAAAACTGATTTTTGAGCATTTGACTGCAAATTATTGACTTTATGCACAAAAAACGTGCAATTTAAGTGAAATTATTGACTTTAAATTATGCAATAAACAGCAATTATGGACACACAGATTCTGTGCATTAGATTTAAAATTACTGACTATGCAAAATAAAAAAAAAACATATTTTTGTGCATTTGACTTTAAATAATGCAAAAATTTACTTTGACTTTATGCAAAAAAAAAAAACCCTGCACGACTAAGAGAGTAAAAAATACAACTAGCTTAAATTGTATTCAGTAGCCTTTTTAAACATATTATGAGTGAGATATCCCTTAAAACATGATTTCTTTTGCGCTCTTTAAACTGACCTACAGAAATAAATCGCAATGTGCATCGTCTTCTAAACTGACTTTAGTTGCTTTGTAGATGCGCTTTAGTCTCGAATCATGTTTGTCTGATTTTGTAATGTGCATCAGAATATTCTTTATTGTGTTTTGCGTCTGAAAATCGCCGCGCAAACGAAGCTGCGTGTTAAAGTATAGCCTACATGTGTAGGTCTGTAAAGCGCTTTATAAATGAGCTGCACTGCCCTGAAATATGGGCTCAGAATCCCGCATGTAGATAAAGAAGTCTCACTGTCCCCCGGAGACACACATGTCCCGTGCTGGGATGATGAATGTGGGCCGATGGAGCAGATCGATCAGTGATCCGGACTCACTCTACAAAACTATACAGCAATTAATTGTGTGTTGTCCGCTCATCCCTCATGTGCTGCTGCATTTATCGACGAAGATCTGCTGATCACTCACCAGCTTTCACATCTCACACTCATACAGTAGCCTATTTCCATCCGTGCATCAAAGCGATTAATTAATTATCCAGAAGAAAATATCGGAAACATAACGGGACAAAATCTACTTCGCAATTAAAGATTCAAAAGAATGCAGAGTAAAAATGATTTCAGTTGTTGACATTAACAATCAATGTTATTATCATATATTTGATTTTTAATTTAAAATATTTAAGACATCTCAGCCAATTTAAATGCAGGCTAAAAATCAGCTAAACATGTTTATTAATTGAATACGCGTTTTAAAATAAGGCCGAGATTAAAAAGCCTTTTCTTCAATGTGAATGTCGATTTTGTTTTATTCGAATTGATTTTAATTTGTGATCATTTCCTTAATTTCAGTAAATAATTTCATGATATTCGATACCGCTCGTCGATAATTTCGCATTGATCTGTTTTAAAACCAGAAAACTGCACCCGCACCTGCCTGAGAATAAACTCAATTCGACCAACAGAGAATTCAGAAAAATCAGATGCACATCACAATCTTCGGCCCATTATAAAAATACTAAGAACCTGTTTTAAGAAGATGAACTAGCAGTAATGCAGTAGCCTAATATAATGTAGGCTAGACCATAAAACTAAATTATTCTCTTAAATATAGCATTCATTTAAATATATTTTCTAAATCGCAACAACACGTAAATTGACTTTTTTCTCAATAACTATTAGCTCTTATTAAAGCGCTCGTTTTGTCAAACACTCTCCCAAAACAATAATGTTCTTCACGAGTTCTGCTGTTTTCCAGAAGCATATTTCAGTCTCGAGCTGCTAAGTGTTTTGAGTTTGAAACACTATATAGTCTGTAGGATATGCTGCTGCTTGATTATAGGTTCTTCTGAGGCGTGTTGCGCTTCTTCAAAGCATCAGAACGCCGATGTTTTAGAAAGTTCCCATGCATGTGACCCTTCTTTCCTCCTCTTTATTTCTAATAGTGTGTGTGTGTGTGTGTGTGTGTGTGTGTGTTATGAAAGAGCATAAAGCTACATACGGTTGTTGAGGTCTCCGTTGTGGTTGTTGAGCGGGATGATCTCCATCCGCTGCTGTCCATACAGATAATAGTCCAGCTCCTCGGAGCTCAGCTTCAGCCGCGATCCTTTATCGTTCTTAAAGTTGGACGACAAACAAAGTTCTTTGGCTTGAGATGATCCGCCGCCGTCGGAGCTCAGAGTCTGTCCGAACAGCGCGATCTGACCCGCGGGAGACGCGGTGGAGGAGCTGGAGCTGGAGGAGATCAGGCTGGGTCTCTGCAGCGGCACCGGAGGCGGCAGAGAGGCGGCTTTCAGTGCGCTATTCTGGGGGAAGAGCTGCTGCCAGTGCTGGATGTAGGTCTGGTCCACTTTGAGGAAAGCAGAACCGCTCGGCTCGCCCGGCTTCAGCATGTCCGACTGTAACAGCAGCACAGATGATGGATGATGATGATGGACTTTCATGTGCTCTTCAGAAAAGAGTCGCTGGTTAACTTAACTAGTCAGGCCGCGGCGCGCGTTTAAACACATTAAAACACTGAGCGAAGTGAAGAAGCGTCTGCGCTCGCGCCGCATGTTTGTGCTCGCGAGCGAAACACACTTACCCTGTCAGAAGAGTCCAGGCTGTGACTCTTGGACACTCACAACAGCTCAGTATTGACCAAGAGCTCCGCTCGAACCCCTGTCGGCGCGTGCACGCGCAGCGCGCTCCCGCACGAGCACGCGCCTCTAAGTGATCCGAGTGCTTGGTTTTAATTTGGCATTACTTTTTTTTAAAAGAGGCGGATCATGCATTAGATTAGATTAGCGCGTGCACGCATTGTCCAGCGTTGCACAAAAACTCTTTCCTTTGGTATCGGAAAGTTGCTGGAATCATAAATAATCGTCGGAATTGTCTATTTGAGTTTGCATGATAATGAATTACTCTATGCGCGTTCACGCATTGCATATCACACACACACAAAAAAACGTGTTTTTGGTTTCTCAAAGTTGCTGGAATCATAAATGATTGTCGGAATTGTCTATTTGAGTTTGCATGATAATAAATGACTCTATGAATCAGGCATTTGATAATTGTATTAGTCTATTTCTTTAAGTCGCTCGCTTGACGCACCAGATAAGATGCCTAACTAGTTTCCCAGCCTTCCTTCCAGACGCTTGAGAAAGTTTTGGAAAAGCGCTCTATATCTGAATGTGGGGTATTTTACAGCAGAGGAGGGGTAAATGTTTTGACTGGCAACATTCTGACAGGCCCATTCGTCATCTAGAGGTCTCGGCAGATTGATAACGAGCCAAAACACAAACATAATCGTCTGAAAATGAATTCTTGTCTACAAACGCATTTCACTCTTTAAGAATGTGAGCAAGAACAACGCGCGGATTTAGATTTTTCTTTGGCGATAAAGCTTTATTTTAGGCTAGCTTCATGGCGCAATTATCATTCAAATTAAATCAAAACACGATTAAATTCCATTTTCTTTCATTAAATGATTGTTATTATTTAAATAACAATAATGCATGTCGAAGCTACGCTTTAAAGCATTAATAGCTGTCACACTTCTAAATAACAGTGCTATTATGACAGCGTATTGGTGTTTTTATTCTTTGATAAATGACCGGTGAAATAAAGTGCACTCGAGGGGCAGAACAGATCAATACATTAACTGCACAAATATATCATCTTCTGTGCCAAAAAAACGGATTATTAAAAATGAGCGTTAACTTGGGCTTCATTTGTATATTTGCAGCGCGTGAGAAGTGTTTAGGTGTGTCTTTCATGCACATAGACTGCTGTTTGACATTCACTCTTAGACCCTTTGCATCTCTTCTTAATGAATTCTGCTGATGGCTGAAAGACAAATGAACGGTGCTTTGACAGGAGTCCGATAAAGAGTCCGGCCACCAGCGCCTCTTATTATAGTGTTAAGGTCACGGCTTGCTGAGTATATTATTCATTAATATAGACATATATTCAGATGTTGTTGATTTTTTTAACTTATTATAAAGCATAACTGTACAGTTGTATAATTCTATAATTGAAATAATAGCATGCACTTTAAAAATGATATTAAAATGTTTTCCTCTGATGTATGTATAGAAGATGGGAAATGATTTATAAGAAACAACTGTTTTTGTACTTAGATTACACGTAGATTAGACCTCTCTATAAGACTTTGCAGTAATGGTACATTTCTCTAGGTAACACTTTATTTTAGGGTCTCTTAAGTTGCTGCTTATTAGCATGCATATTACTAGAATATTAGCCATTTATTAGCATTAATTAAGCACATATTAATGCCTTATTCTACATTCCTAATCCTACCCAATACCTAAATTTAACAACTACCTTACTAACTATTAATAAGCAGCAAATTAGGAATTTATTGAGGGAAAAGTCATAGTTAATAGAGCACAAGTGTTCCCTTTCTCTAAAGTGTCTCAGCAAAATAGCTTCATATAAGAACTGAGCACTCATGACTTAGCCAAAAATGAGATCTTTGTAGCCCTCTAAAGTGTTGTAATATTACATATCTCTAAATTCTGCAGCAAGCTGTTTTCATATGAGGTGTGCATAAATTATGGGATGTCCCATATAAGAACTGATTTCTTCTTATTAGAAATGGGGTGTTTTCGAGACACTGAAATGAGACAATAGCACATTACTCTGCAGTAAAAAGGTTTCATAAGAGGTATGCAGGTCTTGTATATGAACTGATCATTTTTCCTTCAACTTATTAGATGCCCTCTGAAGTAGAATAATGCAACATTTCTTCAAAACGGTGTAGTAAAAATGATTAATAAGAGGTGTGCATATAGTATGGGACGTCCCATATAAGAACTGACCATTCATTTCTTGTACTTATTAGAAATGGGGTCTTTATAGCTCTCTAAAGTGTATTAATGTCCCATATCTCCTTTTCTACGAATCTTGCAATGAAATAAATGCAGGTAGAAGAACATAGTAGGCCTAATACAGATACAACGACAGCAATAAATAACACGAATATTAAGCAGATAAAACAAACAGAAAAAAGAGCGGAAAATATCATTGCATCTGAGTTCTGTGCGTCTAGAATGAAAAGCTTTGAATGCTGGATCTCTGTGTCGGTCTGTGATTACCGGAAGCATAGTAATACACGCGCAGCTCAATTACACTCGCGGCTGGCTTGCCCGTGTTTGTCTGAACCGCGGTCAATTAAGGTCTTTATCTCCAGCTCGTTCCGGTAAATATCCTAAAGTCATGTGGAACTGAACGCGTTTAAAGCGAGGGGTTTCAGCTGCAGTCGCGAGCACTGTATAAAAGCCCGACATTACGCCGTTTTCAGAACTGTTTCATGGAGTTTCTGTCTACTCAGATATATATTTCATCAGTTAAACAATCGGTAATCAACACTGAACACACAGTACTTGAGTCTTTCACGGCCTCGCTTTCGTTCCTGCCAAAATATGAAATATACTCGCTATGAATGAGCTTTATTAAATATTAAAATATGTCTCTGTCCTTCTATCAAACGCACTAGAGACTGTCAAAATCATCCGCTCGCACTTACAATCTGTGAAAAAGACGCTTTATAATCACTTACATTATTATTATTTTCCATAAAAGTATAAAGTGTATGAATACGGTACTCGCATGCAACAAACACGAGTTTAGTTTAGTTTAGTCTGATTAAAGGAAAGAGATATTGATAACAGAGAATGTCTGGCAAGGTTTTCTCAAAGTTATGAGCAAATGTTCTTCCAGTAATATTAAACTAGTAATGTTCTCAAAATGTGAGCACAAGAACATTATATATACATCATTCAAAAAAATGGTTTCTGAAACAGTTTAGTTGGTCTTAACATGTTAGTCTAATGTTACATACTTGTTTGAGATGGTTTAGAGGACATTCAAACGGAACGTTTCCATAACGTTTGCAAAATCATAACTGAACGTCCCCTTAATGTTTTCTCTAACAATCACATAAGCAAGATGTTTTTAAAACAATCAGGCATTCTGAAAACACTCAGAAACAATGTTTTCATATCATAATGGGAACATTAGTAAAACACTCTTAGAACATATTTGAGTTTTTCTTATTTAGACCTCCTGGAGTCACACCACATCACCTCATTTGTGATCCATCAGCCGCTGGCAGGAGCAGTGAAGACATGCAGACGTCAGTGTGAAGCAGATCTGAAGATGCCATCAGCGAGAGAGCACTGCTCTTTCTCCTTCTGTCTCTCTCAATCGAGCTCAGTGACCGGAGCTTGAATGGGCTCTGAAGCTCTGCTCTCTTTGAGTCCTCAGAATCCCTGTAACGCGTCCTGACAGAACTGAAGCTGGATGAACCGCAATCATACGAGCACACGATAACCAAACCAGTCAATGGAAGTCCACTCGGCGTCATGATGAAACACGGGGAATTATATTTACAAAACCACCTGAACTCCCAGGAGCTTATTTATTAAACACAATTTTCTGGCAATTCAACAACATTTTTGCAGTGATTTCTTAAGCCACTGCCTGTAGTTGAATTCTCTTAAGATCCCTGTAAGGAAAAAAAGAGAGAAAAGGGTGACATTAAACAAAACACTGACTGCATGTATATATATATAGGTTCCAAAAGAGTGTTTTAACAGTGATGCCATTGAAGAACCTTTCAATGATCAGTTCTTAAGAACCATTTTTTCTTGCAAAGAACCTTTTGATCAATGGAAAGATCCCATGTATGTTTAAATTTCTTCATGAAACCACTGTTGCCAGAACGTATGAGCAAGTAAAGTAGTAAATGTCCTACCGTAAATATATCAAAACTTCATTTTTGATTAGTAATATGCATTGCTAAGAACTTCATTTGAACAACTTTAAAGGAGATTTTCTCAATATTTAGATTTTTTTGCTCCCTCAGATTCCAGATTTTCTAATAGTTGTATCTCAGACAAATATTGTCCTATCCTAACAAACCATACATCAATGGAAAGATTATTTATTCAGCTTTCAGATGATGCATAAATCTCAATTTCACAAAATTGACCCTTATGGCTGGTTTTGTGCTCCATGGTAACATATGTATGTATTTAAGGATTTTCACATTTAAAAACGTTTAACGCCAACTACTTACTTTTTAAATTCATTAATTTATATTTTGGATTTATTTTCTTGTTATGTTGCACATTTACCTTTAACTGTTTAAGTCTATTTATTTTGTATTTTTTGTCAGTCTGGTCTTGGTTTTGAAGCATCTTCCTCATTTCATCTGTTAGTGTGCTGGAATAACCTGTAAAATACATACCAAACCTGCACATCTGAGCATCTGGTAGAGCCGGTTTCACAGTGTTTCCCGTAAAACACCAGCGCTGAATGAAATAACTGGTAGACTAACATTCACGTCTGGGCTGATGATTAGACCACCCATCAGCGCAGAAGCCATTACAGCGAGCTCTCCTGGGTCAGGCCTTCTGAGATGAGGTTTGGTGCTTTACATGGCAGCTACCAGCGAGTGTAATGAAGCGCGCACTTGACCTGATTAAGGTACCCGCGGCCCTCGGACCGTGTGCTTTGAGGAAATACTGCAGAGAATAAACCCGATTAGAACAGGGTTTATACGACACCAAATATAAATACAATGAAAGGTTTCTAAGCCTACTTACCAACACAGTAAGTACAAATAACGCTTCCAAAAGGAGGTTTTCACAGCAATGCAATAGAAGAAGCATTGTGGGTTCCCCAAAACACCTATCAGTGAACTGTTTCTGAAAAGAACCATTCTTTTTACTCTTAAAAAATAAAGCTGCTTTTTTAGCAGAACCTTAAACATCCATAGAACCATTAAAGGTTATTTATAACGGAAAATTGTTCTTCAGATCATTAAAATGATGAAAAATGTTTCTTTTAAGAAATTCATTGAAAGGTTCTGAAAGGTGGAAATAAAAATGATTCTTCTATTGCATCACTGCAATGTGAAGAACATTTAAATAACCCGAAGAACATATTTTTCCATTATAAAGAACGTTTTTTGCAATGTAAAGGCTCCATTGATGTTAAAGGTTTGCAAGGAATCAGCAATTCCAACGAAGAACCTTTGTTTTTAAGATTCTACAGCAGTGAACCAGACCATCAGCTTTGTTCTCTGAGGCTGATTTGTGACTGCGTGTTTTGAGTTTGAGCTCCATCAAGTTGATTCTTTATCGTCTATTTTCTATCTTAAAAACAATTTTATACACTATCATTTTCGTTTCTATAACGTGTGAATATATCTACTATAGCATTCTAAAACAAAACCAATCAGAGCGCCTTGTTATCACTAGTTTTATTTTGATTTCTCGAGCCTGCTATTAGCTTATAGCCCGTTAGCATCGGCAGCGTGGCTGCCTCTAATCTCGCTTAGATTGCTAATACTCTATTCACACACATTACCATTGTCTCACTGTTGCTTGCTTAAACGGCGGATGTGTGTCTACCTTTGAGTGCAGGTGAGGACACATTCAAGCTGCATTCGGTGCAGCTGGAGCTGGAGGCCGTGGAGAAGCAGATCCGCGACCTGGTGGAGAAGCAGGCCCAGCTGAGAGAGCGGAGAGCCGCGCTGGAAACATCCCGGGCTGACGCTCACAAGTCCAGGGTAAGTATACAGCACGCTGCTAACACTCCCACCACCTCTACTCTGTGTGTTTCTCTGCACAGACCCTGTGCACCCAGGACGCGATCTTCCCAGATGTCCTTCACTCCGGCGCCGGGACGCCACGGACCCTGGGTGCACCAGCAGCGGAAGACGCGAGCCAGGCCCCGGGCGATGACCTCTCCCCCTCCGCCGCCTCCAGTCTTCGAGATCTCCACCCGGAACCACTTCGCTCCCATCCGTGAGACAGAACGCGACGCTGTGATCGCTGTAAGACTCCATCGTCCAGCATGTCCGTGCTACGTTAGCTGAAGGTAAAGTGCACACTCACTGTTTCCCCGGTGCTCGTGTTCTCGATGTTTCTGCGCAGATACCCGCGATCCTGAAGGGCGACGAGAGCATCGGTGCTGTTGTGCTGCACGCGGGGGCAAACGACACCAAGCTGCAGCAGACGGAGACACTGAAGAGGGACTTCAGGAGCCTGATCGAGATGGTACGCAGCACATCGCCCGCAACGACGATCATCGTGTCAGGACCGCTTCCCACGTATCGACGAGGACACGAAAGGTTCAGTAGACTGTTTGCTTTAAACGAATGGTTATTGTCATGGTGTAAAGAACAGAAACTGCTCTTTGTTAATAATTGGAATCTTTTCTGGGAGCGTCCTAGGCTTTTCCGTGCTGATGGCCTGCACCCCAGCAGAGTCGGAGCGGAACTCCTGTCGGACAACATCTCCAGGACGCTACGCTCCATCTGACTAGTAAGCCAACTCTCAAATAACTGCTATGACGACTTTTGTTCTACCCACTTAAAAGATAGAAGTACTTGCGTTGTCCAATCTATACAGACTGTGTCTGTTCCCCGAATAGTGAGGTCAAAATATTAATTTAATGCAGGATCTAGAAAAAATCTGATCGTGATTAAACCAGAAAAACGCAAAATAAATGAACAAAAACAATTTTTAAAGCTTGGGCTTTAAAATGATCACAGATAATAATTTTGATGTACTCTGCCTGACTGAAACCTGGCTGAAACCAAATGAATATTTTGGTCTAAATGAGTCTACTCCACCGAGCTACTGTTATAAACATGAGCCCCGTCAGACCGGTCGTGGCGGCGGTGTGGCAACAATATATAGTGATATTCTCAATGTTACTCAGAAAACAGGATACAGGAGGTTTAACTCATTCGAAATACTTCTGCTTAATGTTACACTGTTAGATATGCAAAAGAAATCTCTCCTATCTCTTGCTCTGGCTACTGTGTATAGACCGCCAGGGCCATATACAGATTTCCTAAAAGAATTTGCAGATTTCCTCTCAGATCTATTGGTTAATGTTGATAAAGTGCTAATTGTCGGAGATTTTAACATTCACGTTGAAAATAAAAATGATGCGTTAGGACTTGCGTTTACTGACCTAATAAACTCTTTTGGAGTCAAGCAAAACGTCACCGGGCCCACTCATCGTTTTAATCATATGCTAGATTTAATTATATCGCATGGACTTGATCTTACCGATATAGATATCATACCTCAAAGTGATGATGTTACTGATCATTTCCTTGTATCGTGCATGCTGCGTATTACTGATATTAGTTATATGGCTCTGCGTTATCGTCCGGGCAGAACTATTGTTCCAGCCACCAAAGACAGATTCACAAGTAACCTGCCTGATTTATCTCAACTGCTCTGTGTACCCATAAATACACATGAACTAGACCAAATGACTAGCAACATGGGCACTATCTTCTCTAATACATTAGAAGCTGTTGCCCCCCTCAAATTGAAAAAGGTTAGAGAAAACCGTACTGCGCCGTGGTACAACAGTTATACCCGTTCTCTCAAGAAAGAAACTCATCATCTTGAGCACAAATGGAGAAAAACTAACTTGGAAGTTTTTAGAATTGCGTGGAAAAACAGTATGTCCAGCTATAGACAGACTCTAAAAGCTGCCAGGGCAGAGCATATCCACAAACTCATAGATAATAACCAAAACAATCCAAGGTTCTTATTTAGCACAGTGGCTAGATTAACAAATAAACAGACACCACCCGATCTAAATATTCCCCCACAGTTTAATAGTCATGAGTTTATGAATTTCTTTACTGATAAAATAGATAACATCAGAAATACAATAACAAATGTAGATTCTACTGCGTCTAGTATTTCAGCTTCATTCATCGCACCCAAAGAAAAACTGCAGAGCTTTACAACTATAGGACAGGAAGAGCTAAATAAACGTATCAGTGCATCTAAACCAACAACGTGTTTATTAGATCCTGTACCCACTAAACTACTGAAAGAGTTGTTACCTGTAGCAGAAGAACCGCTTCTCAATATTATTAACTCATCGTTATCTTTAGGTCACATCCCAAAACCATTCAAGCTGGCGGTTATTAAGCCTCTTATTAATAAACCACAACTAGATTCTAATGAACTGGCAAATTACAGACCCATTTCAAATCTTCCGTTTGTCTAAAATTTTAGAAAAAGTTGTGTCTGCTCAATTGTGCTCCTTCTTGCAAAAAAATGATCTCTATGAAGAATTTGAGTCAGGTTTCAGGCCCAATCATAGCACAGAAACTGCACTTGTTAAAATTACAAATGACTTGCTTCTTGCTTCAGACCAAGGCTGCATCTCATTGCTAGTATTACTTGATCTTAGTGCTGCGTTCGACACTATAGACCATGACATACTCATAGATCGATTACAAAACTATACTGGTATTCAAGGACAGGCTTTAAGATGGTTTAGATCCTACCTGTCCGATCGCTACCACTTTGTTCATTTAAATGGGGAGTCATCTCAATTATCACCAGTAAAGTATGGAGTACCACAAGGATCTGTCCTAGGTCCTCTGCTATTTTCAATATACATGATGCCTCTTGGTAATATTATTAGAAAATACGGGATTAGTTTTCATTGTTATGCTGATGATACTCAACTATATATTGCAACAAGACCAGATGAAACTTCTAAACTATCTAAGCTAATAGATTGAATACGAACCAAGATGGCGCCGAGCATGGCAGCCGTGTTGCGAGCTCCAAGAAAACTCTGCAGTTTTTCTTATGTTTTTTATGTTTTATTTGTTATTTTGTTGTTTCACGTGTTAGATGTTGTCAGTATAACTGTCTACGATAGACACACGCTTTTAAACATTGGTTCCTTCGTCGCGCAACGCAAACCGGACTTTGAGTTCCTGAACGCCGGCGCCTTGTTTACAGACACCGCATCAGAGCCCTTTGTCTGGGCTGCACGATCGCGACCGAAGAAACGCCGCCGGAAAAGGGGGAAGAGAGCCGGCGTCCTTGTCAGACTCAGACGCCGTCCCCTCCGACCTCCTCTCCCAACTATTTTGCTGGCTAACGTTCAGTCACTGGACAACAAACTCTGTGAACTGCGGGCACGCATCTCATACCAACGGGAAACAAGGGACTGCTGCATTATTTGCCTCACAGAAACCTGGATGTCGGCAGTGGTTCCAGACTCAGCCATCGAGCTCACGGGGTTCTCCGTGCACCGCTCGGACAGAACGAAAGAGCTCACAGGGAAAAGCAGAGGCGGGGGCGTCTGTTTCTTTATCAACAACTCGTGGTGTGATGAAAGGAACCTACACTCTATTAAATCCTCCTGCTCCCCTGACCTGGAATTTCATATGCTTCTGTGTCGACCATTCTGGCTACCGAGGGAATTTACAGCGATCATAATCACAGCTGTTTACATTCCCCCTCAAGCCAACACAGACCAGGCACTTAAGGAACTGTATGGGAATATAAGCGAGCAGGAAACCGCGTACCCAGATGCAGCGTTTATTGTTACGGGGGACTTCAACAAAGCCAACTTCAGAACAATAGCTCCAAAATACTTTCAACACATCACCATCAACACGCGTGGTGATCGTGTACTGGACCACTGCTACTCTCCATTCCGGGACGCCTACAAATCGCTCCCCCGCCCACCTTTCGGCAAATCGGACCACACTTCCGTTCTGCTCCTGCCTGCTTATAGGCAGAAACTGAAACGAGAAGCACCCGCCCTCAGGACAATTCAATGCTGGTCGGACCAATCAGACGCTATACTACAGGACTGTTTTGATCACGTGGACTGGGACATGTTCCGGGCAGCGTCTGATGACGACATAGAGGCGTACTCAGATACTGTAACGTGTTTCATCAGGAAGTGTGTAGAGGATGTAGTACCGACAAAAACAATCCGCATCTACCCCAACCAAAAACCGTGGATTAACAGCGATGTTCGAGCAGCCTTGTCAGCGCGGACATCTGCCTTTAAATCCGGAAACTCTGACGATCGCAAACAAGCCAGTTACGATCTCAGGAAATCAATCAAAGCTGCCAAACGACAATATAAAAACAAAGTTGAAGAACAATTCAAAACCAACAACGCAAGAAGCATGTGGCAGGGTATCAACAACATCACAGATTTCAGAGGGAATAAACCAGCTACTGTGAACATTGCCGCCTCTGTACCGGACGAACTTAATAACTTTTATGCTCGTTTCGAGGCTCACAACACCGCCCGCACAGAGCGCGCTCCCGCGGCTGTAGCAGAAGAGGCGAGCGCACTTTCCTTTTCTGTCGCAGATGTAACCCGATCCTTCCGACGGGTGAACATCCGCAAGGCTGTGGGTCCCGATGGCATCCCAGGCCGTGTGCTCCGAGCATGCGCATTCCAACTGGCCGGGGTTTTCACAGACATTTTTAACCTTTCCCTCTCTCTGTCTGTGGTTCCCGCATGCTTCAAAAAATCCACCATTGTGCCCATACCAAAGAAAAATAAAATCACATGCTTGAATGACTGGAGGCCCATTGCTCTGACACCCATCTTCAGCAAGTGCTTTGAGAAACTCATCAGAGACTACATCTGCTCTGTGCTGCCTGACTCACTGGATCCCCTACAATTTGCATATCGCAGAAACCGTTCCACAGACGATGCTATTGCCTTCACCCTGCACACTGCTCTCTCCCACCTGGAAAATAAGAACACCTATGTGAGAATGCTGTTTGTGGACTACAGCTCAGCATTCAATACCATAGTGCCTGCCACACTGGTTGAGAAGCTCCAGACTCTGGGACTAAACGGATCTCTGTGCAGCTGGATCCTGGACTTCCTGACAGGCAGATGTCAGGTGGTCAGAATGGGCAACAACACTTAATCCCCGCTGACCCTCAACACTGGTGCTCCTCAGGGCTGCGTCCTCAGCCCACTCCTGTACTCCCTGTACACACACGACTGTACAGCAACACACAGCTCCAACGTCATCGTCAAATTTGCTGACGACACAACGGTGATAGGCCTGATCACTGACAACGATGAGACGGCCTACAGAGAGGAGGTGAGAACCCTGACTAAATGGTGTCAAGAGAACCACCTCTCACTCAACATCGACAAGACCAAGGAGCTGGTGGTGGACTTCAGGAGACAGAGCAGAGAACACACACCCATCACCATCGACATGACACCTGTGGAGCGAGTAAACAGCTTCAAATTCCTCGGTGTTCACATCACTGAGGATCTCACATGGTCCGCTCACACAGATGCAGTGCTGAAGAAGACACACCAACGCCTCTTCTTCCTGAGACGGCTGAGGAAGTTTGGAATGAGCCCCAGCATCCTCAGATCATTCTACACCTGCACTGTGGAGAGCATCCTGACAGGCTGCATCACCGCCTGGTTTGGAAACAGCACTGCTGGCAACCGCAAAGCTCTGCAAAGGGTCGTGCGAACTGCCCGTCACATTGTTGGAGGTGAGCTTCCCTCCCTCCAGGACATCTACACCAGGCGGTGTATAAAGAAAGCCCGGAGGATCATCAGTGATTCCAGCCACCCGTCCCACAGACTGCTCTCTCTGCTGCCCTCAGGAAGACGTCTCCGCAGCATCCGATCCCGCACCAGCCGACTGAGGGATAGCTTTTTTCCTCAGGCTATCAGGCTAATGAACAGTAAAAACTAATACACCCTACAGCACACTCCCACTTTACAATATACCACGCACTGCACTTTAATCCCATACAGTTCAAACTGGACTACCAGTACACTACTGCACAAATACAACAATCTTTTTGCCAGCACCGGATACCATCCAATGCACATCCATGACATTTGCACATCCGGTTTATATATAATCTGCTGCATCTTCGCATATTACTGTGTGTATATAACGTAGAATCTGTACTACATACTGTGTATAATGTGTATCGGTAACTGTATGTCTGTCTAATAGTACACTGTGTGTACTGAGTATATGTATGTGTATATTACACATTGTCATCTGTATAAGTCTGTACGTATGTATGGTAATGTCTATATGTAAATTGTTTTTGCAGTGTCTGGAGCACGCTCTCAAGAATTTCACTCACGAAGGCACACGTGCTGTGGTGATGTGACAATAAAAGTGATTTGATTTGATTTGATTTGATTTGAGATTGTGTAAAAAATGTAAAAGATTGGATGACCAATAATTTCCTCCTATTAAATTCAGATAAGACAGAGATATTACTTATTGGACCAAAAAAACAGTACACAGAATCTCGTGGATTATAATTTGCAACTAGACGGATGCACTGTTGCGTCCTCTAAAGTAAAAAATCTGGGTGTTATATTAGACAGCAACTTGTCCTTTGAAAATCATATTTCCCATGTTACAAAAACAGCATTCTTCCATCTTAGAAACATTGCCAAGCTTCGAAGCATGCTCCCTGTTTCTGATGCAGAAAAGCTAGTTCATGCATTCATGACCTCTAGACTGGACTATTGTAATGCACTGCTAGCTGGTTGTCCTGTATCTTCAATAAACAAGCTACAGATAGTCCAAAATACAGCGGCTAGAGTTCTTACCAGGTCAAGAAAATATGATCATATTACCCCAATTTTACAGTCTCTGCACTGGCTACCTATTCAGTTCCGTATCATTTACTAAATATTATTACTTGCCTATAAGGCCCTAAATGGTTTAGCTCCTGCGTACCTAACTCGTCTTCTACCACGCTATAATCCAACCCGCTCTCTAAGGTCACAAAACTCTGGACTTTTGGTAGTGCCTAGGATAGCAAAGTCCACTAAAGGAGGTAGAGCTTTTTCACATTTGGCTCCCAAACTCTGGAATATCCTTCCTGATAACGTTCGGGGTTCAGACACACTCTCTCTGTTTAAATCTAGATTAAAGACACATCTCTTTAGCCAAGCATTCACATAATGCATCTTATAATCTTGTACTGCAGTTATATCTGATCAAATGTACATTATTATTATTCTTTAGCTTGGGTTGAACAAATCATTTTTGCTTAGATGGAACAGCAGCTACACTAATTATGTCTCTATTTGTTTCTCTGTTGATTAACATCCCGTGGTAACTAGGAATGACAGAAGCTTCAGTCTGGATCCAACCCTTAAATGATCTGAGATGACCGAACACCTGAGAAAAGATGATGCCAACCCCTCAGAGGACCTCAGAGGATGCCAACGCTCAGACAACATACAGAATTAACACATTTTGCCAAAAGTTAAACATATTAAGGTTCTGCAATATATAAATATATTGTGGAAACTTAAATTCCTGTAGAGCTGCTTTGCAACGATTTGTATCATAAAAACCACTATACAAATAAACTTGAACTTGAACCATCAGAAATATTATATATTCCAAATGTTTTTAAAAATCAAGTCTCTTGCACATCTTATTTGAAAATCTGGTGTGCGTGTTAGTTAGCTGGTAGACTACTATCTAATGTTTAGACCAACTATCCTGTTCCAAAAAAAACCCATTGAAAACTGGACTTAAAAATAAATAAATAAATAATAATAATAATTAAAAAAAATTATAATCCATATTTTCCAAAAATATAAATAAAATATATTCCAAAAATATAAACATACATTTTATGAGAAAACACTATTTTTCTAAGCTATACTTCAAATTACACATTTAATTCAATGTTTTAAATGTCGTTTCTTTGTGAAATTTACTTGCAATTTTTGAGTCAAAATGTTTCTGCACCATTTTTTTCTTGTTTATTGACATTTCTCCGTTGTTCTGTATATTGATGAATACTATTCTTTATAGATCGGTGTCTTGTTGTAGATTAATATGCGTGTACGTAAATAAATTCCTGAGACGGTGACGCGCGCGGGAGGCGGAGCGTCATCCAGGAAGACGCGCGCGTCACGGAATCCGCTGCTTCTCTTCAGTCAAATCCGCGCTCGCATCGCATCGCATCGCATCGCGTCCATATTCAGAGAGATGCAGCAACATCAGCTCTGGCGCGCGTTTGCGCTCCTCTATTTGCCGTTTTTAGGAAGCGCCATTGATTTTAAAACGCGGACGGGACCGCGAGTGACGGACAAGGTGAGACGCACGTCCTGCAGCATTCTCCGCGACGCGTCCGCCATACAATCATCCATCCGCTTCTACATGAACTAAACCTGCGGCGTATCGGTAGTGTTTTTGTCTTTGAAGCGATGAGAGATCGCGCGCATGCGTGTCCGGCAATGCATCTGTTCTGTTCATTCCATCTCGACGCGACGCGACGCGTTCCTGGACTGCGTCATATATGAAGATTTACAGAAACACACAGCAATGCAGCATCATGAGCGAATAAGCTGATTATGTTAGTTAATAGTATAATACACTTTTGAATAAAAAAAAAATCGTCTATGCGCGGTTTTTATTTATTTATTTGCATATTTGATACACTGGCTTTCAAAAGTTTGGGATTTTTAAGTCTCTTCTGCTCATCAAGGCTCTATTAATTTGATCAAAAATACGTAATATTGTGAAATATTATTACAGTTTAAATCAGCTGTTTTCTATGTGAATATGTGTTAAACTGTAATGTATTTCTGTGATCTGCAGCTGTATTTTCAGCATCATTCCTCCAGTCTTCAGAGTCACATGATCTTCAGAAATCATAATAATATACTGATTTACTGCTCATTAAACATTTCTGATTATTATCAATGTTGAACACAGTTGTGCTGCACAATATTTTTATTTTGGAACCTGTGATACTTTTTTCAGGATTCTTTAATGAATAAAAAGAACAGCTTTCATTCAAAATATAAATCTTTTCAAACAATACAAGTTAGAAACTTTTTTTAAATTAATTTTAACATCCTTCCTGAATAAAAGTATTAATCTCTTTCAAAAAAGAAAAATATATACTGATCCCAAACTTTTGGACAGTAGTGTATATATATATTTATATTTTAAATAAATGTTGCTCTTTTTATTCAAAGAATCCTGAAAAAAGTCACAGCTTCCAAAAAAAGTTAAATATTAAGCAGCAAAAACGGTTTTCAGCATTGATAATAATCAGAAATGTTTGTTGAGCAGTAAATCAGTATATTATTATGATTTCTGAAGATCATGTGACACTGAAGACTGGAGTAATGATGCTGAAAATACAGCTGCAGATCACAGGAATATATTACAGTAATTGCAATAATATTTCACAATATTATTGGTTTTTCTGTATTTTGATCAAATAAATGCAGCCTTGATGAGCAAAGAAACTTCTTTAAAAAAAACATTAAA
>NC_136756.1:30258215-30328215 GCF_936440315.1 Barbus barbus
TAGTATTATCTTCTTACAGCAGAATTGAATTCAGTTTGCATGATTGAATCACTATTTTCACTGTAAAGCTGGTTTGTATAGAAATAAAGGTGACTTGAGTTCAAGATCAAGCTCATCAGGTCTGAAGCAAACTCTGTGTTTCTTTCAGTCTGTGGTTCACACCATCGAGCTCCAGGACACTAACGATCGTAACCTGCCCTACACCGAGTGTGTGATCGTCAACAGCGGCAAGATCAAGCTCAAAGAGCCCTTCGTGGTGGAAGTGGAGGGATGGTGAACCGTTATGATTTCTGTCTTCATATATTCATATCTGCTGTGGTTGAGTCGTGCTGTGATCGTATCTTCGTTACATTCTTCTCTTACTATGCAGACACTTTATGTAAGTTTCTTTCCTACAGAGAACTCGCACCATCATACGGCCAAATGTGACCCGTGCTGGCAAAATGAGTCAGAATGAGCAAATTTTAAAAAATGAGCTCCATTTATTTTCATTCTCCATTAAAATACCTTCAAATTGATATATGACTTGTTGAAATTGGACAAAAAAATGACTGCAGAATCACCAAGCAACGTTGCATATTCTCCAATTCTTTTCTTAATATTTACCATATTATTAATCACGATATAGCTATTTTTAAATTTTATCTTTATTATTAAAAATAAGAAGAAAGATGCAAATAAACAGTAGTTTAATGAAGGGCAGCGAGTGATTCCGTCTTTTCTGTTAATGTTTGATTAGACAGATCTATATTGAGACCTACTGTAATGCATGGATCTAATATAATGTTACACATCAGATTTTTCCCCAAACATTAACTAAACGTTCATGTAAGACATAACAGATTATGCTTGTGTGAATATCACCAAGACATATTTCTCAATCATGTTCTTTATAGGGAGATGTAAACTCTTTGTTTTCAATTTCTATTCAATTGTTTTCATCAGCATGGGTTTGAAAATCATATTTCACTGGTTTGGACTCATATCATCGAGAATTCAATATGAATATTCATAAAGCTGGAATGCTGCACTTATCAACAATAAACCTACAACTTGAGAAGCAGGTGCTCCTCTCAGAAAACATACAAATAAAGATGATTTTAGATGTTTAATTACTATTTGGAGCATTGGGATCGCTAGAAGAGGGCTTAATGAACTCGTTTTTGTGAAAACCTCAAATTCGACCAAAGTGCATTCACACTCATTCAGCCAGCACGGATCAGAGATGTGTGTGTGTTTCACATTAATAACACACAATGCGCAGCACTTTATCACACTGTAGGACATTTACTGCAGAAATCAACCGCACGCACGTTTATTACGATCCTCTGAGTGCCATAATACACACATACTTGAACTTTGTTTGAAATCTCCACTATTTGAATTATGATGTAGAAACACAAATAAGCTATTAGAACAATCTGTCTTTTATTTTAAAAGAAAAGATGTAAATATGGTTCATTTTGACCTTGCATTCGTATTTAGAAAGTAAATCAAACACTTATTAGATCCTAGCCGTTTCACGACATACTGTTTCAATAATTAAGTGTACAGTCAAACCAAATAATATTCAGAAAGCAGATATAATTTTTGATATTTTTTACTGGTGGGTGCAGGACACTATAGTTCATTTATGTAAGTGAGGATAGCAAAATAAAGTAAACTGTGACATATAACACCCAAAATATTTCTTACAGTAAAATTGTCACTTTGACCTGATCATGTTTTGCTGAAGTGTTTTTCTTTAATTGCTAATGGGATCTTTTTCCATCACAGACTGAACAAAATGAAGCATTGCTTGGTAATTAGTTGAGCTAAATTGGTTTTATCTAATTATGTACTTAAATTAAACAGCTGACAGCTATTCAACCCAATTCATTACATACCTTTCTATCAAAGTTATCTGATATTATCAAGATCAATTTGTTCTGACGCAGTTCAACCGTGAGTTCTTCTCATATTTTATTACCATTTTCTAAACTATAGCGAATAAACTGTACTATGATGTGAGAAATGTTGAAGCTGTCTGAATAAATTTTGGTTTGACTGTAGCTATATTTTTTCTGTCTGAAAGAAAGTTTCATAATCAACCATATCATTTATATTAATTATGGCTTTGCTAAACACAAACCTGTTTTGTTTGCAATCCTTAAAATCAGCATGAAACAATGTTCACAGCTTATTTTATCACTGTATCGTGATGTATTTCAGAATGAAACAAAAGCAGCTGAATGGATGGGGAAAAGAGCTTCATTCACAATAAAAGCAGAACCGTGAATTAAGAGCGTAAATAGAGTTGGGTTTGATTTCATGTGGACTTGATCAATAATGCTGCGCTCTGAAAATAAAATACTTTTCTTCTGAATGTGTTTTCCGTCCTTTATTTCTGTGAAAAACATCAGAGCATGAACAGTAGCGGTGTTTTATCACATAAAAATACAACTGTTCATTGTTAGTTCAGGACCATTAATGATGTATTAGTAAATCCTGGAATTTACATTAACTAAGATTAATAAATGCTGGGGAAGTATTGTTCATGTTAACTAATGTAAAGCGTTTCCACTGAAACTGAATTAATCAGCATTACAGTAATGAGAATGTCAGGTTTCTGAGATCCACACACATACACACACCTTTATTTTGCAGGTTTTATGAAGGTAATTGTAAGACCAAATGGGAAAATTTAAGGAATAAATTATAGGGAACACAATAAATGTAAATGTCTACACAATTGTTGTATTATTGTAAATTTTGACCTTCCAACCGGTTAGCTTGTTATCATTGAGATACTATTGTAGTTTGTTAATTGTTCTCATTTTATTTTAACTTAATGAATTAATTGGTAAATTCCTTGGTAAAATAAGTATTTGGTCACCTACAAACAAGCAAGATTTGTGGCTCTCACAGACCTGTAACAACTTCTTTAAGAGGCTCCTCTGTCCTCCACTCGTTACCTGTATTAATGGCACCTGTTTGAACTCGTTATCAGTATAAAAGACACCTGTCCACAACCTCAAACAGCCACACTCCACTATGGCCAAGACCAAAGAGCTGTCGAAGGACACCAGCAACAAAATTGTAGACCTGCACCAGGCTGGGAAGACTGAATCTGCAATAGGCAAGCAGCTTGGTGTGAAGAAATCAACTGTGGGAGCAATTATTAGAAAATGGAAGACATACAAGACCACTGATAATCTCCCTCGATCTGGGGCTCCACGCAAGATCTCACCCTGTGGGGTCAAAATGATCACAAGAACGGTGAGCAAAAATCCCTGAACCACACGGGGGGACCTAGTGAATGACCTGCAGAGAGCTGGGACCAAAGTAACAAAGGCTACCATCAGTAACACACTACGCCGCCAGGGACTCCAATCCTGCAGTGCCAGACGTGTCCTCCTGCTTAAGCCAGTACATGTCCGGCCCGTCTGAAGCTTGCTAGAGAGCATTTGGATGATCCAGAAGAGGATTGAGAGAATGTCATATGGTCAGATGAAACCAAAATAGAACTTTTTGGTAAAAACTCAACTCGTCGTGTTTGGAGGAGAAAGAATGCTGAGTTGCATCCAAAGAACACCATACCTACTGTGAAGCATGGGGGTGGAAACATGCTTTGGGGCTGTTTTTCTGCAAAGGGACCAGGACGACTGATCCATGTAAAGGAAAGAATGAATGGGGCCATGTATCGTGAGATTTTGAGTGAAAACCTCCTTCCATCAGCAAGGGCATTGAAGATGAAACGTGGCTGGGTCTTTCAGCATGACAATGATCCCAAACACCGCCCGGGCAACGAAGGAGTGGCTTCGTAAGAAGCATTTCAAGGTCCTGGAGTGGCCTAGCCAGTCTCCAGATCTCAACCCCATAGAACATCTTTGGAGGGAGTTGAGTCCGTGTTTCCCAGCGACAGCCCCAAAACATCACTGCTCTAGAGGAGATCTGCATGGAGGAATGGGCCAAAATACCAGCAACAGTGTGTGAAAACCTTGTGAAGACTTACAGAAAACGCTTGACCTCTGTCATTGCCAACAAAGGGTATATAACAAAGTATTGAGATGAACTTTTGATATTGACCGAATACTTATTTTCCACCATAATTTGCAAATTAATTAAAAATCCTCCAATGTGATTTCCTGGATTCTTTCCCCCATTCTGTCTCTCATAGTTGAAGTGTACCTATGATGAAAATTACAGGCCTCGCTCATCTTTTTAAGTGGGAGAACTTGCACAATTGGTGGCTGACTAAATACTTTTTTGCCCAACTGTAAATGTCTACACAATGAGTTGTATTATTGTAAATTTTGACCTTCCAACCAGTTAGCTTAGTATCATTCAGATACTATTGTAGTTTTTGTTAATTGTTCTCATTTTATTTTAACAAAGTTTTAGTCATTTTATTTTGTCAGTGAATGCCTTTTTACTAAATGTTTATTGTTTGTTTTTTAAAATGTGTGTGTGTGTGTGTAGTGGTTTTTTTTATTTTTTTTTATTTTTATTTTTTTTCAATTGAAATTTTAGGTAAGTTAAACTAAATGAAAATTGTGTTTTTTAATACTTTATTTTATTTCAAGCAAAATTTTTTTTTTAAATGAGTTTTAAAGCTCTCAGAATATCTTAATTTTGCATCTCAATATATTTAGTTATATGTAATCCTTCCATCTTTATTTGACCCTCTAGCACACTATTCTAATTCTATTTTATTGTTGACTTCTAACTGCTTGTTTTCTTTAAAAAAGGCCTCTAAGTTTAGTCTCTATTCTTCTATTCAATCTACTTGTTCTCTTTTTGTTTTATATATATATATATATATATATATACACACACACACACACATATATATATATATAAACCCTTGCTAACTGAGACTTGTTATAGCACTTGCATATTATTCCTCTTTTGTTGGTTTTGATTGCTTCTACTGTCATCATTTGTAAGCGTCTGCTAAATGACTAAATGTAAATTGATGTTTATATGTAATGGGAGACAAAAACAAAAAAATACTGAGGAAGAGATTCATTTTTATCAAAGCATTAACATTTAATGCCACGACTTCAAGAATTTAACACTTTCTGCTCTGATTTAAGCGCTTGATTTAAGACCCTGGTTTTTTTTGTTTTTTTTTACTAAATCTAAAAGAGTAATCGGACCTCGCTGTTTCAGTTGAACCCTTTACCTATAATGTGATGTTTTACTCCGACAGTGTGAGGTTAAATAAAGCACAAACTCACAGATCTTGAGGCGCGCAGACACTGACGTCTCCACTGTGACCTGTTACAACATCTTCAACCAACAAGTGCGGCTCCGAGGAGCTCTGGGAGGGTATTTCAGCCAGACGCACAGAGCCGCTTTGGAAAATAGCAGGGAATCGATGGAGGAGCCGTTTGGAGCTGGAAGTGTGTCCGGCGTGGAGGTGAGCGGAGATGACAGGCTTCATTATCAGCAGAGCTGGAGTCCCTCAGGAGCGCTCCTGCTGCATGATGGGACAGTTTGCTGGAAAGGTCAAGAGCAGACAAATCAGCCTGGCAGAAACCATCTTAAACTGCCCCTGATAGAGGCAGAGCTCAGAAACTCCTTACACTTCTGTTTCACATGGCTCTCTTTCTATTAGATCAGCACTGCTGACTGAAAAAAACAGGCCTATATTTATCAGAAGATTATCAATCATCAAATGCATCCTCTAACATTTCAATGTCTGCTTTTATATAATATTGTCAGCGTTGCATATTGATTACGGCGGGAGCGTTTAAGAGCTAAAGTCTCTCCGCTGACAAGCGAATCATTTACAGATCTCCTCTCAGTTTCTGCCGTATTGACGTCCCTGTAATGACACGTCTAACCCTGTGTGACTCTGACAATTATTACCCAGAGCTCCCAGTCCTGCAGGTCTTTACAATTAGAGCTGGAATCATCACGCTGACGTGTCTGACAGATCGGATCAGACGTCTGCGCAGTTATTCAGTTAGTGACAGACTCACATTTATACATTTTGATTAATGTTTAATTTCAGAAGTCTCTTCTGCTCACCAAAGCTGCTTTTATTTGATCAAAAATGCAGTAAAATTGTGAAATATTATTATAATTTAAAACTGCTGTTTTCTCTGTGAATATCTGTTAAACTGTAATGTATTTCTGTGATCTGCAGCTGTATTTCCAGCATCATTACTCCAGTCTTCAGTGTCACATGATCTTCAGAAATCATAATAATATACTGATTTACTGCTCAACAAACATTTCTGATTAATATCAATGTTGAACACAGTTGAGCTGCACAATATTTTGTGGAAACTGTGATACATTTTATTTTTCAGGATTCACAGATGAATAGAAAGTTTAAAAGAACAGCATTTATTTGAAATAGAAACATTTTGTAACAACATAAATGTCTTTACTGTTACTTTTGATTACTTTAATGCATCCGTGATAAATAAAAGTGGTATTTTTATTTTTAATCTTTCATATCCCAAACATTTGAATGGTATGAGCAGCAAATCAGCAGCAAATCAGTATATTATTATGATTTCTGAAGATCATGTGACACTGAAGACTGGAGTAATGATGCTGAAAATACAGCTGCAGATCACAGAAATACATTACAGTTTAACAGATATTCACATAGAAAACAGCTGATTTAAATCGTAATAATATTTAAAATTTTTACTGTATTTACTGTACATTTAATCAAATAAATGCAAAGAAATTTATAATACACAAAAACACAGGGTCATTAAAGTTTAATTTGCAGTGCAAAAAGTATTTATTTACACATTATTCACGTTGTAGAAGTCAAAGCTGCTGTGGAATAAAAAGCCCAAATTCAGCGCGCTCAAAGCAATCCGGTCTAAAAATGTGGCTGCGGCCCCAGAAATCAATAGCAGCATCTCTTTACTCTGAGAAGACACCTGCTGGACAGCATTGATCGTCCCTTCAAGCCTCTCAGCGGCTTCCCGCTACGCGTCACCAATTGTCTGCCTTTTTCTCTTTTGCCCGTTAAAATATGGTCACAAATTTACAAAAGGGACTTGTTCTCCCCGACCCCGGTGAGGTACCATCACTCAGTGGAAAAACATTGTGAAAATATCAAAGGGAAGCGCGGTGCGACAGGGGAGAGGTATAAACAGAGTAATGATTTCCCCAGAGTTTCTGCCAAGAGCCAGTGTCACCCGAAAGCAGCGTAAATGGTGACATATCCTCACTCAGGATCCCGGGAAATCGAACCCTGACATTCTTTTTAGGGCCCGAGACTCTTCATCAGCCAATTACCGCGGTAAGCGGAGAGCGCGCTTCTCCCAGCGCAGACTACGACTGCATTCGCTGCCAAAACAGCCTCGACCGCGTGGAGCTCGGGCCCAAAGGAACTATTTATATGTGAACTCAAGCCGCTTCGGATCAAACGCCCTCCACTTTTTTGCAGGCGGCATGAACGGATGAAGACAAAGGAAAATAAAGGCTTGAATACAGTGGCCATCGGTCATGTTTTTGTCCTTCTCACTTTATCCAATGGGATATAATTAATAAATAAATAGATTTAAAACATAGGCTAAGTTTAAAGGGATAGTTCATCCAAAAAATACAATTCTCACATTATTTACTCACCCTCAAGCACTGCAAAAAAATGATTTTCTTACTTAGTATTTTTGTCTTGTTTTCTAAACATTCTTGAATCAAGATTAATTTACTTGACAAGTAAAATTATTTAAGATATTTAGTCTTGTTTTCTAAGAAAAATAATAAAAAAAAATTGCCCCATTTGCAGATATTTTAGCTTGTTTTAAGGAAAAACTAACCAAATTTTGATTTGGTTCATATATGGTATATATATATATATATATATATATATATATATATATATATATATTTAGATATTTATACTAGAAAACAAAACAAAAATACTAAGTAAGAAAATCTTCTGATAAACACAAAAGGACATATTTTTGAAGAATGTTGGTAACCAAACAGCTGCTGGTATACAGTATTTTTTTCATACTATGGAAGTCAATAGGAATCATTAACTCTTCAATTACCCATTCTTCAAAATATATATTTTTTTTTGTTCAGCAAAAAAATATTAATATTATTGACACAATATTGCCAATTTATATTTACATTTATGCATTTAGCAGACGCTTTTATCCAAAGCGACTTACATTGCATTCAAGTTACAGTTTTTACATTTTATCAGCTCTTTAAACTGTTTTTGCTCCAAAATAGTGCCAAACAGAGTCACAGCTGAATGTTTGCATCTCTGATCAACAATGCATTTTTGAATGAATTGGTTGAGTCAATGATTCAATGACTTATTCATAAAGACAGACATTTGCTTCATTCCTGAAATAATTTCAATTAATGAACCAATGACTCACTCATTAAAGACAGTGACTTGTTGCCACCTACTGGTAGTTTTATTTTCATATATAAATAAATATATATATATATATATATATATATATATATATATAAAATTAGAGACCACTTTATTTACGATTTATAGTTATGTATTTGAGTAGAATGTCATTTTTGCTTTATTTTCTAAACTACTGATCACACTTCTTCCCATTTTTAAACAAAAATTAGATTTACTGATATAATATTATAATTAATTTACTTGGCATACTACTTGTGCACAATGCACTTTTCATAATATTAAGTCTAAAATGTGTTTTAATGACACTTTTGATGAGGATTATATGATCTTTGAATAATATCAGACTTTAAATGAAAAATATTTAGAGTGTACCTGAAGAATACTCGCAATAGTTCCACTTTAGCACAGTAAAATATACTAAGCATATCTTTAATTGTACCTCAGCACTACTTCTGCACAATTAAAGTGCATTAAGTACAAAATTAGTTGTACTTAATGCATACGTATACGTATACTTTACGTATACTAAAAGTAAAATTGCAGGACATTATATTAAGGACATTTTATCACTACATTTTATTTGTAGTAGGCTATAAGTTGCATGAAATATATTTAATAAATATATTTATTTTTCACTAGGTAAAAGTTTCTGTCACTGCTTACATGTTTGTGATAATTTTTCAGATTTGCATCTTCCAAAGTGTCTTTCTCTTTGGCCATCCTATGCTTGAAAGACGCTTCCAGTTGACAAAAAGCCCTTAAATACTCTAAAACGACGCTGACAGAGTTTAGTCGAGCAGGATAGATGAAAGCAGTTAGGCCACTGATCAGGGCAATGTTTAATCATTAAGATAAAGTGTTCACGCCGGAGCCGTGGTGGTAAATTTATGCATAGCGCCACATTTATCACGGCCTCAGAAGCCAGAAAAGAAAGTGTTGCTTAATAAATCAGCCGATTTGAGGCTGGACCGAGAATCACCTGAAGAAGCAGCTGTTTGAATATTCCCAGCACCACTAATCATGCTGTAAAATCAGGCCGGTGGTCTGACCGTCGCTTGTGCCAAGGTAATTACCCCTGATAAAACGTGTATCCCCGGGAGAAAATACGGTCTGAAAAGATATGTATCCCACTATAACTTTTGCCAGGTGACAAGAAACTTGTCCATATTCACTGCTATTAGACATGATGTGAAGTATTCTTTCTTACCTTTTTATAATCTGAAGAACCTTCTTTCGTCACAAAAAAGCTTGAAAGGTTCTTCAGATGTTAAAGGTTCTTTATGGAACCAGTTAGACAAAAAGGTTCCTCTATGGCATCATGAAGCACCTTTATTTTTAAGAGTGTATACTTTTGATCAGGGGTAAGTACCTTGGCAGGACACCGGAAACCAGAGGTTCTGCTCTGGAGAAGTTTGGTGCAGGGCAAATGAAAACAGATTGCGGTGTCCGAGGATCTGATGCTCTCTAGACGCCCTCGATACGGCAGTTTTACAGCCGGCTGCTCTGTATTTGTCTGGCTAATGTGAGCTCTTCTCTCTCGGATGTGTGGGAAGGGCTCGTTCTCGGCTCCCTCTGAAACTAATTAGCGCCGAGGGCCGGGGCTCGGGGAGACGGTGACGCTGAGACGCAGACACCCCTGAAACAATGGATGCTGGTACGGTTAACCTGATCGCGCATCAGCGCTTCATTATCGCCTGATGATTTCCATTCAGTCATTCGGACGCATGACAACGCCACTCATGTTAATAGCAGGACTGGACGATGCATCCAATACATTCACCGCTGATATCAAATAAAGCAACAGTATTTCTGTCTTGTTTTCTAGCATAAATATCTAAACATTCTTGAATCAAGATGCATTTACTTGACAAATGAAATGATGTAAGATTAAGTCTTGTTTTCTAAAAAAAAAAAATCTAAATTTTGTTAGTATTTCCTTGAAAGAAGCAAAAAATATCTACCAATGGGGTAAGAAAAACAATCTTAATTCAAAGGCTAAACAAGATTATTTTTCTTGGCCCATTGGCAGATATTTTTTGCTTCTTTCAAGGAAAAACTAAAAATTTTTTTTTTTTTACAGAAAACAAGACATAATATCTTAAATAATTTTACTTGTACAGTAAATGCATCTTGATTCAAGAATGTTTAGATATTTATACTAGAAAACAAGACAAAAACACTAAGAGAATAATTTTTTTGCAGTGTTTGTCTAAATCCTGTCATTATTACTGACGCTCATGTTGTTCCAAACCTCTATCACTTTCCTTTGTGGAACACAAATGCATTTATTTAATTACAATTTTGGATCAAACAGCAATATTAGCAATGGGTTATTACTATTATACTGGTGAATATGAATAGCAATAAGTAATTCATCCTTGTGTTCATTTAGTGAAAAATTATTTCATTACGTAGCGAGATTTTTACTGTATTTTGCATTAAACATTTGGAATCTAATTACGACTGTTTAGTTACACTGATGATCACTTTGAAATAACAACAACAAATAAATATGCAGATACACTGTATATCAAACACTTTTTTTACATTTAGTCATTTAGCAGACGCTTTTAGCAGACAAATGAGGACAATAGAAGCAATCAAAATCAACAAAAGAGCAATGATATGCAAGTGCTGTGAGAATTCTCAGTTAGCTTAAGATTTTTGTTATTGTTAATTATATAATAACCTAACCTAGCTCACCTAACCTAGAGTTTCTCATGGTTAAGTGTAGACCTTTCTATCTGCCGCGGGAGTTCACTTCCTCCATTATAACTGCAGCCTATATTCCCCCGGATGCTAATGCTAAGCTTGCTATGAACGAACTGCATGCGGCCATTAGTAAACAACAGACTGTACACCCGGAGGCTGCATTTATTGTTGTGGGCAGAGGTGGGTAGTAACGAGTTACATTTACTTCGTTACATTTACTTGAGTAAATTTTTTGGGTAACTAATACTTTTAGAGTATATTTTAAAATGGGTACTTTTACTCTTACTCAAGTACATTTTTAGTGAAAAAACGGTACTTTTACTTAGTTACTGTGGGCGACGCTCCTCTCGTTACTGTATCTTATTGCAATACGTAATAATTAAGATAAAAATGCTTCAGTTTATTCCAAACGCGCCGTCTACTTTTCTCTGGGCAATGAACGATGCCCATTCGCGAATGATTCATTCTTTTGAGTCAATTCTGTTCGAAGGCTCGAACAAACCAGTTGGCAAACCAGTGAATCGGTTCGTGAATCAGTTTGAATGATTCGTTCAGTGTCGTCTGAAGCGGTTCTCTCTCAGATAAGAGAGAGTTTAAGAACATCAAGAGCGATGAAGACGTGGCTTTGGATCTACAGTCAGGTGAAAGCAGATCTGAATAGGCTATGGTTTGCTAGCTATGAAGATCTTTATTAGATGAACAGTGCTGTCGGTTCCACAGGTATAGATTCGATTGCACTGACTACACAATACAACTATGACATTACCAGTTATAAATGTACCTTATACATTAAATACAGAATTAATGAATTAAATAAGCTGTCACAGAGTATGAAATGAATACCCGCCAAACCCGCGTTAGTTCCAGGAGGAATGCCTTTGCTTAGACACAGTTAATATTCATATTTTCACAATATTTACGCTTGCAGAAATAAAAGCTACATTTGTTTGCATTTTGCGGAACAGACGGAAGAAGATCCGTCATATGCATTTATTTCGTAATGTTCAGATGTTCTGTAGCGGTCTTGTGAGGAGATTTCACTCTTCTCCGTGTCCGAGGTTATATACATACAAAATACATAATTAATAATTAATTAATATACTTTAAAATATAATTTAATTCAGTGATGCAAATCTGAATCTTTATCAGCTGTTACTCCAGTTTTCAGAGTCATATGATCCTTCAGCAATCATTCTAATATATTGATTTATTATCAGTGTTGTTGAAAAGGACAGCATATGCTAGTTAGGTATGTTTTGAAACCAGCATCCCATGCTTCAAAACATACCTATACCAGCATATGCTGTTTTTTTCAACAGGGATTTGCAGTTTTGTTGGAACATGTGACATTTTGTTAAGGATTTTTTTTTTTTATGAATAGAAGGTTAAAAGAACAGCACTGATAATAAATCAACATATTGGAATGATTTCTGAAGGATTATGTGACACTGAAGACTGGCGTAAAGGCTAATAAAAATTAAGATTTGCTTCACTGAAATAAATTACATTAAAAAAATATTTTGAACGGCAGTGTGTATGTATATATATATATATATGTGTGTGTGTGTATATATGTGTGTGTGTGTGTGTAAATTGTATCTAAATATCTATATATCTAAATAAAAATAGACTATATTCAGTATATGATCCAAAGTAGCGAGTAACTAAATACTTGAGTAGTTTTTTTATCCGGTACTTTTTTACTCTTACTCAAGTAACTATTCAGACTATTACTTTTACTTGAGTAAATATTTCTACAAGTACTTTTACTTGAGTACAGTTTTTGGCTACTCTACCCACCTCTGGTTGTGGGTGATTTTAAATCACTCCAATTTAAAGACAGTGCTCCCCAAATTCCATCAGCATGTCTCCTGCCACACTAGAGGAGACAAAACTTTGGATCATGTTTACACAAACATTGCAGGAGCTTATATCGCGACTCCTCTCCTCCACCTGGGACAGTCTGATCACCTTTCTTTGTTTCTCACCTCAAGTATTCACCCCTCATCAACCGTGTGAAGCCATCAGTGAAGACCATCAAAGTGTGGCCAATGGGAGCAGAGTCTGTACTTCAGAACAAGTTTCAACACACGGACTGGAGTATGTTTGCTTCTCAGGCTGCCAGTGGCTCTCACACGGACATTGATATCTATACCACCTCTGTACTGGATTACATCAATACCTCCATTGACAGTGTTACAACAGAGAAACAGATCACAACGTACCCTAATCAGAAGCCATGGATGAACAAGGAGGTGCGGCTCTTGCTGAAAGCCCGCAACACTGCTTTCAGATCAGATGACGCTCAGGCCTACAGCATATCCAGGGCTAACCTGAAGAGGGGCATCAAGAAGGCCAAGCACTGCTACAAGCTAAAGGTAGAGGAGCATTTTTCCAACTCTGACCCCTGGCGCATGTGGCAGGGCATCCAGGTCATCAGTGACTACAAGCCATGCAACTCCACTCCGACGGTCACAGACGTCTCCTTCCTTAATGAGCTGAATTACTTTTATGCTCGCTTTGACAATAACAACAAGGAGACGGCCACCAAGATCACACTCTCAGGAAACTCACCTCCACAGATGTCTGCACAGCATTGAGCCGGATCAATGCATGCAAGGCTGCTGGCCCCGACGGCATTCCTGGACGTGTGCTCAGGATATGTGCAGAGCAGCTCGCAGGGGTCTTCACAGACATTTTCAACCTGTCCCTCACCCAAGCAACTGTGCCAACATCCTTTAAGTCCACATCCATTGTGCCAGTGCCGAAACACTCCTCCCCAACGTGCCCGAATGACTACCGCCCCGTAGCACTCACACCCATTGTTATGAAGTGCTTTGAGCGACTGGTCCTGGCACACCTCAAGAACTACCTCCCACCCACACTGGACCCACACCAATTTGCCTACCATAGCAATAGGAACACTGAGGATGCAGTAGGCACAGTACTGCACTCGGTACTCACACACCTGGATAACAACAACACATATGTATGGATGTTGTTTGTTGATTTCAGCTCAGCATTCAACACCATCATTCCCTCCAAGTTGACCACTAAACTTGGAGACTTGGGTGTTAACACCTCCCTCTGCAGCTGGATTATGGACTTTCTGACCAACAGACCTCAGCATGTTAGGTCAGGCCTCACCTGCTCCACCACCATCACACTCAACACCGGCGTACCACAGGGCTGTGTGCTGAGCCCATTTCTCTACTCCCTCTACACCCATGACTGCAGGCCTGTGCATGGATCCAACTCCATCATCAAGTTTGCTGATGACACCACAGTGATTGGCCTCATCAGAGACAACGATGAGACTGCCTACAGGGAGGAGGTACAGCACCTGGCTGCATGGTGCGCTGACAATAACCTGCTCCTCAACACCAGTAAGACAAAAGAGCTTATTGTGGACTTCAGGAAGAAGAAAAGTGAAACACATGACCCCATCCACATTAACGGGATGGTTGTTGAACGTGTCTCCAGCTTCAAGTTCCTGGGAACCCACATCTCGGAGGACCTGACCTGGACCACCAACACATCCAGCCTAGTCAAGAAGGCTCACCAACGCCTCTTCTTCCTTAGGACACTGAAGAAGAACCACTTGTCTCCAGCCATCCTGGTGAACTTCTACCGGTGTGTGATTGAAAGTATCCTGACCAACTGTATCACAGTCTGGTATGGGAACTGCTCAGTTGCTGACCGCAACGCACTGCAGAGGGTGGTGAAAACCGCCCAACGCATCACAGGGACACCACTTCCTGCCATTGAGGACGTCCAGAGAAAACGCTGTTTACGTCGAGCTCGCGGCATTCTTAAGGACTCCTCTCACCCTGACCACAGACTGTTTAACTTACTGCCCTCTGGGAGGCGCTTCAGGAGCTTCAGAACAAGGACAAGCAGACTCAGGAACAGCTTTTTCCCTACAGCTGTCTCCCTACTGAACTCTGCCCGATGATACCCCCCTCACACACCACTACAAACTCTCCACCCCTCCCCATCACTAAATCGGTTAAAAAAGAAATAAAATCCATCTACACACTGAGTACTATGTACTGGAATTTTTTTATTTCTATGCACTTTCAGTGTTCATTGCACTAGTGTTTATATATCTTAATGTACAGCTTATTCATATCCATTTGTAATTATGTTCATAGTTTTTGCTCATAGTGTACATACATTTACTGTACAACCCATCTGTATAGTATGTTCATATCACCCATCTGTATATCATACTGATAGTATTTAACATTTGTAAATTATGTCCATAGTACTGCCTTATCTGTATATTTCTGTACATATGTAACATATTGTAGGCACTGTATATCCTGTACCTCTGCTTATTGCACTTCTGGTTAGATGCTAACTGCATTTCGTTGCCCTGTACCTTACATGTGCAATGACAATAAAGTTGAATCTAATCTAATCTAATAATAAATAAGAAGACAACAAGTAGATAGAATAGAAAGAGAATAGAGAAAGCTAATGTTAGAGGCCTTTTTTTAAGAAAACAAGCAGTTAGAAAACAAATAGATTGCAAGTATTAAAGGTTTTTTTTTAATAATAATAAAAAAAACTGTAAATCCTGTAAATTTAACCCTGTAAATCCTACTGTATAATATTTGATATGCACATTTCTAAGGCCTCTAAATGATCAACATAAAAACTCAGTCTCCTCATGTCTTCTGTCGTCTGATTAGTTTAGAGTGTTTTATCCAGTAAAAGCTCTTTTAAAAGCGTCCAGCTTCAGCTGCTGCTTCTCGTGTCAAATCTTGACTGATTTTTATCAAGTAAACATCAGAATAACTGCAGTAATATTTCCAGATGAACACTTACTGGACTGAAGCAGCTCAGCTTTACTTGATTCTCCATCAATCTTTTTTTTTAGAAAAATCAGTGCGTCTCAAATCTGATCATCAGGATCTTTTGAGGAGCGTTTGTTTCCAGAAGCTTTACTTTCACTGTTCCTCAGCGGCGGAATGATCTTCATCTCATATCTTCTGAGGAGCGTTTATTTCTTCATCTCTCAATCAGCATTGCATCATGTGTTTGGATCATTTCAGTCTCATCTTCCTAAGACATATTATTGGAGATATAGAGTGACCACTGATATTTAGATCAGTATCTGCTGTACTGTTATAAAGATCTCATTGATTTACATTACAATCATCAGAATTGCACCAAATTCATATCTGACCCTGGAGCACAAAAGCAGTCATGAGTAGCACAGGTATATTTGTAGCAATAGCCAACAATACATTGTATGGATCACAATAAAATCATTAGGATATTAAGTAAAGATCATGTTCCATGAAGACATTTTGTAAATTTCCTACATAAATATATCAAAACTTCATTTTTGATTAGTAATATGCATTGCTAAGAACTTCATTTGAACAACTTTAAAGGAGATTTTCTCAATATTTAGATTTTTTTGCTCCCTCAGATTCCAGATTTTCAAATAGTTGTATCTCAGCCAAATATTATCCTTATTATTATATTATATATATATTATTAACAAACCATACATCAATGGAAAGATTATTTATTCAGCTTTCCAATTATGCATAAAATTTCAAAACATTGACCCTTATGACTGGTTTTGTGCTCCAGGGTCACATATTTTGCTCAGTTTGAGTCCTTAATATTCTCACTATATCAGACAATATATGAGTCCCTGGATCACAAAACCAGTCTTAAGTGTCAATTTTTCGAAATTGAGATTTATACATCATCTGAAAGCCGAATAAATAATCTTTCCATTGATGTATGGTTTGTTATGATAGGACAATATTTGTCTGAGATACAACTATTTGAAAATCTGGAATCTGAGGGAGCAAAAAAATCTAAATATTGAGAAAATCTCCTTTAAAGTTGTTCAAATGAAGTTCTTAGCAATGCATATTACTAATCAAAAATGAAGTTTTGATATATTTACGGTAGGACATTTACAAAATATCTTCACTGAACATGATCTTTACTTAATATCCTAATGATTTTTGTCATAAAAGAAAAATGTATAATTTTGACCCATACAATGTATTTTTGGCTATTGATACAAATATACCCCAGCGACGTAAGACTGGTTTTGTGCTGCAGGGACACATATGAGCCATAAAAGCCCAATGCATGTTCCATTTCAAAAACTCAGGTTTTACTGGGTTAAATCAGCAGTGAAGATGATATTTTATCACATGCATCAAATCAAGTGACGAGCCGCTGCTGAATACACGGCTGGCGTTTATGAAGTGTCTCGATCGGCTGCGTGTCTCTTAATTTCTAGGAAGGCTTTGGGATGGACAGGCCGGTTCTGGTGCCGGATCAATAGCAGCTGAATGCCATCTGCTTGGGGCAGCAGAACGCCAGCGTAGGCCCGCGCCATGCATCTTCCACTATTGAAAGGTTATTTTTATGCGAGTAAACAATTCATCCTCCGGTCTCTGCGCGTTCTGCTCATTTACCCGCTCTGGGTCGATAGCGTATGCAAAACGAGTGAAAAAAAAAATTGAATCCTAGGAGTGAAGCTGATGCCCAGGTGACAACAAATCGATGAGGCTCTCTGCGAAACTGTGACGTGCGGTCAGAGTGTTTTACAGCCGCTCATGCAAATCAGAGTCCCAACAACACAATCCCCGAGCCAGCTTTCTGAACTCTTTAACCGCTGCGAGAGCCAGATAAGACAGAATCCACTTTTTAGCTTCAATTAATGACAGTGGGGCACGTCTGGCTCCTGTTTTTTTGGACGGACGCGTTTGGGAAGACGCGGATTGTTTGGCTCTTATTAGATATTCTGCGCTCCGGCTATTAGTGATAAATGTACTGCTGCATTCACTGTCAAGTTAATCAATGCTGCCAAAGTTTTGTTGACCTAACAGCAATCTATAAAGCAAAGGCGCTTCATTTTTTAGCTTGCTCGTAGCGTGACAACTCTGTCGGCCCCTCGGCGCTCTGATACTCCTTCAAAGGGGCCCCGCGCTTCACTTGAAGGGCTCTCGGCAAATTGAAATACTGTCTTTAAAAGCAGGGCAATTGCTGTGACGCCTCGCCTGTCAAAGAAATTGTTTAAAAACCAGAGTCGCTCAAACAGATCCAGTTTGATGGTTAAAACACTGGCAAATCGATAACTTCACAGATGATAGAACGTTGTCAAGTGTTAAAAAAAGCACCATTTTCTTTGACAACAAACCCCTTGTTTTCAGTAAAAAGACGAGCGCTGGGAAATCGAAGGCCTGTGAGATGAAATAAGAGCTGGAGCTCAAATGTATGGTACTGTCAGCAGCCGTCCGCTGAAACAAACGACCACCCCACACTTTCAAACGCAATTATGGCCTTATGAAATATGAATTTACATTGATTTTCCCCAGCGTTTCCCATGGTCATTCAGGTCTGCGTGTGAAATACTCGCAGTATAAATTATGAAAGCAAGCCGACGTTATGCAAGCGTTGTGTTTGCTGTTATGATTATGATTTTTCCCCTGCAGATGGACAGAAATATAATTGCACGTAACTCGGGTCCCCAGCTGCACGTTTGTCTGTAACAGGACCACAATTACTGCTGAGAAGGAGACGGAGGGCCGTAACCCGGCTAGAGAATACTGATTAACCTTTTTCAGGCCGTTGACAAATGAATCGCATCAAGCGTGTGCGACAGCATTTATCACTGCCCGTCTACACTTAGAGTCACGGGGAAATAACAGGCTTGTGCTAATAAAAGCAAGCTGCGTGCCACAGTGCATTATGTCAGCGGCCCAATCGCCCGGCATCCGTCTTCTTTGATCCGGCACAGAAAACCAGAAGTCGCTTTCAGTGTCTGGATGTGAAAAAGACCCAAATGCATCAATAACACCAGGCATTATTTGATAAACTAATAATAAGAAAACTCGGGCTGATGATTTAACATGTTAAAATGAGGCATCTTACATTGATGCAGTGTCTGATGGATATGATGCAAAATGACTGACTATTAGAATGCAGTTATATGAGCCTAAAATTCAAGATATGAGGGTAAAAAAAAAAAATCACCTTATATTTATATCATATTATATAGTTTAGCAATATCACACTAGCAAGAGTGCTGTTTCTCTCCAATATCTGCACCACTGCAGATGTGATTTACAACGGTTCAATAAACAAGACATTAATACTGTGTTTTAGATTCAATATTGTCTGTTTTCGCTCAGTTTCGCAAATGAAAATATTTCCAATCAAAGCCACAGCAGAACTGTTGAGTGTCGCCGAGAAACACACAGCGATGATTCATTACTGAATTACTCCATGGCTTTGAACGAATCGAGTGAGTCAATGATTCAGTGACTCATTCATAAAGAGATTCTCTTGCTTCATTTCTAAATGAATCAGCTGTTTAAATGAATCAAGTGAGTGAATGATTCAGTGACTGTTTCATAAAGACAGTCACCTGCTTTGTTTTCTGAACGAATCAGTCGTTTGCACAAACTGGTTGAGTGAATGATTCAATGACTCACTCATTAAGACAGTGACTTGCTGCCAACTACTGGCGCTTTTATTTTCATATTTAGAGTATCATTTCATTCTTTTCAAAATCATTTAATATTTCAATCAGCATTATTATGTAATGTTGAATCTAAATATTTCTTTCTAAAACTACTTTTTGTAATGTCTATTCAATGCTTTTCTCATTTAACACAATAATGACTTTAAATGATCTTTTGGGGGGTAAATTATCAGCCATACTTGATGTGTAATTAATTTATTAATCGGTATACCATGTAATTAATTAGATGAAAAATTGCAATCGCTTGACAGAAAAAAAAACAATTTACATTTACAAACATAAACGCCTTGAATTCTTCAGATGCTGCTCTAGTGATGAATGGGGTGTCGGTGAATCATTTCGACAGAGTCTTTTTCCACAAAAGGTCACTTATCTGACACGTTACAGTGCCATTTGCATTTCCGCATGTGTTTATTGACCTCTGCGTTGAGCGTTTACCATTAATGCCTTTCTGGCTGTGATGTGTTCACTCAGCAAATGCTGCGGTGCTCAATTAACACAGATCTCTAATTGCACCTCTATTTTTGCGTTATTATGCTTCCAATGGAGAATAGCAAGCGAGCGAGCCACCGGCCGGCCTAATTTTGCTTCCATAATGAGGAATTAAAGTGAAACAGCCGTACAAATGATGATACAACTCGTGCCCAACAGTGCTTCGACGCTCATCAATTTTCCTTCATTCCCGTATCATTCCCGCTCCGAATGTAATGGCTAACAAGAACAAAAGCCTCCCGTGCTCGTGTCCACACACATTTTGGGGAAATAAGCCCAATCGGGTGCGAGGGAGAATTATTTTTCTTTATTAAGTGACCCGTGTCCCCGGAGATACAAAAGAAAGCAAACAATTAATCTTTTCCTATTGGTTGGGTGCAAACGGGCTCTGGCTGGGATGAAGGCGCTCCGTACCTGTGGCAGAGAGGGGTAATTAGGCCTGGCCTGGGGAATAAATGGATTCCAGCTTCAAGTGTGCTGAGCTTTCAGGCCGTGACAGCGCTCTCGCCCCCCCCTGAACAACATCTCCGCTGGAACCATCACCTATGACCAAAAACAGCAGAATAATTAACAAGATCCAATGTATTAATTGCTGCGAGCCATTAAAAATGGCTAGAGAAAGTGCATTAATTGCTGTTCCTAACAAAGTGTTTAATCAAATTAAGGCAGAGCGTTCTGTTCACAGTTGGCTAAGCAGGAAAAGCTTCTGCCAGCCTGTAAAAAAACAACCAACAATATCAATAACGCTCGGAGCGGAGAGAATAAGGCTGCTTTGTTTGAAGTTTAACTGCACTTACACCAGCGATCAGTGCAAATGAACGAACGAACTGATTCAGTAGGAATCTCAAACAGGCATGCAGATTTATCTGCAGTTATTGGACTATATTAGTGATTTTATGCACCATATATGTGACCCTGGATCACAAAACCAGTCATAATCTGAATAAATCATCTCTCCATTGATGTATGGTTTGTTATGATCGGACAATATTTGTCTGAGATACAACTATTTGAAAATCTGGAATCTGAGGGAGCAAAAAAATCTAAATATTGAGAAAATCTCCTTTAAAGTTGTTCAAATGAAGTTCTTAGCAATGCATATTACTAATCAAAAATTAAGTTTTGATATATTTGCAATGTATTGCAATACAATGTATTGTTGTCTATTGCTACAAATATACCTGAGCTACTGATGACTGCTTTTGTGCTGCAGGGTCACATATGTATCAGCATCAGTCAATATTTATTTAGGATTTAACACCATCAGCAGCAATGGCTATCTATATTCATGGCAATATCAAGTGTTTAAATTTTACAAAACAATTATGATTACAATATAATTTCAATATATTGTTTACAGTAACAATTTTGTCTTAAAAACAAATCAACATACAAAATTATACATATATACTTAAAACAACATTAGTAATGATAACAATTATAGAACCTTTCAATTTAATGATAAAAAAAAAAAAAATCCTATTATGCTAGTATTAATCAAAATTAAATGCATATTGAGTGATGTTGGATATTTAATTTGTACAAGCTAATTTCTAAAATTTTTGCATTTAGATTACATTTTCTGTCATCTAACACTCACTTAAAGATAAAAACACTAATAATTTAGAAACACTGTTAAAATGAATATTGAGCAAGTCTCAAAATGAATATCCATTTTTCATTCTGTACATTATGTCAGAATTTCAGCTTTTAGTGTTTTAGTTTTAATACATCTGTGCAACATAATACAGAATTTTAATACACGAAAAGCATGCAAATAATTACAGAATGTTTACAGTTCATATCATGTTTTTATTTGTATTGTGCATTAAATGCATTTCTTTTTGAGGAATGCATGTTCGCAAATCTCTTTTGTTGTCTTGTTGTAAAGTGCTTTTAGATGCAACTTTTAAAGCTATAGAAAATAAAGTTTTATTCTGATATAATAATATAATATATAGTCTAATTTGACCTGGTTTTGTCACTTCGGCTCTGAGCGACTCCCGGCTCGAGGTGTTTCCACTCTTCTCACGCTTTGTCTTGTCAAGATATAAATACTATTCAATTTAAAAATAAAAACGTCTGTAATCCGGCTCTAACTCATCGCCTCATGTCAGAGCACAGCTGTGCTAGTTTATGCATAATTTAATAATTCACAAACATTTACATGACCTTTGAGGTGTGTCTGAACTTCTATGCCATTTCTCAAATTATCATTTCCATAATCTGTCCTACATTATGACTTTTAGTTTAGACATGTCGATTACTTATTGATATACTTAAACTTGACTTTTTTTGTATTATATTTATTTATGCACCTAATACTGAATGTTTAATCACGGTTTACTGGTTAACAGACTGGTTACTAGTTACTCTCTAACTACTGTAGCATCCACCGGCATTATAATGAGGAACGGTTTCTCATATAAACACTACGGCAAACTTGCTCCTATAGCAAAGAATATGTTTTAATTCATAAAATATCATAATACAAACACAGCTGTTAATTTACATATAAGATCATGCTTTAATAATATAATTTAATGAGCTGATGTGATCAAACCACCAGTTTATCTGATCCTCAGTTCTCTTTTATCCAGATTATTTTTTAAATATATTTTTTATGTAAAATATTTTTATTTTTCTGTTTTCTACTTTTCCAGATCTTTTCAGATTAATACATTTTTACTCAAAATACAAACATCGTAATGATCTATAACTTCATGAAGAGCTGGTGTTTTCATAATGCAAGAACATTATTAATTGTTCAAACCATCAGTTTATTAGATACTTAATTCTCAATTTTTTTCAGATTATTTTCTTCCATATTTTCTTTGTTTCCCTTTTGTCCAGATTATATTTTTCTGTTTTCTACTTGATTTTGTTCAGATTATTAATTTTTTTTTAAAGTTTAACTTTAATAAAATACAAACAGCTATTAATTTATAGAAATGATCATATAGTAATGTAAATAACTGCTGTGTTTAAAACCATCAGTTTATTACATACTCAGTTCTCTTTTATTGTTTTCTACTTTTTCAGATTTTTTTCAGATCAATGCATTTTTTACACATAGTTTTATTCTGATCAAAATACTATTTATTTGTAACTACTTACAGATTTATGATCATATGTGATCTATAACTTCATGAAGAACTGATGTGTTCGTAATACTAGGACATTATTAGTTTATCATGAATTAAAATACTGAATAACAGTCATTTATTGGCCGTAACACAGAAAGTTTCTCTGTTTGGACTCCAGTCACACAGAGCAGAAGATCAGCTGACACAAATAGTCACGTCACAGAAGTTTGCTGTGTGTTTATGTAGATGATTGTGTTGATGACCGCTGACAGATAACAGAGCGCTTCTCGCTGTCCTACATTCCTGGGTCGGTTCTCCTAAAAACCTGCGCACTCAGGAGAGAGCAAGAGGAGAGCGGCGAGCAGTGATGGATTCCAGTTATTAGCAGATCAAAAAGATGGATGGCGTCCTGCTCCACCCAATCAACATCATCATCCAGATCTATTTAAAGATAGCGCTTGTGCTAATCAACTTATTTAAGCTGCTGATAATATCAGAGGCAGAATAATCTGCCGTTCTGTGCCACATCCCGGCGCCGATCGATAAAATCACTTGAGCCGGCGCAAAGCCAGGTAAGTAACGACTCTCCCAGTCATTAATATTATTTAACACTCTTCAGAGCGCACTTAATGAAGAAGAAAAACTAGAAGAAAGCTCACCGCTAGCACGGGCCGTTACGACGCTCACTCAGCGATCACACGCCGTCTCGACGTACAGCTGATCTTATTCACTGTAAAACAAACACAAGTGCAGTTCAGAATCTCCAACACATCAGATGATTATTATACCAATCCGCTGCTTATATTCGGTGCAAAAAATGACACAGAAACATTATTTGGGAAAAAAAATAATAAAAATCAAGCACACAAACAAAAAAAACACAAATGAAAATTAGAAAAATAAATCTGAAAAAAAAAAAAAGTTAAAAACTGATGGTTTGAACAAGTAATAATTTTGTGGCATCATGTACACATTGGTTCTTCATTAAATGATTAAATTAATAGGTGTGTTTATATTTTGATTAGAGTAAAGTTTTGTAATAAAGTAATTAATACATTCAAATTCTGGGGGAATAGAAAAAATATAATCTGGAAAAAAATCTGAAAAAACACACAAAATCTAAATAGCTGTGCTTGTATTTCAATTAAAGTAAAACATTGTGTAAAAACGTAATGAATTAGTTAATAATAAATTTAAATAAAAATATACGATCTGGATTTTTTGCTATTTTTAAAATGAAAAATCTCTATAAAAAATTATAATTAATCGTTAAAAAAAACTGAAAAAAGGGAACTGAGTATCTAATAGACTGAATGTTCTTGGATTATAAACATTAGTTCTTCACTAAATTACTGTGCAATCATATCTGTTCATTAAAAGCTGCATTTGCATCAATACTTTATATAAAAAATTAATTAATGAATTTATTCATAATCATATCTTGTAAATAAATCAGAAAAATGACTCGAAACTAAAGCTGATTAGCCAATAAACGCTAGAGAAACACACACCTGTTCCACTCAACACTGTTTTCAAAGACTTATTGAGCAGTTAACTGAGACAGACTGCACAGAAACATCATACAGTATGTGCAATACTTCACAGGAAGAATTTATAAAAGCTAAAGTGTGTTTTCAGGGCAGCACTTCCTGCGCTCGCAGGCTCTGGACAGGAAGCATTAAGAACAGCTGGAGCTGAATGAAGACAAACTGAAGACAAGCCTGTTTTCCAGGAGAGCTGGAGCTGCTTACAAGATAAATACAGCGAGGGCGACCTTCCTCAGGTGAAACATCGTTACACATTTACACTGCCAGTGTTTGCATTTACAAAAACACGCACTCTTTTATTCTGCCTGGATAAAGGCAAAGGAAGTGAAAAATACTGCAGCTGTGACCTCTGACCCCGGAGCTGCATTACACCAGCTACAGCACATACAGACCATCACTCACTGTCACTGAGCTCCAGCCTGCTGTTAAAGTGTAAAACAACACAAAAAATCAAATGATAAATGATGTTTTGAATGGGATTGAAGTTGCATGTAACTGGTAAAGTATAAAACACTTGTAGCACAGCGATTGATTGACAGGCGAGTAGGCGGGCCTTCACTGCTACATGAAAATGGTGTTTTATATGAAAAAATTAATAAATAAATGAAAAATGTAATTGCGACTTTTTTTCCTCATTGTTCTGAGAAATAAAGTCAAAATTTCAAATATTTTAACTTGCAACTGACCCGCCCTCCTTAGTTACTGTTGCTATGTCTGAAAAGCCATGCTGTTCTCACGCCACACATCATGTTCTCATGCAGAGAAAAATACATCACAGAGCAAAGAGCAAACTGACAACGTGCCGACAAACAAAACAGCATAAAAATAGCACAAAATAAACATGAATGAACATCAGAAGGCATCTTGTTTCAACTGCGGAAAGATGTAAATATACAGCATTTTTCAAGTTCAAGTCTGACGTTAATTTACTCTCCTGTCTGGATTGTTTATCAGACAGAATGTCAGATTCGATGATATGATTGGTCAGATCTCCTGTCAATCAAACTCTCAGTGAAGGGTGAATTGCGAGAAAAGACAATTATGTGATAAAAAAGTCACAATTGCCTTTTTATTTATTGTTTAATACCGTGGTGGAAAAAAAGAGAATTCCAAAATATAAATTCAGAATTTCTTAAAATAGATAGTTAGTGTGTTTACATTAGTTACATTAGTTTACATAGTGTGTTAGTTGCATTTACATTTTTAAACTCACAATTCAGACTTTTTTTCTCACAATTCTGGGAAAGACGACAGACTTTGGAGAAAGGTTGCAATTACTTTTTTTTTTTTTTTTGGCAGAAACAAGCTTCCAGGTTTCCAGATCCCATAAAAAAAATTGTTGCTTGAAATAACAAATGTTAGCTTAAATAAAACAAAATATAAAAAACATTGAACTTATTATATTTTAGCTAATTGCAAAGGAAACAATTTTGTTGCTTGAAATAAAATAAATGTTAGCTTAAATAAAATTAAATAAACTTATTATATTTTAGCTATTTGCCAAGGCAATAATTCGCTCTTTTTTTTTGCTGTTTAAATAGTAAAAAAAATAAAAATTAAACTAAAACTAAAATTATAACAATAAAACTATAGACATATTAAAAAAAAAATAATAATAAACCTCTAAAATGACAAAAACACAATAAAATTACTAAAACTTCAACTAAAATTACAGAAACTTCAACAAAAACAGAAAATCTCATTTAATATATTTACTAAAACAACACTACCCAGAACATCGGTGGGTTTGCACAAGAACGCACCACACACACGTTCTCCAGAAAATGTCAAAATCATGTTTGAATGCTGTAATTGTGTGTTTTTCTGGGTGCAACAGTACAAGCAATTACAGCGGCGCACATAAAGCCAGCATCCGTCCGTCTGTGACGCCGATCGTCCCGCAGCGAGACTGAGGTCAACACCAGGTGCACCGGCCACCCTAATTACAACCAAAACACATGCGGCGGGGGTGTCCCGGGGTCAGAGGTCAGAGGTGGAGCGGTGGGGGAGGGGAACGGCTCACTGCATCTGAAACAGCATACAGTTTTTCTTAAATCCACTCAATACATATGAACACATGATGAGAGACGAAACCCTCGTCCTCGTAATCCGTGACACGTGGAATTAAACCGATGTGATTATTCGTTTGCAATCCCCGCCGACCTTGTTTTTAAAACAGAAACAGGTCTTCCTCTAGTTCAACAACTTTACCTGTTTACGGCTCCTGTAAAACAGAGCTGCTAAATTACTCATCGGCCCTCTGGAGGCAGACGAGTCCAAACAAAGCAGAGTTTTTCGTCCGGAGTCTAAAAATAAGCCGATGCTAAAGGTTTCCTGCAGCTCGCAGCCCCGCGGCCCTTAACCTTTCCCAAAGTTGTAGATGAAATGTCAGCTGGAGACCCTCAGGTATAAGTTAGCCGGCTAACCAGACAGCAGCACCATATGAATCACTGTCATTCTAAATGTAGAATCAGCAATTCTAGAGCCGTCCTATCTGGAAACGTTACGGCGAGGAAGAGGCGCTCCAGGAGCTCTGCTATTGATTTTTCTCCCAAACAAAGAGACTTTTGCGAATACATGATACATCATAATCATGTAATTTGTACCTTTGCGTCAAGCGGGGAAAGACGTGGATCTGTACCTAAACCTGAGCGGATGCTTTGGGTCGGATTTTACTGACAGGAACTGAACAAACGTCAGAAGTTTGGAAGAAACTTCAGGAGAGAAGAATAACTGCGAAGCTTCATATGATGACAAAACTCACATTTCTCTCTGGAATATGTGATTGTGATAGCTTAAATATATGTGTATAATGACTGTAAACATGTTTCAGGCACAAAAATTCTCTCAAATCAATATTTCATGTAAGGGATGCACGACAAAAATTTTAATATTATTATCATTGAATGATGTTTATACCATTGTTTGAAGCAACTGCATGCCATATTTTTTATATGAAAATAAGCTGAAAACACTCTAACTAAAGAACTTTTATTGCTTTTCTATAGTATTAAGCATCAAATGTGAACTATACATTGGATTGGTTTCTTCTTTATAATACCATGCGTATTTTTCCTTTTTTTATTTAATGTTATACTAAAACTAAAATTATCACAATGGAAAAAAACCTTAAGATAAACTGTAGAAAGAAAAAACAAGCATGCAGAATAACATGAGTTGACTGAATGATTAATTGCTGCTTTGAACAATTATGTAATTGTGACATCCGTACTTGTAATCACAATTAAAAACTTGATTAATTGTGCTGTCCATTTCACACTACAAGCAAATAGACATTAACCAATTTTTTACTATTTCTATAATTACTATTTAGTCTAACTTTTTTATATCTGTTATTTGAACTAACGTATATCACCATACTTACCCAATTAATTAATCACAGTACATTACAAGCTTTCTGAAATTTTTAAATATGCACATAAGGGCATGGTCTAATTAAATATGCACTAATCTGCATAAATTTCCGGAACATCGGATAAATCCAGATTCATAAATTCTTCTTTTTATCACTCCATAAATCAGAAAATACTGCCAACAGACAGAAAATAAAATTTTCTTAAAAATTTTCACCATGATTTTAGGAGTGAAATGTTGTGAATGAAATATGAACAAACCTTAAGAATATAGAGAGGAATAAAACTGTAAAGTTTGGTGTTTGTAAGAGAAAAAAATCTTTAAAGATATGGATTGCGATTGAAATCTACAGACGCAAATAAATTCTTTACACTAGGAAGAAGGAATTAATACCAGAATTGACCAGTGCATGAAATTAATTTTCTAGAACTGCAGTTATGAAGTAATTCCAGGTTGAAAACACAAGTTCAAATTTCTTCTTTTAAAAGTCTAAGAAACACACGGCAATGTCAGCTTGGGCTGTTTAGATTAAACATTCAGATTTCCAGCTCTGGATGTGCATTAATTGTCACTAATGAAGATATTCTGCCGTCTCCAGACTGAAGAGCTCAGATGCTCGTGTGTGTTTGTGCATCAGTATCAGCGATGCTCGTTCTATCTCTCTCTCTGTGTTTTCCCAGCATCCTCGGTGCCACGCTGCATCACACCCAGTTTGCCTCGCTGTTCCCGGACAGTCCAAAACACTTTTCCTGATCTCGTTCATCTTGATGGATTGTCAATATATGGATCGTCCCGCTCTCTAATTCAGTGAAAAAATCTAGTTTTCCATTAGTCTCTGCCTTTCTAATTTTCACTGCTGGTTTGCCACGTGTAATTATTAAAGGCAGATTCAAGAAAGCAATTACTGAACCACGGTTTGTATCTTTGAAATCTTAATAAGCAGAAGAAGTTGTGCTGGGAGAGCAGATACAGCTCAGAAAGACTCTGTAGAAGAGAGACTTAAATAAAAAACACAGTGAAGCTTATGAAGCAGCCGAACGAAACAGAATAAAATATTGCATTCCTTGCAAATGTGAAGAATTACTTCAGTCCCTTTCAAATTATGACTTTCCCTAATGTTAATAATCAATATCTGTTTAGCATACGTGAGCACTTTTGTGTCATTGACGGCAGAACGGTGTCAATAAAGGAGTTTAACGAACAGGTCAAAGGTTAACAGAGCATCATGGCCATTGTAATATAATCTTTTGTAATATCTTTGAATAGTTTGTGTCCTCCAGCGGAGCCTGTAATAGACACCTTATGTTTAACATGAAAGCGGCTGCTTGCTTCAGATTTCATTTGCTTCCAGTTATTTTAGCTGTGCAAAAACAGTCTGTTATGCTGCTTTATATTGCAAACAGGAGTATTTTTATATATTGTCATAATATAAACAAACTGGCATAAATAGTGTAGTAAATTTGTAGCGTAAATAGTTTTAGCATTTACTGAACTTTGATATTCATCTAATTATTTACCAAAGGTGCCTAATGAAACAGAAATCTTGCACATTTATAGAAAATAGCTTACTTAAGCGTTCAAAATAAGGTGGATGCATGATTAAAAAATTTATTTAACAGCTTTCGCTGCAAAAAATGAATTTTCGTAATCAATATTTTTTGTCTTGTTTTTCAATACAAATATCTAAACATTCTTAAATCAAGATACATTTACTGGAAAGCCAAATGACTTAAGATATGAAGTCTTGTTTTCTAAGAAATGCAAAAATAAGTTAGTTTATGCACAAGTATCTGCCAATGGGGCAAGAAAAATAATCTTGTTTAGCCTTTGAATTTAGATAATTTTTCTTGCCCCATTGGCAGATACTTGTGCTTGTTTTAAGCAAAAAATACCACAATTTTTATTTTATTTTTACAGAAAACAAGACATAATCCTGATTCAATGTTTAGATATTTATACTAGAAAACAAGACAAAAACACTAAGTAAGAGAATAATTTTTTCTGATCCCATTGGCAGATATTTGTTATTGTTTTCAGTATAAACGCACTTATTTTTAATGCATTTCTTAGAAAACAAGACTTCATATCATAAGTCATTTTGCCTTTCTAGTAAATGTATCTTGATTTAAGAATGTTTAGATATTTGTATTGCAAAACCAGACAGAAATACTGAGGAAGAAAATGATTTCTGCATTTATAAATGTACATGCACATGCTGAAATATTAGTGAAACAGAATAGTCTATTATCCATCATCAGGGCTGAACCGACGAGACAGCGCAAACGCTCCTGTGATGGAGTTCATCTGTAAATGGATTCATCAGCCTGGTTAAAACCATGCAACTTTAAATGGCACGACGCCACCGGAATAACAGCAGCGCTATCGCATCGAACCGGCCATCATCTGTTTTATTGCTGATGGGCTTTTTCTCTCGTTCGTAATATAGCAAAGGGAAACTGTCAGGCTAGTTTCTGACACGCATTTACATTCTCCAATGACAAGTGACACCAGCAAAAGGCCACAGAAAACTGTTTATTGATCAGTGTAAAACTATTCAATGGAGCAGATAAGGTTATAGCTAAAAGAGGCCGGGCGCCTTAAAGAACACGACTTCATTACATCAGCTGTATTTCTGTGGCGTTAAAGACCCGCTGATTGGTTGGTAAAGATGTTGATGGGTCCGGGCCTGCCGCTCATAGCGCCTATTAACTTCTCGTCGCGGTCGTTCATAATCTGTTGCATACTAAACGCAGAGCGTGTCACGGAGCATTTACGGGGTGAGGGATTGGAGAACGGCCAGCTAATGAAATGGGAAGAACTCACGGCCAAAGTCATTTGACACTGCCAGCGGCCCGCGTCTCACAATTAAATTAATTCCCACAGCATTCTGACCTTTAGCACAACACAACAAAAGAAACAGCCAGGAATCTCTCATCAGCTGTTGAATCAAAGCAAAAGCACTTTACACGTCCATAAATTAAACTCCAGATCAAAGCAGTGAAAATAGCAAACGAGCTGTTTTATGCAGAGCAGCTGCAAAAAATTATTCTCTTACTTAGTGTTTTTGTCTTGTTTTCTAGAATAAATATCTAAACATTCTTGAATCAAGATGCATTTACTGTACATGTAAAATTATTTAAGATATTATGTCTTGTTTTCTGTAAAAAATAAATAAATAAAAAAAATAATAATAATAATAATAAATATAAATATATATATATATATATATATATATATATATATATATATATAAATGTGTTAGTGTTTCCTTAAAAGAAGCAAAAGTATCTGCCAGTGGGGCAAGAAAAATTATCTTGTTTAGCCTTTGAATTAAGATTATTTTTCTTACTCCATTGGCAGATATTTCTGCTCGTTTTTGTAAATTTTTTAGAAAACAATACTTAATATCTTAACCCTGGACCACAAAACCAATCATAAGGATACATTTTTTGGAAATTTAGATTTATACATCCCCTGAAAGCTGAATAAATGTTTTGTATGGTTTGTTAGGACAGAACAATATTTGTCTGAGATACAACTATTAGAAAATCTGGAATCTGAGGGAGCAAAAAAATCTAAATACTGAGAAAATCACCTTTAAAGTTGTTCAAATGAAGTTCTTAGCAATGCATATTACTAATCAAAAATTAAGTTTTGATATATTTACAGTAGGAAATTTACTAAATATCTTCATGGAACATGATCTTAATATCCTAATGATTTTTGTCATAAAAGAGAAATGTATAATTTTGATCCATACAATGTATTGTTGGCTATTGATATAAATATACCTGTGCTACTGATGACTGCTTTTGTGCTGCAGGGACACATTTTACTTAACAAGTAACTGCATCTTGCATCTTAGATATTTATACTAGAAAACAAGACAAAAATACTAAGAAATTATTTTTTGCAGTGGACTTCCTTCAACAGCATGCACTGGATATCATATTCATTGTGTTTGACTGGAAAATATATGAAATGCATCTGAAAAGCTAGATGCCATAAACATCAGGTGACAGCGGCTGTCAGAGTTCATTAAACGCTCGTCACAAATGATAATGCAGTGCGCACGAGTCAGCAGCCTTGTGTGTGGCTGGAGATTCATTGACGAATGTCACATCGCCAATAGATTTATGTATGCAAATGAGCAGTCAATACTTCCACCGGCGCCGAAATGTACTGAAACGCTTGCCGTCTACGTTGGCAGTCAAATAAAATCAAGAAAAACGAGCCGGATCTGATGAACTAGATTCTTCTGAATGGAAAACACTGCGCTGTTTTTCTTTCATTCCAGTAAAGCTCGTCTGACGTCTCGTATCGTGAGCGTTTATGAGCGTCCCATGCTCATATTCTCTGAATTTGCTTAAAGGGTCTCGTGGGAGTTCACGAATTCAAAGCAAAGGTTGCAGTTTGAGTTTAATCATTAGGCCTCAGACAGAAAGTCAATTAGTGGAGATCGATATTTTTAAGAAACATTGAAATCAGGCGAGGGCACGACTGCCTCTATTAAAGAGCGCTAATGCATGCAAATACACAATTAACAGAGCAGGGGAAGCACAGAAAACACATGAAACCGGTGATCTGCTCCACGTCTGATCACATGAATAATAACACGATTGTCGTCAGTAGAGCTGCTTAAAGCTGAATTGAACTTGTTTCATAATGGATGAACTTTATACTGTTATTGAACTGAATCGAATCAACACTGAATTGAGCTGAATATTGTCTTATTAGAGCTGCTTTAGAATAGAGCGCAACAGTCTGTTCCGGAAGTAAAAACCCCATTCATTTTCTCCATAGGAAACTGATTTTTAACCATAATTTATAAACCTTTACAGACAGAACAGCCCGATCTCACGGCAATTCGTACATATTTTACGAGGTGGCTAATTTGTACGAATTCATACGACCTCACTCATACAAATTCATACGATTCTTGCTAAATCGTACGTATTTTACAAGTTGCCAATTCGTATGAGTTTGTACGAATGACCTACACCTAACCCCGCCCCCAAACCTACCCGGGTTTAGACAAATCGTACGAGTGAGGTCATACGAATTAGCCACCTCGTAAAATACATTTGAATTAGTCGTGAGATAGCGTTAGACAGACCGAAGTTGTTAACTGGTCATATATGATTCTGCTGAAGCTGTTAGCCAGCATTTTTTCAACTTAAATTTAAAATAATTGTTTAACAGTGAAATTTGTGGTGAAAAGCTACATTACCCATGATGCCGTGCAGCAAATTCCACCATTAACCACCGCAAATGATATAATCAGGTTGACCTCCACACACTCACAAAAAGCTTAATATACTACATCTTGGTTTGATCGTGTTTTTTATTTAATATTTTGTAATTTTAGGGGATTTTATTGTACTAAATTAGATTTATGGAAAAGCTATGATACATTTATTATATCTTGAATGCTTTGGAGCACAGAATTAAGTTTGATTTCTTCTTAAAGAAGTCACTTGGTAGATTATTGCTGAAGAGTAAAAAATAAGTTTATTATTATTATTATTATAAAAAAATGCATATAAAAACGATTATTACATTTTCTATGCACTTAAATTTTAATACACTCTCCAAAACATGTTTTAATCTAAAGCTCGAGAGATAATCGACTGAGAAAATCAAAGTTTCCAATGCAATCATTTATGACCGCAAACAGTGCAAGAGAGACTATTTTATCACCTTGTTAAATCACATCCACGATTTTTTCTTCTGTTCACATAGCAAGTGCCAAACCACTTTCATACCATTCCAATTAAGTAGAAAATTAAAAAAATTAAATTTTGGGGGTTAAAAATGACTGCAGCACCAGAGGTAATTTGCAATGCTTCATTGTAGTTCTTTCCCTCAAGTACACAGTCTTGTACCTTTGTGCTTTTGTCCAATTTTTGCTTCGTAGCTGGTTGGTTTGGTTCACGGCTTATAATGCCTGAACCAAGACTTTTTAATAATCCCTATGGGAAAAATGAATGGAAAAAATGCATCAGGAACCAACAGCACTGAAAAATGGACGTTCACTAATACACTGAAATTTGGATTTGTTTCATATTTAAAGAAGTTTCCATCATCAATTCTGTTATTTTCCTGTTTATTAATGTGAAGCTGCTTTGGAACAATCTGTACTGCATAAAGCACTATGTGACTTGAGTTGATTTGTACAGCTGTTTAGCCATGACCTCTCATTTTCAATGCACTTTAATAGTCACCCGTGTTTATCCACATCGAATGCAACACACTCTACATCTGATACGCTGGAGTTTCATCAGCTCTGACCCTCACGAGAGCGAAACGAACACACACACACACACACACACACACACACACACACACACACAAAGCTCCGGCCACAGAAATCATTTCTCTTACCTGCTGAAAATGAGCAGGCTTTGGATTATAAAGAACTTCACAAACAGATAAGAGAAATGAATTAACACCGGCCTTATCGTGCCGCTTGCCAACATGACGGTGAACTTCAAATTTGCCAAATCAGGAAACATGCATGCGGAGCGATTCCTCAAAAACCGTGTTTCTTTGAGGACAAAAAACTGAATTTTAACTGAAGTAGTGATCACAGTCACGGTTAATTAATATCAAATCATGGAGAGATAAAACCTTGTGAATTATATCTGTAACAGCGGAAATAAATAAACAGAGAGGAAATATAAAATGGATATATTTCATTTGCAGTTATTACAGAACTATGAGACCAAAGAGATGTTTCACCCACAGAGAACTAATGATTCACATTTGCAAGCAGATGATATAGTTTGTGCGGCTGGCAGCAGCGTTCATGACAAACTGATGCAATTTCAGCGGTGTCGCGAGAGCGGCCTGATATTTGTCTCGTTCTGGTTCCTCCGAGCTCCAGATTTGAATCGCAGGGGTCCAGAGGCCCTTCTCCTGACAGGACACAAATAATTACAGGCCGCTCTCTTCATTGGCTCTTATATTGCTCCTCTTATCTGAAGGCCTGCGGTGCGTTTGATCAAGTAAGGTCACTGTATTCTGACCATAACACCACATAACACTGCTATTTGGAGATACGATAAATAAAAGCCAGACAACGTTTTATCAGTTGTGTTATAGGTTATGTGTGTGTGTTTCAGAAAGTATTTTCACTAAATGTGTTTTTGCTACAAGTCCGATTGAATTTCCAGGTTCTCTTCCAATGCAGATGATTATTAAGAGTCGTTTGGTCTGAATGTAATTGTGATTTAAATATGCAGTACATCACACATGCAGTACTTCAGTGCTCCTGCAGATTTACTTAAAGAGCTCTAATTATCTGTCATTAGAGAAATTCCTAAATTAATGTTGCCCCAGCTAAGAGTTTTTGGTTCGCAGAATGTTATGGGAGCGTTAGTTTATGATTCCCACAACAAAGATCCTAACATTGGTTAGCCTGGAGAGTTTTCTTTACATAAAGACACTCCTGTAGGACTGGAGAACGTTCCCTTAACGTCATCAAGAACTAATGTTTTCACTATGTTCTGAACATTCTACAGAGAACGTTCCCAGAAAGTTCTTATTCGGTTCCCCAAAAACAACCAAATGAGAAGATTCTGTTTACTGGATTTTTGACTGTCTCATGTATTTTGATATTTCATATTAAAAGGGGGTTTACATGCATGTGTCAGTCATTTTTTTAACAAAAACTAACATTAGCTTTTCTAATCTTTTTGTATACTTTGTTTATTATATAATTTAGCTGCGTTAAGCTAACTGAGGCTTGTGTATCATGCTCTTTTGTTGATTTTGATTGCTTCTACTGGATAAAAGCATCTGCTAAATGACTAAACATAAATGTACTCTCCTTGCACACACTCACAAAATATCCACATTTGTTTTCATTGACAAAACAATAAGTTTATCAACAATTATGATTAGTTTTTTCAAGCTCAGCCCCAGAAGAATAGTGTAAGAATCCTAGCAAACACGCTGACAGCTGCAATGTACTGGCTTTATATTACCATCAAATACACTTTATCTCCAGCAGTTTGGCTAACTGTACCACAATAATTTAGTAAAAATGATCTTTCTGTCACCCTCAGTCCAAACCAGTATTATAATGTTCTTAATAAAGGACAAAGCATCTGAGAAACTTGATAAAAGCAGTTCATGTGACTCGTACTACATTCCGAGTCTCTACATCAACATTTCATCAAATAAGCCATCTTTCTGTCATTAATGACTCACCCTGGTGTCTTCCAAACCTGTCCTTTGACGGTAAAAACATAAACACGAGAGATTTCTTACAATATTCGGTGCTCCACAGAAGAAACTCGTTCTTGAGTGACGCACAGATCCGTTATTCCTCAAAATCTTCCCGCCGAAATTTTTAAATAATCCGAAGCACAAACAACTGAATTAGCCAATCAAATACGAGCCTGGTCTGCGTTTCCACCTTCTCCTTATATGGTGTCTATGCTCGGCGTTTTCCGGTTACATGCAAATGAAGTGGTTTGGGTGTTTATCATTATTTAAAAGATGATTTTCGGTCAAGTGTATTATAATTATTTACAAAAATCCTTTAATAAAGTTGTTACTGTATGATTCACGCAAACAGTCAAATGACCCAAAAGAACAAAAGTGCTCCTTAGCGATTAAAAAAAATTGCACACAATGAATTACATAAATTACCATTAATTATTCTTTATGTGAGTTTTACATAATTTCATAACCTACAGAATCAGACACACATAAAAACATTCCCAGCCTTAAATTACCCTATATATATATACACACACACACACACACATATACATATATATATATATATATATATATATATATATATATATATATTTATTTATTTATATGGATTGACTAGAGATCAAAACTAGATTTATAATTATTTAATAATGATTAATTTTTATATATATTGTAAAACTGTATTTATATATATATATATTACATTGTAAAGTATGTTCCTTGCTGATTTTATTATTCAAATGCATTATATGTTCACAAGTGTTATAGACAAGTCATTTTTTCCTTCAAATGTGACGTGAATATTGTGAATATTTATTTATATTTACAAAAAAAAAAGACCAGAAATATATTGGTGGAAAATATATTTACGTATTGTTAAACATTCTTTAGCAAATATATTTTGTCCATGTTTTTTGTATATAATTAAAAATATTTTTTAAATATATATTTGTGGATATTCCCCTCAAAATGATGCAAAAATGTCTCATTCTCATTACTATGATGTGAAAAGGGTATTATTTACTTCAAAAGTATTGGCAGGATTTGTTTCACTGCTTTTGTGAATTTAAATGAGAACTTTTTAATACAGTAACTTGACTGCAAAATCACAGAAATATGACTATATCACAATAATCTGAATCTAACAAGAATCACCAAACAGAACATGAAGAACTACGTAAATCACAGTCATAACAATATAAACATATTTACCTTCATCTCACTGCAGGACTATATGAACATGTGAATGTAATGTTCAGTAATGTGAAACACACCTTAAAGATCCTAAAACTAAGACTCATTTTCTTCGGAAGCAGCCCCAGACAGACAGACAGAGACTCACCTGCACTATTAGAAACACCTGCAGGTGAAGCATCAGCCATTCAGATGAGAAACGCCATCAGAGGCACTTCTGCAGATCTACAGAAGCACACGACAGCCTTCATCATGAAGCAGCTCCTAATGCGACGGCTGCTATGACAGCTTGCCAATACAACGGGACAGAGGCGAGGACGGGCCCAAGCTTTTTGACGTATATGCAGAGCGCTGAAATGCTCGGCGGGGCCTGTCAAGAACACGCTTTCTTTTATTTCTCTGTTTAAGCAGCGATGTGACAGATGTTCATCTGCTCGCTCTCTCTCTCTGAAAAACTACAAACTAAATGCACAGATCTATAGAGGCAGAGCTTCTGAAAGAGATGAAGAACACATTCACAGATCTCCAGGACTTCTCCAGGGGTTTGTTTTTACTTTAGAACAGAACTAGAAAAACATATTTTAACTTTATCAACTTTTTACAAAAATGCATGGTTGAAATCGAAGTTGCAAACCTTGTTTTGATGAGTTCTGTTGACAATGCAATTACATGAACTTAATATTGCATGCAAATTTATTCATTTATTAAATATGTTACAGTAAGTTAATAAATTGTCTTTATAAGTGCATTTCTAATTCCCATTATGCTTTAGAATTGGATGAGGAGGATAAATATTGAATTCATGTTGTTTTTAGTTATTTAGTAAATGGAGAGACTTGTGACTGTTTGTTTATTTTTTTTCGTTTAAATGTTTAAGTTTATGTGATTATCATTGTGCTAAAAAGTAGAGCTTATAATTAATTACTAGTAATTACATCAGTGTAATTAGATTACTGTACTCATTACTATCTCTGAAAAGCATTGCATTACTTATAATTACTTTCTAAATCCCATATCAGCCTCAACCAACAATACAAGAATAGCTTTTATTTCTGTCAAATAAAATAAAACTGCACAAGCTGTTCTTGAAGTATTTAAATGGACAAGGTTGCATTTTAATTTTGAATAAATTGATCATGATGTTAAATCCACTATGGTTTTATATAGAATTTTTAGCTTATGTGTTATTTAATGCAATTACATCAGAAATAACTAAATAAATTACAGAATAATTAAGAGTAATCATTTACTTTGACAGAAACTTGATTAATTGGTAATGCATTACTACCAACCACTGCTGGCGAAACTGCAATCTGCATTAACCATATAAGCTCAAATTTATGCAAAATAATTAATAAATTATAGCAATTTTAATTCCAGGGCCACCATTCAATTGTTGAAAAATTAGTTATATTAATATTTTTTGAGTCATCAATTTAAAATTTCTGTTTCTATAACAAAATATTAAGTTCTTCTAACTAAGTGTAGTTTGCTGGTTAAACAATTTTATTAGAAATCATCATAAATCATCATAACATCATAAAAGATTAATGCAAACTGTTACATTATTATGTGTTTATTTATTTTTTGAGCAACACCTTTTGTTTCTAGCGTGCAGAAACTACAAGCCAAAACATGAAGTCGAGTTCTGATACCGATCCATTCCTTTATTAAGATTCAGATATTGTTGCACAGGAATGTAGAGTAAAAAATACTTGATTAAAAATCTGTTAGAACAATGAATCAACTGAAACGTCTCAATTTCAGGCTACAAAGCAAAATAAAAAAAATATACATATGTATATCCGTCCATCGTGCACGAGCTACCAGAAGCCTCGTCAATTATTGATGCTCTTAAATACTGATTATGAGAGAATAATGCTTCATTCTGTACATACGAGACAAAGCAGAACAGAAATAGCTTCAGAAGGCCTTCCCCTGCCGGATCATTGCCTAATGCAACGCACAATCTGAGCTGAATGAGCCGATCGCTGCATCTTCATCGGAGTGAAGAGACCACGCTGATCTTCAGACACCAAACAGGTACATAGAGATTCAGATTCTGCTTTTATTAATGTAGTGTTATCATTAGGTTTCATTAAGTCTGTGCAGATGTTTCTTGCATGATCATACTGTGGAATAAAGAGACGGTGGTTTGATGAATTATGCGATCGCTTTGGCTTCGGGTAAGAACGCCTCCCAATATTTTATTTGCTGAAAAACAGACAAAACAAACATGAAATTAACTTTTAGAGCTCACTACAAATTATTCTCTTACTTAGTGTTTCTGTCTTGTTTTCTAGTATAAATATCTAAACATTCAAGATGCATTTACTTTTTCAAGCAAACTGATGTGAGATTAAGTCTTGTTTTCTAAAAAAAAAAAAAATGTTTTCCTTAAAACAAGCAGAAATATCTGCCAATGGGGTACAAAAAAATAATCTTAAGTCAAAGGCTAAATAAGAACATTTTTCTTACTCCAGTGGTAGATATTTTTGCTTGTTTTAAGGAAAAACTAAAATTATATTTTTTAAAACTGAAAAAAAAAAAAAAAAAAATTCATTGAATTTACTCAAATTTTTAAAAGTGGTTGCAATCAATTCATTTTAGCTACATTTAAATAAACTAATTTAGTTGACCAACTTTCAACATTTTAATTTAAATGTAGCTAAAATAAAATTTACCTTAAATTTTGCATCAATTTTTTCAGTGTACTAAAAACAAGACTTAATATCTTAAATCATTTCACTTGTCCAGTAAATGCATCTTGATTCGAGAATGTTTAGATATTTATTCTAGAAAACCAGACAGAAACACTGAGTAAGAGAATGATTTGCAGTGCTTCTGATCTGGAGAACATGCTTCTTTCCTCCGATCATGTACCTGCTGCTGTGTGTGAACTAGTGACTCCAGATATTTAATGATGACGACTTTGAAATCCTTCACTCTGTCTTTCTGTGAAGAGAAAGAGACACTGAAGTCAGAGAAACCAGCGTTGGGTTTAACAGCGAGAGCAAAGACACGCTGACAGCTGAACTCACCTCGAATCGCCCAACCTCTCGCCGGATGTTTTTTGATATCTGCTCAAAATCTCTTTCACCCTGCTGCACTTTACCTTCCCACTAAACACACACACAGAAACACAAGAGGCTTTATGACTTCAGTGTGTGTGTGTGTGTGTGTGTGACAAACACAAAGAGCTGAAAAACTGGCTGTCATCAGCAGAACAAACAGAGTCACATCAGGTCAGAAGGTCTAGTGAGCGTATGATGATGATTTATGGAGTAAGGGCGTGAACTACAATGAATCCTGCATTAAAAACTACAACTAAACACAGGATATCAGCTTTTATTAAATACTACAAATGAACCAGCAGCTGGTGAAGGAAGAGTTCCCCTAAAGATGAAATGTGCTGAACTTCTTCAGGTTTGTATAAATGTGTCTCTGCATCAGTGTCTCAGCAATGGATGCTCTGCAGTGAATGGGTGCCGTCAGAATGAGAGTCCAAACAGCTGATAAAAACATCACAATAATCCACACCACTCCAGTCCATCAGTTAACATCTGGAGAAGACAAAAGCTGAAACATATCCAGCATTAAGACGTTTTTAACTAAAATACCATAGAGTCCATAATAACTCTTCCTCCAGTGAAAAAGTGTTCTGGTCTGAATCAGGAGAGAAATCTGCACAGATCAAAGCAGCTCTAAACAAATATGTGGCTGGATTTTAATGTGAGAGACAACAGGAAATGCACTTTTGTCTTCTCCAGATGTTAACTGATGGACTGGAGTGGTGTGGATTATTGTGATGTTTTTATCAGCTGTTTGGACTCTCATTCTGACGGCACCCATTCACTGCAGAGCATCCATTGCTGAGACACTGATGCAGAGACACATTTCTACAAACCTGATGAAGAAACAAACTCGCCCTGATCTTGAGCACATTTTCATTTCGGCTGAACTATTCCTTTAAAGTGAGGTTAAAGAGTGGAAAAGACGCTGTAGTGTTTGTAAGCATGTCACGTGCGTCTGATGAATCCATAATTAGGCTCTGATCTACATAATGCAAATATAAGTATGTGTGAGGAGTGTAAGAGACGGATGGAGACAGCAAATCAAATCAAAGCGAAGGTCCTACCTCCTCGATCTCCTTCGTGGGGCGTGATGGGGAAAATGCAGAAATTAAAAAGGCTGAAAAGGTTTCGTGCTTAAAAGAATCAATAACTGTCATGAATTCCTGCAGCTGTCAGGTGACTCGAGGTAAAAACAGTAGAGATATGAATGAACCGAAGGGAAGGGAAAGAAACGTGCTGGATAACTCCCATCAGCCCCAGCGCGGCTCACATGAACTCATGCGCTCTCATTATGAGTTTGTGGTGTTCTGTACCTCCTTGATCTCGTCTTTGGCCTGCTGCAGTTTGTCAGGTTTGTTGGCATACTGTAGTTTGGCTTCGGCTTCTCTCTTGCGCTGCAGCATCACCTGAGCATCTTGCCATTTGGCCCATGTTTTCATCCGCTGGTCAAACACACCCTGAAGCACAGACACATGACTAAACTACTCAAATCATGAAGCCCTCCACTCATGAATGGGGTTTTAGGAAACCAAAAATAGCCTTGTATGTATTAATGAGTTCTGCTTTAGTACTTTCACAGCCAAAATGTCATGAGCAAACCTCATATCACACCAGGAGTGATTTTACATCACAGTAACATACTGTTTGTCATTATAGTTAGGATGCAAACATTAAATAACAAGCAAATGATTCTGTTTGCATGATCCTGTGAATGAAACAAACGAGAGCGGCTTCATCCGATTCGATTTTCTCTTTTGGAAACACACTGCAAAAAACGATTCTCTTACTCAGTGTTTCTGTCTTGTTTTCTAGAATAAATATCTAAACATTCTTGAATCAAGATGCATTTACTGTAAAGTAAAATAACTTAATATTGTCTTGTTTTCTAAAAAAAAAAAAAAAAAGTTTGTTAGTTTTTCCTTAAAAAAAGCAAAAGTATCTGCCAATGAGGCAAGACATTATCTTGTTTAGTCTTTGAATTATGATTATTTTTATTACCCCATTAGCAGATACTTGTCAGAAAACGACAGTAAATGAAGTTAATTGGAAAAACAGCTGTATGAAACGTTCCTGATGTCTTCTGCTCACTTTAACGGCGGTGATGAGCCGCACATAGTCTCCCAGCAGCTCTGAGAACAGGTAGAAGTCAGCGAAGGCCTGGTCCTGATGCAGCTGGTCGATCTTCTCCTCCACCTCGGCCAGCTGTGACAGAGCTCGCGACAGCGCCGTGTGATCCTCCGAGTTCCCCAGCATCGCCGCGCTTTTAGCGAACGACGCCGTGTTCACAGACAGCTCTGAGAGTCAGAGAGAGAACAGCAACATGATGCTCAACAGTGAGGAGTCTGCAGCATTTACAGCGGGTAAAGTAAGTATTGAACACATCACCATTTTTCTCAGTAAATATATTTCTAAAGATGCTGTTGATGAAATTTTCATCAGATATCGGTAACAACCCAAGTAATCCATACATGCAAAGAAAACAAAGCAAATAGAAATGAAGTTCTGTGTAATAAAATGGAATGACAGAGAGAAAAACTACTGAAATGTATTTAATACTTTGTACAAAAGCGTTTGTTGGTGATGAGAGCTTCAAGACGCCTCCTGCAGGAGAAACTAGTGGCATGCGTTGCTCAGCTGTGATTTAGTCTTCGAATCTTGAAGGATCTGTGGATCTCTTCTATGAACTCTGATCTTTATTCTTATTTTCTATTGGATTCAAGTCTGGTGATTGTCTGGCCGTTCTAGCAGCTTTATTCTCTTTCTCTGAAACCCATCGAGAGTTTGCTTGGCTGTGTTTGGGATCATCATCTTCATCATCCTGGTACTGTAGGTGTTGGACTGAAGCAGCTAATATTCATTTCCACTGACGAGGGGCAGGATTGCTTTCTAATTAATCTGTATGGAGACGTGCTGGTATGGCGTTTGGTCTCGTGTATCTTGTCAGTGTCGGCGCTTGCTTGGCTATTTGTTGTGGAATAATAAGGAAAGTGTGTTCAGCTAAATTCAATTAGTATTTTGTTAGATGGGTATAAAAAAAGAAGAAGCGTAGTTTACAGCGGCAGCCGTCGTGTGAAGACCAAAGAGTGTAAAGACCATCGACTCCACCGGGCTGGGATCACTTTTGATTTCTCCTCTTTTCTGCTCGTTTCCCTTCCGTTTCAGTTTTTATAACCAGTTACTGTGTGTTAGTAAGTTGCTGTTTGCAGCATGTGTGTCTGGCTCAGTGTTATTTCTTAGGATTACTGATAAACTATACTGTCGTGATTTGTATTTATCTATTTTAATTTTAGTTAAATAATGTCTGAATTTATTATGTCTGTATAGGTCTTTTATTAAGTTTTAGTTTTATTTAATTTGAGTTATTTTAATACTCCAACAAACTAAATGGAAATGAAGTATTTACACAAATACATATACACATGCACATTTATAAATTATATATATATAATTGCTTGAGGGTGTCAATGATGGCCTTCTGGACAGCAGTCAGGTCGGCAGTCTTACCCATGATTGCGGTTTTGAGTAATGAACCAGGCTGGGAGTTTTTAAAAGCCTCAGGAATCTTTTGCAGGTGTTTAGAGTTAATTAGTTGATTCAGATGATTAGGTTAATAGCTCGTTTAGAGAACCTTTTCATGATATGCTAATCTTTTGAGATAGGAATTTTGGGTTTTCATGAGCTGTATGCCAAAATCATCAATATTAAAACAATAAAAGGCTTGAACTACTTCAGTTGTGTTGTAATGAATCTAAAATATATGAAAGTCTAATGTTTATCAGTACATTACAGAAAATAATGAACTTTATCACAATATGCTAATTTTTTGAGAAGGACCTGTATAGGTAGTATTTATAAAGATTTAGCTTTGGATCTGTTTTTAGTGGTTTTAATACTACAATTGCTTCTGTTGTCCTCATTTGTAAATCGCTTTGGATAAAAGCGTCGACTAAATAATAAAATAATAATTACTGATAGATTTCTGCTGGAGTCTTGGCTTTCCATACCTTTTTGCTCCTTCCTTTAGGCGTTCAATACGTTTTTCTCTGTCATTTAATTTTATTACACATAACTTCATTTCTATTTGCTTTGTTGTCTTTGCATGTATGGATTACTTGGGTTGTTACCGATATCTGATGAAAATTTCATGTCAACAGCATCTTTAGAAATATATTTACTGAGAAAAATGGTGACGTGTTCAATACTTACTTTACCCGCTGTATGATCCAGTCAAAAGTTTGGAATAATTACAAAGTCTCTGTGCATCAATAGTTGCATTTATTTAATCAATAATACAGTAAAAATTGTTAAATATTATTAGAATTTAAAACAGCTGATATTCATATAGAAAACAGCCGTTTTAAATTATAATATTTCACATTTTTACTGTATTTTTGATCAAATAAATGCAGCCTTGGTGAACAGAAGAGACTCTAAAAACACTGACCCCAAACTTTTGACTATTAGTGTATCAGATCATAAAGATAGCTCATAAAACATGCGTTCTTAATATTTTTATGATGTTATTTGTATTACCCTTCCTGTGAAACACCAGTGATTCCACACTAGCGTGAAGCTTTCTGAGCTGAACGTCCAGATTCTCAAACTGCTGCTGTTTCTCCTCAAACCACTTTATACACAAACACAAGAAGATACCATCAATATAACGCTACGCATGCTTGAAAATAAAGCTCAGTGTTCAGTTCTTTAATAATAATAAAAAAAAACAAAGTTTAGTGTGAATAACATTTCCACACTGCAAACAATTTAGTATTTTTGTCTTGTTTTCTAGTATAAATATCTAAAAAATAATATCTAAAATTCTTGAATCAAGATGCATTTACTGGACAAGTAAATGACTCAAGATATAATGTCTTGTTTTCTGTAAAACAAATATATATATATATATATATATATATATAAATTAGTTTTTCCTTAAAACAAGCAAAAATATCTGCCAATTGTTTAGTCTTTGAATTAAGAATTTTTTTCTGACCCCATTGGCAGATATTTCTGCTTGTTTTAAACAAAACATTAGAAAACATTTTCATTAGAAAACAGGACATAATATCTTAAATCATTTCACTCGTACAGTAAATTCATCTTGATTCAAGAATGTTTAGATATTTATTCTAGAAAACAAGACAGAAACACTAAGAGAATAATATTTTGCAGTGTAATCTAAAGAATCTTTTGAGCATTTGAAAGGCTGTCAAAGGTTCTTCATGGAAGCCAGTTACGAACCTATATATGCTGTTATAAGCTGTGTTTTATCCATGTTTCCATGTAAGTGTGCTGGATGTGAGACACTGTACTGACTGTAAGCTGTGTTCAGTGTATAAAGAGCACAATCGTGTCACATGTCCTGACCCCCGCTCTCTCTCTCACACACACACACACACACACACACACACTTAGGATTGCAGCCAGAGAGCAGCTCATTAATTCATCTCATTATTCAAGTCCAAAAATCAGAGCCTTACCGCATCCGATTCATTCATCTTGATTGTCATTTTGTTGACAGCGTCGGCCGCTTTGTTTACCATCCTCAATATTCCGGCCCCACTCAGCGCCTGTGTGCTAACCGCTCGCGGCAGCTGGGATAAAATGACAAATAAGGGCAAACAAACCGGTTAACAGGCCGCGGCTCAGACCTCGTCCCGTGGGGAGCGTTTCTCCTCCCGCCACGCACCGGGATTTTCTCCAGTCCCGTACATTTCAATGCGGTCCAATTTAATACGCTTCACCCTGGAAAACTCTCAGAGGGCCCGCGGGCAAAAATAGCTTTCAATCGGCCCGAGCGTTTAGCCCTTTACAATTGCTGCAGTCTTCCATTATACATACTTAATACAGACATTCTCGGCGCTCACGCCAGAGCCGCTTTTGGGCCTATAAAGAGAAAATCAGGACCGGAGAAGCAGAAATGCATTGGATCTGTTCGGTGTGTTATTCAGGAGGTGATCACACGGAAAAAAATGATCCTCTTACTCAGTGTTTGTCTTGTTTTCTAGTATAAATATCTAAGCATTATTGAATCAAGATGCATTTACTTACATATTAAGTCTTTTCTAAAAAATTATCAATTTTGTTAGTTTTTGCTTAATACAAGCAGAAATATCTGAAAAATCATCTTAATTCAAAGGCTAAACAAGATTGTTTGTCCTGCCCCGTCGGCAGATATTTCTGCTTGTTTTAAGGAAAAACTCTAAATTTGTATATTTTTTTTTTTACAGAAAACAAGACATAATATCTTAAGTCATTTTACTTGTACAGTAAATGCATCTTGATGCAAGAAAGTTTAGGTATTTATACTAGAAAACAAGCAGAAACACTAAGAGAATTTTTTGCAGTGCAAAAGTGTGATGTTATTAACGGGTGACTTTATGAGCACTGTACATAATATAGTGTACTTCTCACTTGAATTTAATGGAGAAAACACAATTGTTCCTTTCCAGGTGTAATCTGATGTCAGGAGGATTCATTTTGAAACATCTGCATGCATGTTTTACAATCATTTGAAGTGCTTTAAACAGTCAAGACATTCACATTCATACTGAAGCTGGTTTCCGCCGAGGAATAAAACCGGTTAAAACAAGGCAACTGCGAAACAATTTTGAGTGAATCTCTCTTAATTCTGAATTTGTTTCTGCAGCAGAAAAATAAAATATAAAAAAAAGGGGTTTTTCATTTTTAAACATTTTTCTCAGAATTGCACATTTATATCTTGCAGTTTTGAGCTTCGTGCAATTCTGAATTTATATCTGTCAATTCAGATTAATTCTTGCAATTCAGAGTTTAAGTCAACTTTTTAGCAATTTGTCAATAGTAGCTTTTACCTCTAGTTATTGTTAATGCCAATTTATTAAAGCTACAAAATGCTGTAAACTGCACATGCAATGAGAAAAACGTCTTATGTAGCGGATTCATATGGGAATAAAATCCAGGAGCAGCTCAGTAACGGTCTGATATTATGACGACCCCATATAAAACATCTCTATCGTCTGCAGAAACGGCAAAGGTACCTCTGAACTCTCCAGAAACTGCAGGACATCGGGGTCTTTGAGCAGCGCCGGGTGTTTGGCGGTCCTCAGCAGATACCTGCAACACAAACACATCTCCCATCAGGATCCAGTTCTGTAGCAGATGAAGTCTACAGCAGAGCCGAGGAGCGCCGGCCGAGCCGCTGACCTTCACGTCAGTCAGCAGCCCGATAAAAAGGCCAGAGAAATGTCAGCGCCTCACTTAACTGTAATTTTTATTCGATTCATCAGTTTGTGCAAAACCAGGATTGCAGCAGCGAGAACAGCAGGACAGCAGCAAACCTCCATAATTATTTATCTAATATTTCTTGCTTAACCTTTTAGCCACAAAAGAGCAGAACACGAGTGATCTTTCCAGCGCATCAGCCGAACAGAAAACACCAGACTGCAGAGACTAACATTGTTAAAAAAACATTGTTAGTTGTTCCTTAAAACAAGCAGAAATATCTGCCAACGGGGTGAGAAAAATCATCTTAATTCAAAAGCTAAACATGATTATTTTTCTTGCTCCATTGGCAGATATTTCTGCTTGTTTTAAGGAAAAACTAACAATTTGTTTTTGTTTTTTTACAGAAAACACTTAATATCTTAAATAATTTTACTTGTCCAGTAAATGCATCTTGATTCAAGAATGTTTAGATATTTATTCTAGAAAACAAGACAGAAACACTGAGTAAGAGAATCATTTTTTTCAGTGTAATGTGTTAACCCAACACCGAAGAGCCACAAAAACACATTTATCGCTTGAATTTAGTGATAAAACTGACAGAATTTGAAAGCTGAGACTTAAAGTAACGAAGCACTAGGATTATTAGGATTATTGGATGGGTGGAGCTACAAATAATATTTTATTCGAACATTAACTTTTATAAAACAGCGCAGATCATTTCGATATCGGTTCATCAAAATGAGAATCGATTAAAATCAAGAAATCAACCCAGCCCTTGTGCTGGCGCTGAACGAAACTAAAATCAGTGACTAAATGAATGCACATCTCATTAAAATAATTAGTTTGAATACCTTTCCAAAGCAGATCTTCTCTTCTCTACAAACTCCACTGATGACAGATCCTCTTTCCCCACTTTGACCTTCGTCATTCCTGAAAAACACACGATTCATCATGAATCTGACGCCAGCAGAACACGTCTCTGATGATTCCTGCATGGACTTACCCACAATGCTCTTCTCAGGCGCAGGAGGAACGATGTAGCCGATGTGCATGTACTTGGAGGCTAATTTACTGTGCAAACCCAGAAAATCACTGAAGCGCCTCTTGACGGAGACCTCGTCTCTGCTGAATATGGACAGACTGGTCTGCAAACACAGAGAATGAGAGTTACACAATTCTTCCAGAAGATCCACAGCATCTCAGACCAGAATCTGAAGCCTTTCTTACTTTGGTCGACACTTTATAGACCATGTATGCATTCATGCCGTCACCTAGAAGAACAAAGAAATTCATCACAATCGCCATGTGTGCACAAATACACAAGAAAATGTGGTTTCCAGGAGCTCCGGGTAAAAATAAAACTGTGTGTGTGTATATAAACTGAAGGAAACTGCAAGGTTATACGAGACGGACACGAGTGTGTTCATCATCAACATTCACTCTGACTGATATTTTGGGGCAAAACGTCACAGAAATAGATTTCTGACCAAAAACACTGGTTTGTTTTTAGAAAACGGATGAATGCTCTCTAAATGAGCGACTGTAAACAGGTTTAACGCTTGAGTTTTTCTAGCAGGGAGTATGTAGGCATCATAAATGTAAAAGTACACTCTCGGTTTAGTTTAGTTTCCGGTGTTGTAGTCGCTAAACGCAGCTCAGAGCGAATCCTGCTCCTGATAACATTTGAAAAGGTCTATCGATTGACCGCGTCCACCTTACCAACTTTCTCAGGGTCAGATACGGAGATCTGGATGTCAAACGTGTCCCTGTTTTCCTCTTCATCTTCATCCTAGAGAGGAAAAACCCAGTGAATATGAGAAACGGGTCAGTTTTGAGCTACAGGCAAAAAAAATAAAAAAATCTTTATTTGTATGTTTTCTGATTCTCATACACAGATTTACAGCAGGCTAAATATATTAAGTGTTCACGCAAACATAATCTGTCATGTCTTAAGTGAACGCTTGGGGAAAAACATCGGATGTGTGACGTTATATTAGATCCGTGCAGTAAACTGTGTCTTCATATACAGGCCGTCTGTCACATTAATGTTAATATAACAATAAAAGAAAAGAAGGAATCACTCGCTGCTCGATTGAACTGCTTTTGTAGTTTTAATAATCTATTCATTTTTAACGAACACACTTAAGTGATTTTTATATTTTACTATTTGTTTTTCTTGAATGCTTATGTTTGATGTAAAATGAAAAAAGTAGGTCGTTTCTTATATTTGTTTATTTTTTGCATCGGTTCTTATTTATAACAACAAAGATACAATAAAAAATAGCTATATTGTGATTCTGAATGATGATTATTAAGAAAGGAAGTGGGGAAAGATGTAATGTTGCTGGTGATTTTGCTTTGGAACCTTCAGGAAACTTTAAATCAGTTTTTGTCTAAATGTACAGCTGGAGCTCAGTTATGTTTCGTCTGATTCCAACAAATCATGCATCATTCTGAAGGGCTTTCAATAGAGAATGAGAAAAATAACTCATTTTTGAAAATGTGCTCATTGTGACTCATTTTGCCAGAACAGGTCACATGAAAAAAATACTATAGTAATTTATAGTAAATACTATAGTGTTTCTGAACCATACTATAGTAAAGTCCTTGAATGAATGTGTTGTGGTAATTCTATAGTTGCTGTGGTAATAGAACAACTATAGTAATATAAACACATTACTCAAGTTTTCTACAACTATAGGGTATATTATACTACAATACACTACAGTTTACTGCAGTAAAAACTACAGATAACTACAGGATTTATTAGAGTTGATCAGGTCACTATAGTTAATACTACAGTATGCTCAAAGTGTTGGAAATACTATCAAATATACAGTATAATACACTTTACTACACTACAGTATTTACTGTAAATGACTATAGTATTTGTTGATGTGGCATCTTCTAATCTGAGCTGAACACAGAGTGAGAGGTTTGAAGTGTTTAGGAAACCTGTCTGAAAACAGTGGAGTCTGAATCATTCACAGATGACTCTTGAACTGATTCCTTCTAATCAATCTCTCAAAAACACTCCAATGACTCAGAAATAACATACTATTAGATCAAATTCATAATAATAGCAATCTGTGATATTAGAAACAGTGAAATATAGTCCAACTGGATGTGATTCTGTGAGTTAAACCGCATCTTCTGTCAGATATGAGGAGAATGAGAGATGAGATGACAGTAAAGCATGCTTCACCTGGTCCGGCGAGCGGTCAAACATGTCCACTCTGGGGCTGATCATGACGGGCGTCACGGGCGTGATGGCGGGCGATGGTCCATCCGAGAGGATCGGCTGCCGCTCTGGACTGTCCAGAGACACCTCCTCCGTCGCTTCTGACAGACAGAAATAATCTGAGTTAAAGAAACGCTGCTGAGAAAACAGGCTTATATACTTCAGCTCATTATTAACAAAACATGGGCTGTAATGCAATTTATTATGTTTCTGAAAGAAGTCTCTTCTGCTCACCCAGGCTGCATTTATTTGATCAAAAATACAGTAAAAAATGTGAAATATTATTAGAATTTCAAACAGCTGTTTTCTATGTGAATATGTGTTAAAATTTAATTTATTTCTATGATCTGCAGCTGTATTTCCAGCATCATTACTCCAGTCTTCAGTGTCACATGATCTTCAGAAATCATAATAATATACTGATTTACTGCTCATTAAACATGATTGTTATTAACAATGATGGATAGATGGCTATAATAATACAAAATAATACATAAACAAGAGAATAGAAAGAAAAAAGTAGACATAAGAATAAAAATGACTATATAAATATACACTCACTGGCCACTTTATTAGGGATACCTTGCTAGTACTGGGTTGGACCCGCTTTTGCCTTCAGAACTGCCTTAATTCTTTGTGCGTGAAAATCCCAGTAGATCAGCAGTTTTTGAAATATTCAGACCAGCCCGTCTGGCACCAACAACCATTCCACGATCAAAGTCACTTAAATCCCCTTTCTTCCCCGTTCTGATGCTCGGTTTGAACTTCAGCAAGTCGTCTTCACCACATCTAGATGCCTAAATGCATTGAGTTGCTGCCATGTGATTGGCTGATTAGCAATTTGTGTTACCAAGCAATTGAACCGATGTACCTAATAGAGTGACCAGTGACTGTATACACACACACACACACACACACACACCATACACCATACACACCATACTTCACCATACAAGGCTGAATGTCACTTCACACACACACACACACACACACACGTGTGTGACCATGGAGCATAAAATCAGTCATAAGGGTCAATTTTTTTAAATTGAGATATATACATCATCTGAAGCTGAATAAATAATCTCTCCATTGATGTATGGTTTGTTATGATAGGACAATATTTGTCTGAGATACAACTATTAGAAAATCTGGAATCTGAGGGAGCAAAAAAATCGAAATATTGAGAAAATCTCCTTTAAAGTTGTTCAAATGAAGTTCTTAGCAATGCATATTACTAATCAAAAATGAAGTTTTGATATATTTACGGTAGGAAATTTACTAAATATCTTCATGGAACATGATCTTAATATCCTAATGATTTTTGTCATAAAAGAGAAATGTATAATTTTGTGCTGCAGGGACACAAATATATATATACAGTATATATATATATAAATAATATACACACACACTTATCAATGTTGAAAACAGTTGTGCTGTTTCATATTTTTGTGGAATTCATTTTTGTGATTCTTTTTTTTTCAGGATTCACAGATGAATAGAAAAAAGAACAGTATTTATTTTAAAGATACAATTTTTGTAACTTTATAAATGCCTACTGTCACACATTCTCAAAACTATCCAATCCTGAAGCTCCAGATTCTGAATATGTAAACGGCTCATTAATAACTCATGGATTGGAGACTGATTTGAACATCTAGAGAGAGTGGGACTGCGTTATAATCAAACTCTGATTATAGAGTCACAGACCAGCGAAGAGGTCATCGGGGTCGTCGTCCAGCAGCATGGGCTCTGCTTTGGGTCCATTAGAGCTGGGGCTGATGTCTTCTGCAGGCAGATGAGCCGCTTCTGGAGACTGAGAGAGAAAACACAGTGTTCTGTCAGCCGCATCAGAGACAATACAACAACCGGCCAGAGATGAATCAACCAACCAACACTTTACAGGACAAACATTCAAACCTAAGTCAGGAGATCACAAAAATAATCATCAATCTGGAAAACTGTAAATCATCCAATAATACTCTAATAACTCATCTGTTTAGCTGTGCATTTGTTGAATGAGCGCTGTGCTATGTCCCAACTAATTGCACTGTATTTTATGTAGAATCATTCTCTATTCTTAACTGTTTTAATTCATTTTAAATCAATTTCTATATCATTTTAAAATTCCTTGTTTTTATTATTATTTTTAATTCCTTGTTTTTATTGCTGTGATGATTATTTTTTTAATGACTATTTATGTAAAGCACTTTGAATTACCACTGTGTATGAAATAAACTTGCCTTGCCTAATAATACTGTGAGTTTCACCCTGAAATAATTCAGCTTATTTCCCACTAAAAAAAGCAGGAAGTGACACGCCTCACACTTCAGCTCAGCTGAAACAATAATATTAAATCTTTAATAATATATAATATTATTTTATTATATAATAATATATTCTAAAATAATATTATAATTTAAAAATATATTATATTATTATATATTCTACAGTAATATTTTTAATAATATCATATTATACAATCATACAGTATATTATAAAATAATATTATTATAAATATTATTAAAATAATTACAATTTAGTTATTATAAGCTTTGTAACTAAATGTTTTCTTTTTTCCTTTAGATCCGAGTTTGTTCAGTAGATCTGCAGGAACTAATAGAGTCACAAATGAAGCTCAGTTCCATCAGTTACTGTGACTCTCGCCTCTTCTCCTCAGCTCATTAAAGTTAATGTTCACTCACTCCTGTCATAAACGTGTTCCTCTCTCAGGACAAACCCGTGACCAGAAGCACAGGAAGAGTGAAGGGTCTCAGAATCTGCTGACGGGGTGTAAACATCACATGAGCAGATCTCATCTGGCGCTTATGACGGAGATATTCTTACATTCATTTCACAGAAGCATAAGCAAAACTGATGTTTCATGCACTTATAGTTTTCTGAGCTTTTGCTTCCATGTCATGTCTTCTTTCAGTCTAGAGGAAAACATGCAAAACACACACTGAAGTGTTTATTTTATTGCATTTGTATATTTGCGTCTGTAGATTTCAATCACAATCCATAAGAGTGTTTTCTCTTACAAACAGCAAACTTTATAGTTTTATTCCTCTCTATATTCTGAAGGTTTGTTCATATTTCATTCACACTGGTTTATACATATTACTCCTAAAAACATGGTAAAATGTGTTTGATTTCTGTGTGTTGACAGTATTTTCAGTGATAATAAGAGAAATCCAGAATCCCTTCTAGAAAAACCTTTAACTCTAATATGACGAGAATTATGACCCTGGATTCATCCGATCTGATGTATGTGCTGGAAATGCATTCAAATTCATGCATATTTAATGAGAATTTATATATATATATATATATATATATATATATATATATATATATATATATATATATATATATATATATATAATAAAAAAATATGGCATACTTGGGCAAATGTCAAAGTAACACTAATATTATTTTAAGAGTTTATTTGCAAAAACAGATTAAAAAAATAATACAAAAATCATGTTTTTTTATTGTGTTATCATGTTTTTGTGTTAGCTGTTTTTTTTTAACCCAACTGCAGTTTAATGAAGATTAATTGGAATGCACATGAAAATCATTACTTTTGAAAATAAAATAAAACCCAGAGTTGTCTGTTTCTGCAAATTAACTCTTCGTTTGTTAGTGAGTAACTATATTAGGTGTATAGCCATTCACGTGAGTTTTACTCTTACTTTGGCTTCCTCACATTGTCAGTTTAGTTTGCAACTGCTGGAAATGAATCTAATGTGAACGGAACACGCTTCTAATGTGAACTGATGACGATGATTCGATCTGTCGACGGTAATATCGCGAGTCTGCGCTGACGCGACGCAGTGTTGATGTGCGGAGAGAACCCTGCTGCGCATGCGCACTCGCATCTCTACTCTCATGAAATTCAATGAAATCTGTCAGAATCAGATGGAAATACGCCGCTGATGTTTGGCTGATTACGAATATTGATTTGTGATTAGAGTGTGTGAGCAGAAGGGCGTGTCGATCGGCCGCGGGGGGTCGGTGAACGCGACAGCAGCTTCATCTCACCTCCATCGCGCTGACGAACAGATCCTCGTCGCCCTCCGTCTGAGCAGAACCCGACAGCGCTGGAGGATCCCTCTCCTCCGCCATCTTCCACAATAACAGCCGGAGAAACTGAGCGAGAGTGCGATGAGCCTGTCATGTGACCCAGTCTCAGTCTCATGACAGAAGCGCTTCATGCAGCTCATGCTCCGCCCTCACAGCGCAGAACGCCCACAACCCCCCCCCCCCCCCCACACACACACACACACACACACACACACACACACACTCACTCACTCACTCACACACACACACACACACACTCACTCACACACACACACACACACACACTCACACACACACACACACTCACTCACTCACACACTCACTCACACACACACACACACACACTCACTCACTCACTCACTCACTCACACACACACACACACACACTCACTCACACACACACACACACACACACACACACACTCACTCACTCACTCACTCACACACACACACACACACACACACACACTCACTCACTCACACTCACTCACACACACACACACTCACTCACTCACACACACACTCACACACACACACACACACACACACACTCACTCACTCACTCACTCACACACACACTCACTCACTCACTCACTCACTCACACACACACACACACACACACTCACTCACTCACTCACTCACTCACTCACACACACACACACACACTCACTCACTCACTCACACACACACACACACACACTCACTCACTCACTCACTCACTCACTCACACACACACACACACACACACACACAGACACTCCCTCACTAACATACACACACTTTCACAAACTAGGGTGTAGGTATGATTTTGCCCCCCCCCCCCCCCCCCCCCCCCCCCGTTTCAGAAAACAAGACATAATATCTTAAGTAATTTTACTTGTACCCCGGCCGGCCGGCAGGGATTGTAGGTGGGGGGAGTGAATGTCCAGCGCTCTCTCCACCCTCAATACCACGACTGAGGTGCCCTTGAGCAAGACACCGAACCCACAACTGCTCCCCGGGCGCCGCAGCATAAATGCCCACTGCTCCGGGTGTGTGTTCACGGTGTGTGTGTGTGTGTGTGTGCATTTGTTCACTACTCACTGCTGTGTGTGTGCACTTGGATGGGTTAAACGCAGAGCACCAATTTCGAGTATGGGTCACCATACTTGACAATACGTCACGACTTTGACTTTTTTTACTTAGTACAGTAAATGCATCTTGATTCAAGAATGTTTAGATATTTATTCTAGAAAACAAGCAGAAATACGAAGTAAGAGAATCATGTTCTGCAGTGTGGAGTCAAACACAAGACAAACGCTCAGTCACTGAAGCATCAGCAGCTCTGTTTTATTCTGGAAATGACTCTTTTAGATGAAGGCACACAGACAGATGAACATCCAGCTCCTCAGTAAATACAGTATGAGCGCATCTGTCAGAGCAGAAGCTCCAGCGTCTCTCAAACGTCCGTCTGGAGCTCCTGAGGGACGTGTTTCTGCAGCGCCGCCGCTGAGCCGTGACAGGACGCTTCATGTAATGAGCTGCTATTTACAACAAATAAGGTGGATGGAGGAACACGGCACCAAATGATGCCGCGGTTCTCCAGGGGCCCGGGGCCCGAGATCAATGAAACAGGTTAAGGGAGCCATCGCAGGCCAATGAAGAACTGCCAGAGACGCCGGAGCGAACAGACAAAAGCACTGACATCAAACGCGCTGTAGTGATCGATATCTGATAAATATGAAGCGGCGGATCCTGACAAACATCCGGATCATTTACTGCCGATCGGGTTCAGCTTCATTCTCTCACGGTGACAAAAACAAACACATTCATTTCCTCATGAACCCTTTTTATATTTAACCCTCTGCTGCCGTTCGATCACTAGTGACTGGAAAGTTTTACTTTGATTTTTTTCCCCTTCAAACTCTTGTGGCACTTGTTGAGCTCATGCACAAAAACAATGACTGAATGCTTTGTAAAAAAGTCACATTTGTAGTGTAAATGGCTGCTATAGGAATAGGACATTAATGGGAAAAAAACAACAACATATATATTATACAGTATGTATGTATGTATGTGCATGTATATATATATATATATATATATGTATATGTGTGTGTGTGTGTACGTGTATATACATATATGTGTGTGACCATGGAGCACAAAACCAGTCATAAGGGTAAATTGTTTTAAATTGAGATGTATGCATCATCTGAAAGCTGAATAAATAATCTTTCCATTGATGTATGGTTTGTTATGATCGGACAATATTTGTCTGAGATACAACTATTAGAAAATCTGGAATCTGAGGGTGCAAAAAAATCTAAATATTGAGAAAATCTCCTTTAAAGTTGTTCAAATGAAGTTCTTAGCAATGCATATTACTAATCAGAAATGAAGTTTTGATATATTTACGGTAGGAAATTTACTAAATATCTTCATGGAACATGATCTTAATATCCTAATGATTTTTGTCATAAAAGAGAAATGTATAATTGTGATCCATACAATGTATTGTTGTCTATTGCTCCAGATATACCTGTGCTACTCATGACTGCTTTTGTGCTGCAGGGATAGATATATATATAAATATATACAGTTGAAGTCAAAAGTTTACATCTCCCTTGCAGAATCTGCTAAATATTATTTTACTAAAATAAGAGGGATTATACTTAAACTGTCTGCTGTTCTTCAGAAAAATCCCCCAGCTCCCACAAATTCTTTGGTTTTTAGCATTTTCCACCAGCCAGTGGATTTTTAAATATGTTTGCTCTATTTAAATACTGCATTAATTGAACAAAATAGTATAAAATGTTTTTTTTTAATAGAAGTAAATAGCATATTAGAGGTAAATACTGTTTAGCACTCTTAAATAACCTCAAAATACAAAATAATTCTTATTTAAATATTAAAATATAGTACATTAATTTGTGAAAATGATTAGTCTTCATTCTGTGTGATATCTTTGATTCCCGTCAGCACAGCCGGACGCAGAAAACACATTCCTTTATTACAATATCCACATATTTGATCTGGCGGAGCGTCTGTGTTTCTCTCCGAGCGGCTCGTTGCAGTCCATCATCTGGACATATCGCTCACGTTCAGCATGAATATGAAAGCGTCATCAAATGAATGTGTGAATTGATGATGATTGCACTGATTTGATGGTGAATTAAATCAGAATCAGTAATGATGGCCCCTGCTTCTGATTGTACTGCACTATATAAAGTGGAAAGTTCAATAAAAAGTCACCAAACATCACTGAAGTTAAACATGCATCAGGAAGCAGAAACAGTATATCACCGTTAGCCGTCTCTTTATGAACTCTGTCTGTGGCTGGGATGACTGACAGCGGGTCAAAGGTCATGGCAAGACAGAAAGCACAGCTCAGATTTACTTTCACAACATCAGAATGTTTTTAATACACTTTGCACTTTTGTCACTTTTGCATATGAAAAAAAACCCTATATTTTTGGTGTGTTTGAATTTTTCAATGTGTGGACTAACAACATCAGAATGAAAATAGACTTTGAAATGCAATCAAATCAAGAAATCAAAGCTGCTGATTCTCACATGGATGAGTTCTGCTTCTCTACAGCACAAACATCATCATTATTAATTCATCAATATACTGACAGACTGTAATCTGACTGATGCTATTAACCCAGAAAAAAAGCATAGTTTTTAGTAAGGGAACGAAAGTTTGCAAATGCTTTAAGACCCTCAAGATACACACCATTTTATTTTCAATTACTTCCATTAGGTGTTAAAAATACTTTTTGTAAAATTACCAATGAATTAATATTAGTGTTAATACACTCTTTGTAAAAAAAAATTCATATCTCACACACTTTTGGACTGAATTTGATTGATTAACATGAATCCACTGCAGCATGAGAAATTTATCACTTTCTCATCTGAAAGTGAAATTAATTTAGTAACTTTTAGAAATAAATATGCCGGTTTCATAAGTTTGGACTGTTTTTGAGCAATATTGAGTCAAAAATTCCATGCCACACTGCAAAACATGATCCTCTTAGTGTTTCTGTCTTATTTTCTATAAATATCTAAATATTCTTGAATCAAGATGAATTTACTGGACAAGTAAAATGATTGAAGATATGTCTTGTTTTCTGTAAAAATATATATAAATTTTGTTAGTGTTTCCTTAAAAATATCTACCAATGGGGCAAAAAAGGTGAATAAGGCTACTGTAAAGCATAATTTGAGATACTTGAACTCCTTCATTAAACCAGCTGGGAGTGCTCTTAGAAACCTTACACGGCAAAACATGATTCTCACAAAATATCTGCCAATGGGCAAGAAAATTATCTTGTTTAGTCTTTGAATTAAGATGACTTTTCTTGCCCCATTGGCAGATATTTTTGCTTGTTTTAAGCAAAAACTAACTAAATTTTTTTTTTTTGTAAACAAGACTCAATATCTTAAATCATTTGACTTGTCCAGTAAATGCATCTTGATTCAAGAATATTTATTCTAGAAAACCAGATAAAAACACTAAGAGGATCATTCTTTGCAGTGCAATGGGGTTAATACTGGTCATTTTCAGATTATATGTTCTTATAAATTTCATACAATTAAATATTCAAATAAAAAGTATTTTTTTGCATAATAGTTTTTGGTGTGGTTGGTGTGTAATGTAAAGTATCAAAGAATGTCTTCATTTTTTAATTACATACAATTTGTTTTTAGTTTAAAAAAGTTATGGCCCTTTTATAAAACAACAATCTTTGGTTCCAAACAGACACAGAATGCAGAACTATTCTCCAGATTGTGACGGCGTGTGGATGTTGTTTGATGGAGCAGGAACAGAAGCGGCACAATTAAAGGTTGATTACATTATTATCCCTCATCTGTGTCACGGCATCAATTAATGCGCTTGACGGCTGAGGAATTGTCACCGTTCTGGCAGAAACCTTTTCCCATCGTTTCCCGCAGCTGTTTTCATCCAGAAACAACAGCAGCCCAGCGGTGTCAATTATATTTGATTGACTGAGTAAAGCAGCACACAAATAAGCCCAAACAATGGACACAAAAATCTATAGACGACTCTCCTCCTGTCAAATCAAGCGCTCGTCTGCTCCATTTTCATGCTGCACAACAGTCTTAAACACAGTCTCTCTCTCTCTCATCCGGCTCCAATTAAAGCTGCTGTTTCAGAGCCGAGCTCCAGCAAACAAGCTCTAATTCATCAGCTCAGCATCACACATCTGCACATATCGGCTCCTGGAGTCAAATATTCTCCTTTCACAAGCATTAAACTCCATTCAGAGCTCATTTCTCCGGGGAAACTCGCTCACGGGCCGATCGGAGCAAATATCCCTCCTTCTCATGAATAAAAGCATCTGCTGAATGCATTCGTGTCAAATTCACACTAATGCATGACGACCGCTTATGCAAAAAATCCTTCTCTTACTCAGTGTTTCTGTCTGGTTTTCTAGAATAAATATCTAACGTTCTTGAATCAAGATGCATTTACTGGACAAGTCAAATTATTTAAGAAAAAATTGTATTGCCTCATTGGCAGATATTTTTAAGCAAACGCTAACAATATTTTTTATATTTTATTTTACAGAAAAGAAGACATAATATCTTAAATCATGTCACTTGTCCAGTAAATGCATCTTGATTCAAGAATGTTCAGATATTTATTCTAGAAAACAAGACAAAAACACTGAGAATCAAGCAGTCTTGTTTTCTGATAAATGGATCAAAATGAAGTGAGTTTATGATTAAAACAAGAACAAATCTCTGTCAATGAGATAAAAATATACATAATTCAAAGCAAAAACAAGTTTTCATTCACCTTCTTACTTCAAGACTTCAAATCCTCATTTAGCATCTCCAGTAAATGTTTTTCATTTAAGGATGTTTAGAAGACAAATAGATTATTTTTTGGCAATGCATGTAATAATTAATGCCATAACTGGAGATTTCTGCTGATTTAATTTGAGGAAGGATGAATTTTTCAGACCTGCGGAAACACTTGAATGTTTTCTCGATTCATTAATTGAACGTTTCTTCCCTCGTTTGATAATTAGCTCAGTTGAAAACGTCTTTATTTTAATCACCAAATGCCGTTACAATGATTCCAATAATATAGTGTTTCTTGCATTCAAACATGATAGTTAAATTATAAATCCATACTTTAAGTCCAAACAATACAGATTACATATAAAGGTATTAGAGTTATGAAATAAATCAGAAACTGAAGGTGCAGCGTTGGATCTTCAGGAGTCATTGAATAAAGAACAGGATTGGTTCGCTGTACGGTCTGCTGTTGCTGATTACTGAGTCTGTACAAAATCACAGTATTGCAAAATTACTATTTCAAAACAAGTGTGTTCTTATATACACAGCAAATAGTGTGCACTGCAAAATATATATATTCTTAGTCTGGTTTTCTAGAATAAATATCTAACATTCTTGAATCAAGATGCATTTACTGGACAAGCAACATGATTTAAGATATTAAGGCAGTTTAAGGATCAAAATAATCTCAATTCAAAGGCTCAATTTTGCTTGTTTTAGGGAAAAACTAACAAAATTGATACTTATTTTTTTTTTTAGAAAACAAGACTAATATCTCAAATCATTTCACTTGTCCAGTAAATGCATCTTGATTCAAGAATGTTTAGATGTTTATACCAGTAAACTAGACTAAAGCTGATTTTTCTGCAGTGTGGAAAAGGTTGCTGTGATCGAGCAGCTGGTTTCTAAAGAGTCTGGATTTGAATCTGTTTCTTGTGTAACATCAGTCGCTCGTCTTGCTTTTGCTCTTCTTCCCGGACGCTCCGCTGTGTTTGCCGGCGCTCTGAGCGTTGTTGTTGTTGCTGTTCTGGTTTCCGCTCAGGGTTTCCATGATGGAGCGAAACGTCCCAAACACTCGTTTGCTGGTCTCCGGCTTGTCTTTTCCGGACGGGACTTTGGCATCCGGCGCTGGTCCATCTTTCCGCGGTGGCTCGTCAAACGTGACCCTCAGTTTGAGGTTCTGCGAGGTTTTTCTGCGAGAGGACGGAGACTTGAGGGCGCTTTTGGGACTGGTGAGCTTCTGGCCGTCGGGAAGCTCTTCGGTTTTGGTTTCTGGGTCGCTGTGGTCTGACGACGGAGACGGGTTGCAAACGTCCAGGGATTTGGAAGTTCTGTGTGTTGAGAACTTGTGCTTGTTTTCGTCGGGCTCTGCGATGGACAGCTGTGTGGGCCGCTCGGGTCGGGGCGGTTTGGACTCTTCTGCATCTGATTCGCTGAGCGAACGCTGCATGATCTGCTTGAGATGCGCCAGCTTGAGTTCCCGCCTCTCGCCCGGTCCCAGCCGTCTCATTGGTCCGGCTGCAGGCCCCGCCTCCCCGGCCGGATCTTTTCCCAGCAGCTTGCACTGGACAGCATCAGAGTCCATGTGTCTCTGCTTCAGCGTCCACTGACCGTTATCAGGAGCCGCTTCGGCCGTCAGCATCATCTCAGGCCACGACTCCACATGAGAGCTGAGGAGACGAGAGAGACGTCTGTGAGACAAACACATCCAGGCTGCGCCTCCCTAATACATCCTGCTCTTACTCCGTGTTTCTGTCTGGTTTTCTAGAATACATATCTAAACATTCTTGAATCAAGATGCATGTATTGTAAGTAAAATTATTTAAGATATTATGTCTTGTTTTCAAAAAAAAAAAAAATCTAAATTGTTTTAGTTTTTGCTTAATGCAAGCAGAAATATCTGCCAAAGGGGCAAGAAAAATCATCTTAGTTCAAAGACTAAACAAGATTAATTTTCTTTTTTACAGAAAACAAGACATAATATCTTAAGTCATTTTACTTGTCCAGTAAATGCATCTTGATTCAAGAATGTTTAGATATTTATTCTAGAAAACAAGACAGAAACACTGAGAGAATCATGTTTTGCCGTGTTCGGTGTTGTCCGCTGTAATTCGTCTGGACTTTTAGTGGTTTAACTTTTTAATAATGAACATTCCGCTGTAATTTTCTGGACGTGGTTTAATTAAATTTTAGTAACTGAAATGATGTCTAATTAATTGAATTCATAAAGGTTTAACATTTTAATTATTTGCAATAATAGTGCCATAAAAGCTTTACTTTTCCCTAATTCTGTGTTTTCTGTTGTAATTTTTCTGGACCTTTTGTGGTTTAATTAAATTTCATTTGAAAAGACTGTCTAATTAAATTGAATTTCGTAAAAATATCAATTAAACAATTTATTAACATTTGAACAATAATGCTGCTTTAAGAAATGTGCTTTTCTCCATTATTCTGTTTTTAGTTTTATATATTTTTTTGGGTTCCATTTAACGCTTTAGTTCAATTTAAATAATGACAAAGGACATCAAATCAACTGAATCCATAAAAGTTCTTAATTTATTAATATTTTAACAATAGAGCCCTTTGAAATGTGTTTTATTTTTATGTTTTTATTCTGGATTTAATATAAACTTATCAATAATGATAATAAACAAAAAAAAGCATAAAACCACAACAATTTAATTAATCTTGTAAAATGTAATCAAATTAAATTGAAAGAACTCGTAATTTATTTGGCAAACTGTTTAAATTAATTACTAATTTAAGAAGTACATTCTATCTTTCTGTTAATTTCTTCAATTTAAACTAAACTTTTATTTTGTTTGGTTCTTACAAAGGCCTTTGAGTTTCTGTGTGTTTTAATAAATTGTATTATTATTATTACTACACACATTTGTTGTTACGAAGTACATTCTACTGTGCAATAGTAATATATTTCTGTCATAATTTCTTCAAGTTAAGCCAAACTTTTATTTTGGCGCGCTGTCATGAAGATCTTTGAGTTTCTATGTGTTTATCTGACCAGTTTTCTTCAATGAAAGGATGGAGCCAAAATCCCCTGCTTCTGTCCGTCAGACATGAATCAGAGACATGAGTAATGTGATATCAGACATGAATCAGAGACATGAGTAATGTGATATCAGACATGAATCAGAGACATGAGTAATGTGATATCAGACATGAATCAGAGACATGAGTAATCTGATATCAGACATGAATCAGAGACATGAGTAATGTAATATCAGACATGAATCAGAGACATGAGTAATGTAATATCAGACATGAATCAGAGACATGAGTAATGTAATATCAGACCTGGGCGACGGCGGCCTGCCGTTGAGCTCGTGTGTCTGCAGCAGCAGATGAAGCTGGTTCTGTAGAGCGACTCGCGCCGTCGCTTGTCTGCCAAAGTCAGAAACACACACATGCTCAGGTCACTCAGCGCTCATGTTTGGGAAACACATCAATCATTCATGTATTTCATGCATTTATTAAGCACCGGTAAACAAAACAGCAGCACTGCAAAACATGATTCTCTTACTCAGTGTTTCTGCTTGTTTTCTATAAATATCTAAACATTCTTGAATCAAGATGAATTTACTGTACAAGTAAAATGATTTAAGATATTAAGTCTTGCTTTCTAAAAAAATAAAATTTAAAAATCTACATTTTGTTAATTTTTGCTCAAAGGTTAAACAAGATTAATTTTTTTTACCCCATTGGCAGATATTTTCTGAGAATCATTTTCTGCAGTGTAGGGAGGTTTCTAAGAGCACTCCCAAATTTTTCACAGTTGGTTTAATGAAGGAGTTCAAATATCCAAATTATGGTTTACATTAGCCTTATTCACCTGAGGTACAAATACAATAACTTCTGTTTTACTAGAATTTAAGCATAAAAAAGTTAAAGACATCCAAGATCTAATGTCCTCTAGACATGCATCCAATATATGTCCCTGCAGCACAAAAGCAGTCATGAGTAACACAGGTATATTTGTAGAAATAGACAACAATACATTGTATGGGTCAAAATTATACATTTCTCTTTTATAAAAAAAAAATAGAATCAGAATCAGAATGAGCTTTATTGGGTATGTTTACACATACAAGGAATTTGTTGAAGTGACAGAAGCTCCACAGAGCAACAGAAAGACAGTAACAGGATAATAAATAACACAGATAATAAAAGAATAACAACAATTAGCCAAATAGGCAATGTACAAAGCAGCAAAAACAACATATAATAGACAACTATGTATGTACAGGTCAAGTATGTGCAAATTAGAAATGAGAAAATAAAAATAAAATAAGTGAGTGTGGTGAATGGATAATGTATTAGTTGTGTGTTCCACGTTTATTATTGAGTGTTCATGAGATGTATTGCCTGAGGGAAGAAACTGTTCCTGTGTCTGGTCGTTCTGGTGCTCAGAGCTCTGTAGCGTCGACCAGATGGTAACAGTTCAAAGAGGGAGTGTGCTGGATGTGAGGGGTCCAGAGTGATTTTACCAGCCCTTTTGCTCACTCTGGATAAGTACAGTTCTTGGAGAGTGGGGAGGGTTGTACCAATGATTCGCTCAGCAGTCCGGACTACTCTCTGTAGTCTTCTGAGGTCAGATTTGGTAGCTGAGCTGAACCAGACAGTTATTGAGGTGCAGAGGATGGATTCAATGATGGCAGAGTAGAACTGTTTCAGTAAGTCCTGTGGCAGGTTGAACTTCCTCAGCTGGCGAAGAAAATACAACCTCTGCTGGGCCTTCCTGACAATGGAGTCAATGTGAATATCCCACTTCAGGTCCTGAGAGATGGTGGTGCCCAGGAATCTGAATGACTCCACTGCAGTCACAGTGCTGTTCATGATGGTGAGTGGGGGGAGAGCAGGGGGGTTTCTCCTGAAGTCCACGATCATCTCCACAGTTTTGAGCGTGTTAAGCTCCAGGTTGTTGAGACTGCACCAGACAGCCAGCTCCTTAACCTCCTGTCTGTAAGCAGACTCATCACCGTCCTGGATGAGGCCGATCAGTGTGGTGTCGTCTGCAAACGTCAGGAGCTTAACAGAGGGGTCTTTAGATGTGCAGTCGTTGGTGTAGAGGGAGAAGAGCAGTGGGGAGAGTACGCAGCCCTGAGGAGCTCCAGTGCTGATGGTACGAGTGCTGGATGTGAATTTGCCAAGCTTTACTAACTGCTGTCTGTCTGTCAGGAAGCTGTTGATCCACTGGCAGACGGAGGTGGGGACGGAGAGCTGAGTTAGTTTATTCTGAAGGGTTTCCGTGATGATGGTGTTAAAAGCAGAGCTGAAGTCCACAAACAGGATCCTCACATAAGTCCCTGGTCTGTCCAGATGCTGCAGGATGAAGTGCAGTCCCATGTTGACTGCATCATCCACAGACCTGTTTGCTCTGTAGGCAAACTGCAGGGGGTCCAGTAAGGGACCAGTGATGTCCTTCAGATGAGCCAGAACCAGTTTTTCAAATGATTTCATGGCTACAGACGTTAGGGCCACAGGTCTGTAGTCATTAAGTTCAGTAATTTTGTGTTTCTTTGGGACGGGGATGATGGTGGAGCGTTTGAAGCATGAGGGGACTTCACACAGCTCCAGTGATCTGTTGAAGATCTGTGTGAAGATGGGGGCCAGCTGGTCAGCACAGGTTTTTAGGCAGGCTGGTGACACACCGTCTGGGCCTGGTGCTTTCCTTCTTTTGTTCTTCCTGAAGACCTGGCACACATCGTCTTCGCTGATTTGAATTGTAGGTGTGGGGGAGAGAGGGGTTGCTGGAGGTGTGAATGGTTGTGTGGAGGGGTGTTCTGGGCGGGTGTGGGGTGATCGTTCAAAACGACAAAAGAACTCGTTCAAGTCGTCTGCCAGGTGTTGATTCTCCACAGTGCTGGGGGATGGTGTCTTGTAGCTGGTGATATCCTTCATTCCTATCCACACTGAAGCAGGATCACTGGAAGAGAATTTGTTCCTGAGCTTGTCAGAATAGTTCCTCTTTGCCGCTCTGATCTCCTTTTCCAGTGTGTATTTGGCCTGTTTGTACAAGACTTTATCCCCCTTTCTGTGAGCATCTTCTTTGGCCTGACGGAGCTGTCTGAGTTTTGCAGTGAACCATGGTTTGTCATTGTTGTAGAATAGATGAGTCCTGTTAGGAATGCACATGTCCTCACAGAAACTGATATAAGATGTTACAGTCTCTGTGAGCTCGTCCAGATCGATGGCAGCGGCTTCAAAAACAGTCCAATCAGTGAGAGAGAAACAGGCTTGTAGATCCCTCTCTGTTTCGTTAGTCCATCTTTTAACAGATCTTAATACAGGTAATACCTAAAGGAGGTGTTCTTAATCGCAATACTGCTTTGTTCAGAGTTTACGGGAAACAGCTGTAATTCAGCTTTTCCGTATATAGCGCCACCTGCTGTCAGAGAGTGGATTTACAGAGACTTATATTCACATTCAGCCTGTGTGCAGCAGTTTCTGTCTGGCCAAAAACGGACTGAATTTGCATGCTCTGCTGTAATTTATGACCGGTTGATGAAAAACAAGCTTATGTGGATTCTACACATTTAAACAATTCAGATAGGTTATCTAGAATTATTTATGGAGCAGATACAATGCATAGCCTATAATCATTTATTAATCAATTATCATATTGACTTAACCTTGTTCTTTATTTACAGTCTGAAATGTGAGGTTTACCTTTATATGAAACACTCTCAAAGCTTTGTTTGAACATTAGATATTTGAACGTATTTGAATGTATTGTTGGCTATTGCTACAAATATACCTGTGCTACTCATGACTGCTTTTGTGCTGCAGGGACAGAGATATAATGTGCTCTAGACATCAGCTGATTGAAGGCTCTTACTCGTGCAGCTGTTTGGTCAGTTTGACCACCTGCGAGGCCAGAGACATGCAGGTCTCCACCACCACCAGATACCTGGAGCAGGTGCTGTGACCCTGCCGCTCGGCACTCTGGGACGGACGCTCGCCCTGCTGGTTCTGCACCGTCACGTTTGAGCCGTACTCCACCAGAGTCTGCCCAGAGACACCAACACATGTGAGGAGACATGATTACACACATTCACTTCTACATAGAGATGTAAACAGGTAAGAGGGAAAAAGGTGAGAAGATTGCGCGGATCGGAGGCATATTCCCACAGAATTTCTTTTAAAGATATTTGCTTTACATGCTCATTTGTAGTTACTTTAAGGTATTTTTTTTAACATTTTTTATTACCTTATAATTTACTATTTTTTCGCAAATAAAATAAATTATAATTTAACCTTGTTGCAACATTTTACAAACATCAAGACTGAATATATTTGGTCAAAATCCTATGTTATTAAAGATGAAGTGCTATTAAAGACAATATTGGCTGATCAGACGGCAATGCTGACCTAAAATGCTAAATGTTTGCCCTCTCTCTCTCGTCACTGTTCACACATCTCTGATCTCAAATACATAAAATATTACCCTTTCTATACGTAGTTTCTAAAATAAAGAGTAAAGAAAATACTATACAAAACATATTAAAACAACCAGGGGCCAGTTGCATAAACTTATCCCCCTGTTAAGACTGTGTCTTAAGAACTAGTTTGACCAACTAGCAGCTGTCAAGAAGTAATCAGTCTTACTTTCCCAATACAAATAAGACCAATCTACCATTTCATAACTGAATTAAAAAAGTTATGACCAGTCTTGAAGAAAAAAACATTAGATGACTAACTTAAGACAAGTCTAAACAGTTTATGCACCCGGCCCCTGATCTTTATTTACCCTGGCAAGATCACAAGTATCCTTGTGAAAACCCTTTCTCATTGGATCCAAGCAAATCTCACAGGTGACGCAAAAAGAGTGCGTCGTCACTGAAAGGTGAGGAGTTTGCATCTGTCAGTCACACACACTAGAGTCTGAGCATGCTACATTTCTGCAGATAGCATTTTTGTTTTACATAAATTCAACATTTAATAATGAAAGACTTTTCCACTTTTCTGAAACACGACGCACCTGCTGCTTTAAGCTGCGCTCACACACTACAAAACATGATTCTCTTAGTGTTTCTGTCTTGTTTTCTAGTATAAATATCTAATAATTCTTGAATCAAGATGCTTTTACTGTACAAGTAAAATGACTTAAGATATTATGTCTTGTTTTCTGTAAAAATATATAAAAATCTTAAATAATTTTACTTGTCAAGTAAATGCATCTTGATTCAAGAATGTTTAGTATTTTTGTCTTTTCTAGTATAAATAGAGGAAAATATTTTTTGCAGTGTATCTACTGTTCTTTTGTGAATTTCTGCAGCCAAAATTTGCCATTTCAACAGAAATTCACAAGATTGGTATTTTTGCACAAAGGCGAAAGATTTTGCGTGCAGATTTCACAACGAGTTCAAGTTGGTGGCATGAACTTGTCACATTAATTATAATTTTTTTAATGTGACTTCTCCGTGAACTGTGCTACTGACAACAGTCTGTTGACATTTTATGCATGCAAATGTGACAGCGATTTTAAAGTTTATGTTCTTTCAATTCAAATGTGCACAAATAGAAGTGAATGGATTGAAAAGTGTTGCGTGACGGACGCTTGATGTATAATACAATCATCAGAACAACAGACTGTGTTTACTGAACTAAGCTGAAAAACACCAGCATGAGCTCATTAACATACCACCCCCTCATTTACATATCAGCACCTACTTAAATATGCAGCATCATAATGAGCTGAGCCAATCATGTCAGAGCTCATTTACATACAGGAGTTGAATTACAATCAGTGAATTTAAAGGTTCTGTCAACACTGGGTCTCATTCAATAATAATTATCTGAATTATTAATTTTTATAACTTTTCACATAAATATGTCTGTATAATTCACAACACGAGCATTTGTTTATAACTTCATAATTCTAATTAAAAATGAGTGACCACATACCCAAGGTCAATTATATATATATATATATATATATATATATATACTGCTGCTCAAAATGTATGTTTTTTAAAGAAGTTTCTTCTGCTCACCAAGCCTGCATTTATTTGATCAAAATTACAGAAAAACAAACAAACT